>NC_133329.1:247774826-248111242 GCF_042186555.1 Aquarana catesbeiana
CTAAAATGTCAGGTTTCTGTGATGTAAAAAACTGAGACAAAGATAAAAATTTCTGAACTTTTTCCAACTTTTAATGTGACCTATAAACTGCACAACTCAATTGAAAAACAAACTGAAATCTTTTAGGGAGGGGAAGTAAAAATAAAAAAATAAAATAATGTGGTTGCATAGGTGTGCACACCCTCTTATAACTGGTGATGTAACTGTTCAGAATTAAGCAATCAGATTCAAACTCATGTTAAATAGGAGTCAGTACACACCTGTCATCATTTAAAATTCCTCTGATTAACCCCAAATAAAGTTCAGCTGTTCTAGTAGGTCTTTCTTTACACTTTCTTAGTCGCATCCTACAGCAAAAGCCATGGTCTGCAGAGAGCTTCTAAAGCATCAGAGGGATCTCATTGTTAAAAGGTATCAGTCAGGAGAAGGGTACAAAAGAATTTCCAAGGCATTAGATATACCATGGAACACAGTGAAGACAGTCATCATCAAGCGGAAAAAATATGGCACAACAGTAACATTACCAAGAACTGGACGTCCCTCCAAAATTGATGAAAAGACGAAAAGAAAACTGGTCAGGGAGGCTGCCAAGAGGCCTACAGCAATATTAAAGGAGCTGCAGAAATATCTGGCAAGTACTGGCTGTGTGGTACATGTGAAAACAATCTCCCGTATTCGTCATATTTCTGGGCTATGGGGTAGAGTGGCAAGACGGAAGCCTTTTCTTACGAAGAAAAACATCCAAGCCTGGCTAAATTTTGCAAAAACACATCTGAAGTCTCCCAAAAGCATGTGGGAAAATGTGTTATGGTCTGATGAAACCAAGGTTGAACCTTTTTTGGCCATAATTTCAAAAGATATGTTTGGTGCAAAAACAACACTGCACATCACCAAAAGAACACCATACCCACCGTGAAGCATGGTGGCGGTAGCATCATGCTTTGGGGCTGTTTTTCTTCAGCTGGAACAGCGGCCTTAGTCAAGGTAGAGAGAATTATGAACAGTTCCAAATACCAGTCAATATTGGCACAAAACGTTCAGGCTTCTGCTAGAAAGCTAAACATGAAGAGGAACTTCATCTTTCAGCATGACCCAAAGCATACATACAAACGAACAAAGGAATTGCTTCATCGGAAGAAGATTACCATTTTGGAATGGCCCAGCCACAGCCCAGACCTGATTCCGATTGAAAATCTTTAGCGTGATCTGAAGAGTGCTGTGCACAGGAGATGCCCTCACAATGTGACAGATTTGGAGTGTTTTTGCAAAGAAAAGTGGGCAAATATTGCCAAGTAAAAATGTGCCATGCTGATAGACTCATACCCAAAAAGACTGAGTGCTGTAATAAAATCAAAAGGTGCTTCAACAAAGTATTGGTTTAAGGATGTGCACACTTATGCAACCATATTATTTTATTTTTTTATTTTTACTTCCCTCCACCGCAGTTTATTGTTCAACTGAGTTGTACAGTTTATAGGTCACATCGAAGGTGGAAAAAGTTCTGACACCATTTATTTTTGTCCAATTGTTTTACATCACAGAAACCTGACATTTTAACAGGGGTGTGTAGACTTTTTATATCCACTGTATATACTAGACTACCTGCACTGTATATACAGTCTACACTGAATGCAGAGTATATGCATGTATAGGATTTTTATAACAGCTTACCTGTAAAATCCTTTTCTTGAAGTACATCACAGGACACAGAGCCACAGTAATAACTGTATGGGTTATATGGCACCTTCAGGTGATGGACACTGGCACACCCTAAACAGGAAGTTCAATTCCCCATATAACCCCTCTCCTTACTGGGAGTACCTCAGTTTTGTAGCAAAGCAAGACACCTGTAAACAGAAAGAGGGGAGGGACCTCTGTGTCCCGTGATGTACTCCAAGAAGAGGATTTTACAGGTAAGCTGTTATAAAAATCCTATTTTCTTTATCGTACATCACAGGACACAGAGCCACAGTAATAACTGTATGGGATGTCCCAGAGCAATGCCACCTGAGGGGAGGGGACACAAACAAAGGTAGGGTACAATCAGACCTGAGAACCTATACTGCCGCCTGCAGTACACTGCGCCCAAAGATGATATCCTCATGCCTTCTCACATCCACCCGATAGAATCTGGTGAATGTATGGACTGAAGACTGAAGACCAGGTTGCGGCCTTGCAGATTTGAGCCATGGAGGCTTGGTGATGCACTGCCCACAAAGCACTAACAGCCCTGGTGGAGTGCGCTTTGATTTGAAAAGGTGGAACCTTTCTCTTCAAGCCATAAGCTTGAATAATTACTTGCCAAATCCATTTGGCAATAATGGATTTCGATGCTGCCTGTCCTTTCCTAGGACCTTTAGGCAACACAAACAAAACTTCTGTTTTCCGAAACTGAGCAGTCGCCTTCAAATAGATTTTGACTGCTCTCACTAAAGAATTTAGTGACTTTTCTTCCTTAAAACAAGGTTCTGGAAAAAATGAAGGTAAAACAATATCCTGGTTTAGGTGAATACTTGAAACCACCTTTGGCAGAAAGCTAGGATGAGGACGCGATACTACTCTATCTTTGTGAATGATTAAATATGAATTTTTACAAGACAGAGCCGCCAACTTTGATACCCTTCTTGCAGAAGAAATGGCTACCAGAAAAACTAGCTTCCTTGTCAAAAGGACCAAAGGAATATGTTGTATCGGCTCAAAAGGCTGTTTCTGTAATGCTGATAGAACTAAAGTCCCAAGGGTTCAGGGGTGCTCTAACCGGTGGATTAAGCCACGTTACCCCCCCTGTATAAAGCTTTGGACCAAAGAATGCGAAGCAAGCGGACGTTAAAACAATACTGATAAGGCGAAGACCTGACCCTTGATAGTACTCAAGGCCAGTTTCATCTCTAGCCCTATTTGCAGAAAGGCAAGAATTCTACCGATGACATACTTCCTAGAATGCCAACCCCTGGATTCACACCAGGAAACATATGCCTTCCAGACTCTATAATAAATGACTCTGGAAGCTGGCTTCCTTGCATTAATCAAGGTAGATATAACTGAGCCTGAAAGCCCACGATTCTTCAGAATGTGGGTTTCAATAGCCAAACCGTTAAATTTAGCGTTTGTAAAGTAGGATGGAACACTGGTCCCTACGAAAGCATGTCTGGACGTGATGGTAGGGGCCATGGGGCTCTACCACCATCTTTACTATTTCTGCATACCAAGATCTTCTGAGCCACAGGAACTACCGACGTCCTTTCCCACTTGATCCTGCAAAGAAGTCGAGGTAGCAGCAGAATAGGAGGGAATGCATAAATCAGTGAGAACTGATCCCACTGGGTCATCAACCCATCTGTTCTGCATGCGAGTGGATCCCTTGTTCTTGACACAAAGTTGTCGACTTTGTTGTTGAACCTGGACGCAAACAGATCTACATCCAGGATCCACCATCTTTGGCATATAGCCAGGAAGATGTCGGGGTGAAGGGACCATCCCCCCGGGAACAACAGCTGGCGACTTAAGTAGTCTGCCTGCCAGTTCTCTACCCCTGGAATGAAGATTGCCGATATGCACGACACATGTTTTTCTGCCCAGGTTAGGATATGGTTTACCTCTCCCTGGGCTGCCTGACTTCTGGTGCCCCCTTGGTGATTGATATAAGCCACTGCTGTGGCATTGTCAGATTGAATCCTGACAGGAGAATTCTGCAACCTGAATGTCCAGGCCCTTAGGGCTAGAGGCGCTGCCCAAATCTCTAGAAAGTTGATGGGCAAGGTCCTATCGGTTCTGAACCATTTCCCCTGGACAGACGCCTCTTACAGGACTGCTCCCCAACCTGAAAGGCTGGCATCTGTTGTTACCACCTTCCAGATAACCAGTAAAAAGGATTTCCCCTCCTGCAGATTCTCCGATATCCTCCACCAACTGCGGCTCTGGCGCACTTTTGGCGACAAACGCATCGGAAAATCTAGTGCTTGAACCTTCTTGTTAAAGGCCGATAGGATACTGTTTTGCAGCAGTCTCAAATAAACTGAGCATAGGGAACTGCTTCAAATGAAGCCACCATCTTCCCCAGCAACCTCATGCAAAGGCAAATGGAAGGATCCTTCTTTGCTCTAACCACCTGAACCAGCTCCTTTATGGCACTGATCTTTGCTTGGGGTAAAAACACCTTGTTCTGGGCTGTATCTATAACCAGACCCAAGTACCCTAATCTTCTTACTGGCTTTAAAGAAGATTTCTCTAGGTTGAGGACCCAACTTAGGTATTCCAGGTAGTTGACTGTGGTGACCATGCTTTGGTCCAAGCGGGCTACCGACCGGTCTATCAAGAGCAGGTCGTCCAGGTATGCTATGTTATACCTTGCGTGCTTAATCTGGCCAGAGCAAGGGCCAGAAGTTTTGTAAACACCTGAGGTGCAGTAGCTAGACCGAAACGCAAGGCTACAAACTAAAAATGAAGTTTTTCTACTTCGAAAGGCAGATACTTCTGGTGAGCGGGGAAAATAGGTACATGCAGGTATGCATCCTTGATGTTGATTGATGCCAGAAGTGGAGACTACTGATTGGATTGATTCCATGCGTAAAGAGCGAATTTTCAGGAACCGGTTTAGATCTTTGAGATCTAGAATGGGTCTGACAACCCCATTGGTTTTGGTACCATGAAAAGATTTGAATAAAACCCCAACCCCTGCTCTTCCATGGGGACCACCATGATCACTTTTTGTGACAAAAGTCGGTCTAACGCTAGAAAGAGAGACTTCTTTTTCTCTGGATCTTTGGGGACATTTGACCTGAGGAAACGAGGAGACGGGAATTCTCGGAACTCTAGTTTGTAACCTAGAGCTATTGTGGAGACCACCCATCTGTCTCGAAATTCTTCCTGCCAGACCTTTGAGAACTGCAGAAGTCTCCCCCCACTCGAGCGAGCGGGGGCGCCCCTTCATAAAGAGGCTTTAGCGTTCTGTCTTGTGGGTTTCCTCTCCCAGGATTTCTTTTGACCCTGAGGTTTGAACCTGGAGGTGGAGGCCGTCGCAACTGCCTGGAGGCTGATGCCCCTGGCACTGGAGAAAGAGGGACATTTACTCTTTTTCTTAACTGGCAAAAGGGTACTTTTCCCACTTGATATTTTTTGGATATATGTGTACAAATCCTCCCCAAACAGCTTTTCACCGCGGAAAGGAAAACCAGCCAGGAGCTTTTTGCATGGCGCTTCGGCTGACCAGCTCGGCTAAATCCTGGGCCTGCTGTTCAGGGAACACCTTGAGTTTCATATGGTCTCTCAAGGATTGACATACCCCAATTGCTGCCACTGCAGGTTGAGCCACTGAACCTGCCAAGGAAAAAATGTTTTTTAACAGGAATTCCAATGTTTTATCAGTTGGATCCCTAAGCATTTGCGCATTGTCAACTGGATAAGTCAAACTTTTATTCACAGAGGATATAGCAGCATCAATTGCTGGTATACTCCACACCTTAGTAAATTTTTCCTCCATAGGATAAAGTGTTGAAAACGTTTTAGGAGGGAAAAAATGCTTATCTGGGTGATCCCACTCAGAATACATAAGCTTTTCTAGAAATGAATGGACAGGAAAGGCACGCAAGGCTTGAGGAGGCTTTAGTGAACCCAAACAGGAAGTGGGCTCTTCAACCGACTCCCTTAAGGGTAGCTTAAATGTGGAGCTGACCATTTCAGTAAGAAAATGCAGCAGCAACTTCTCAGCATGTGATCCCTCGGAAGAGGAATCATTAGCTTCTTCACGGTCCCCTGAGGGGGATTCATCTTCCCTCTCCCACTGTTCCTCTGTTTGAGGAACCTGGGTGGTAGAAGGGGACCTAATGCGTTTACTTCCACTCTGTGAAGATGCGATTAAAGCCACTAATCTTTCCTCCAATCCACTCATAGCTGAGGAGAAAACCTGCTCATTTAAATATAGACAGGGGCTGAAGTGTCGGAAGCAATTGCAGCCCCTGATGACCCAGATGGCTCACTCTGACCAGCCTTCCTAGGTCTTTCAGGGGGGGATGGTGATACAGAGGGAGGGTCCTTAGGGCCTGAGGGTGACCCCTTTGTGCCCTTGGTTTTTGTGGTATTTGTACCACCCCCTCTGGTCATAGTGCTAAGCACAAACGCAGAGGTACTATCAAAAAAATGCACCCACTGCTGAGCAATAGTCCAGCAACTGCCGCTGCTATTAAGCTCAGCCTGATGCTTAAGTAAACGTGCCTGGGAATGCCTGTGTCACCCACACTCACATGCCACCTGTCTGCTCTGTGTCCCTCCTTCAGCTGTATGCACCTGAAAAAAGGGGCTTTTCATAGCTACACAGCCCGCGTTGTGGACTCTGAAGCACGCCAACGTCGCTAAGCCCCGCCGCTTCCTCCAACCACCTACCGCCCCCCCTCCCTCATCTTTTTCAAAATAAACAGTTTTCCCGTACGGGCGGGCTCCGATCCGTCCGGATCGCATGGAGGAGGGCTGGGGTGGAGGAGAGGAGGAGAGCTGACGATGGGAACCGTTAGAATGGTGGCGGGAGCGGCGCGGCACACTGCCGACTGACGCCATGCTCCCTCTGCCTCCTGGAGTGAAGCTATCCAGGTGTGGGGACATTCCAAGGAGAAAAAAACCCCCTTTCCACGTCTTACCTGGAGTGTGGGCCGGAGGAAGCGTGCAGCTTGTGACACAGAGCGAGACTGACAAGCATGGAATCAGGTACGTGCTCTTGACAGCCCCCGGTGGTGACTATAGGCATGACAACATTTACTTTAAAGGAGAAAACCCACAAGAATTGGAAAAATTTCTTAGGAATCTCCCTTACCTTATCCAGCTGCAGGGTTTTGTGGTAACAGACCCAATCTTCACCACTCACGGTGGGCTCTGTTAAAAAACCTTCAGGGATCGGGGCCCCCTTTTTATCGGGGGGATCCACAGCCCTGGGCCTGTAAAGCACCCCGCCAGGAATATGGCTGAAAAAAACAAATACTGGATCCCGGGGTCCAGCTCTCTAAAAAGAGAAGCGTTACAGGCAAAACCTTGTTTCTTCAGACACGAGGCCCAGGTACCATTCAATTTGGCCTGGAAAAGACACTTTGAATGGATCCGGTTGCATAGCTTGCCCCAGCAAGGAATATTCCAGCAGGGCTCAGCACAGCACATCTTTACTCGTAACCAACACCTAAGACACTGACGAAAAAACTGAGGTACTGCCGGTAAGGGGAGGGGTTATATGGGGAATTGAACTAATTAAACTTCCTGTTTAGGGTGTGCCAGTGTCCATCACCTGAAGGTGCCATATAACCCATACAGTTATTACAGTGGCTCTGTGTACCATGATGTACGATAAATATATAACAATACACTGCCTGCACTCTATATATAGTCTACACTACACTGACTATACTGTGTATACTCTATAAATATATATACCAAATTACTTGTCCGACACTAACTAACCTGCCTCTAGCTAACTTATCTCATTCATAACACTATATACGGCCACCATGTAAGCAGCCTTATATAGTGTTGGGCGTGGACTTAGCCCCTGAGCCATGATTGGCTAAAGGCACCCTGCCTTTGGCCAATGATGGCTCTCACAGCAGAGTGCGCTGTGATTGGCCAAAGCATGTAGGTCAGGTGCATGCTTTGGCAATCATCAGATAGCAATGAACTGCGATCTCGCAGTGCATTATGAGGCGTTCTGCGGCACTTGAATTTTCTGCGAACGCCCCATAATGTTCAGTATTCACCGAACGGGTGAACACTCAATGTTCGAGTCGAACTTACGTTGGACCCGAACATCGGGCTCATCCCTAATTTTTGCCACTGTATGAGCTACGATAGTAAACTATTGAGCATAGAAACACATGCCTGCTTCTGGTATGGAATAATAGCAGCTCTTCCTATTAGTTCATGTGGACAGACAGATTCTCTCTTTCTGCTTCCTCCCTCTGGGGTTTCCAGCCCAGCAACCCAGAGGCAGGATGTGCTATACATACGGTAATTAACTCTGATATTAGCCATTTATTTACAAATACAGACAGTAGAGGGCATCAGATCCCTACACATGTACGAATATAGTAGTATGGAGAGTACTGCACAATAATAAAAAAAAGGCTATGAGCAGTGTCTGGTCCGGAATTTTTCTTTAGAGATGAGGAGAGCCTGGAGACTAGCTGGCAGTCAGTGCCTCTGCCTCACACAGAGCCTAGGCAAACATGCAGAAGTTGAAGTGAAGGTAGAGACTGAGCAATGACCAGGTGACCCTGCTCAAAGAGAAGTATTTGCAGAAGTGCAATTTTGAAAGAAGAAACAGCATAGGGAAGCTGCATACCTACAGCTGTTATTTTTACTTTAGATCTGCTTTTATGCACAACTGTTCTTTATAAAAAGTTCCTAAAATGAGTAAACGTGAAAAAAATTAGGCATCTTGAAATGTCTGCACATACCTTCCAATATCTGAAGCAACCTGGGAACCCCAAAAATCAAGGTACTCTAATATGCTTATTTTAAAAACTCCAGACACTTTCTAGTCAAGTCAGAACCAGTCTATACCTTGTTTTATTTTTGTTTGTTTCATTTCAATTGTGCTGACATAAAATGTGAACTTACTACTCAGTGCATGCACATAGAGAATGCAGGAATTCCCAGTCTTCACCTTCAGTCTTACAATTTTGCTTGGACAGAGTACAGGCAGCTTAGGTCTTGGGCAGTGAAAAGCTGACATTTCGAAAGTCATTTCAAGGTATGCAGTTCTTTTTGGCTTATTGCTGCAGAGCCAATACAAAGAAGGATGATGGAAAGGGAAGGGGGATGTCGAGTCTGTTTTAAAGTGGTTGTAAACCCACAATAAAAAAAAAAAACCTGCAAGACAAGGGCATAAGGTGCTAGTATGCATAGCATACTAACTCATTATGAAATACTCACCTTAGATCGAAGCCCCGTAGCGGTCCCCGTACAGCGCTCCGGCCGGCGACAACGCTCCTGGAGTTACTTCCGGGTATTGCGGGCTCCGGTGCTGTGATTGGCCAGAGCTGCGATGACCTCACTCCCGCGCATGCACGCGGGAGCCGCCGGTAACGGCACACTAGCTGAAGCAATGGCACGAATGTGCTGTTGCTTCAGTGCGCATGTGCCAATGAAGTCGGCACATGCTGATATATGGGATATCTCCTAAACCGTGCAGGTTTAGGAGATATCCGGGGTAGCTACAGGTAAGCCTTATTATAGGCTTACCTGTAGTAAAAAGTGGTCTGTAAGGGTTTCCAACCACTTTAAGTTCACTTTAATGTTCTGTATACGTCTTCATACTTAAAGTGAACCTTTACCCTCCCCATCCTCTTTCTATCATTTTACTCCCCCAGACCATCTGACATTTATTTATTACTAGCTTTTTGGGGAACCCTCCCTGCATTCCACCAATTTTTGATTAGGCAAAAATGATTTACATATACAGTTGCTGGCAGCCTTCTGGGATACTTGTGTCACTCATCCCAAGAGTCCTTGGAGTACTCTACAGCAAATGTGCCACGGCCCATGATAAGGGGACAGGCTGTCTCTGCCTGGTATCTTGCAGCTGGCCCCCTGATGACACGCCACGGGACATGCATGTTATCAGGGCATGCCTGCAAGATCCGAGAAAAGACAGCTTGATGTCAGACAAACCACAGTAGTGTGGTGGTTGTGGATAACCCAGCAAAAAAATGTAAGAAGGAAAAAAAAGAACATGGGGGCGCTGAGAAGAATGAAGTTGTCTACAAAACAACAGTGGCAAGTGTTAAATGCATATTATGTCTAGGAGTGCACAGTGCAAGCTTTATCACTTACCTTATACCCTACTCTGGCTGGAGCTAGCAATCTCCATTTCTGCCTGAAGCTCTAGTGTTTGGGAGGTGCCTCGGTGTAATCTCATACAATATGGGGACAGTAATGCTGGATTGTACTCTAATGCCACGTACACACGATCGGACATTCCGACAACAAAATCCATGGATTTTTTCCATGGACGTATGTTGGCTCAAACTTGTCTTGCATACACACGGTCACACAAATCTTGTCAGAAATTCCGATCGTCAAAAACGCGGTGACGTACAACGCGTACGACGAGCTGAGAAATGAAAAAAAATCAATAGCCAGTGCAGCTCTTCTGCTTGATTCCGAGCATGCGTAGAACTTTGTGCGTCGGAATTGTGTACACACGATCGGAATTTACGACAATTGATTTTGTTGTCGGAAAATTTGAGAACCAGCTCTCAAATTTTATGTGAAGGAAATTCCGCTGGAAAATGTCCGATGGAGCCTACACACGGTCGGAATTTCCGACAACAAGCTCCCATGGAACATTTTCCGTCGGAAAATCCGACCGTGTGTACAGGGCATAAGGAGGCTGGAGTGTGACCAGAGCCAGTTGCAGCTTACAAAAGCAGTTTTGGGCGATCGGCCACATTTCTGGAGACAGCCGCTGGAGCCAGAAACATATTTACTCCCTATCTGTGCACCCCTGAATAACGAACATTTATGTTTTGCACTGTAGGGGGTCCTGCTGCAAGGGTGAATTTTTCTGAATTCCTGGAGTTGGGCTTTAAAATAAGTATTTTATTACCCTATGCCAGCGTTTCTCAACCAGAGTGCCATTTGGGTTTTCCCTGGATCAGAGATGGATAAGAGGACTCTGTGATGGAGGAGACTCTGTGGTGAACAGGGGGAATCTGATGTGATGGGGAGACTCTGATGTCATGGGAGTCTTCTGATGTGATGGGTTGGCTTTTATGTATGGGGAGGGGGGACTTTGATATTATAGGGATTCTGACAGGATGGGGGAATCTGATTTCATGGGAGGACCTCTGATGTAGCCAATGTTGCCTATTTGCCAATTTTTTTTCTAACAATTTAAATTCACATCAAACCCTCCTGCTTCAAACATTAGGCCCCCTGCTAGAAAAAGAAATTGAACACAGGCAGAATTTGTATTGCAGAAAAGGCATACTATGGGGGTTATTTACTAAAGGCAAATCCACTTTGCACTACAAGTGCATTTGGAAGTGCAGTCGCTGTAGATTCTAATGGGACATGCAAGGAAAATAAAAAACAGCATTTTAGCTTGCACATAATTGGATGATAAAATCAGTAGAGCTTCCACTCATTTCAGATCTACCCCTCAGATTTAAAGCAACTGCACTTCCAAGTGCACTTGCAGTGCAAAGTGGCTTTGCCTTTCGTAAATAACCCCCTATGTCTCTTGACATACGATTCTGCTTTAAAGTGGAATCTTAACCACTTCACTACTGGGCACATTCACCCCATTCCTGCCCAGGCCAATTTTAAGCTTGCTGTCGCACTTTAAATGACAATTGTGCGGTCATGCAACACGGTACCCATATGAAATTTTTTATCATTTTTTTAAAACAGATAGAGCTTTCTTTTGGTGATATTTAATCACCACTGGGTTTTTGTTTTGCTAAACAAATGAAAAAACTATTTTCTTAGTTTCTGTAATAAACTTTTGCAAACAAGTAATTTTTCTCATTCACTGATGTGCGCTGATGAGGCTGCACTGAGTACTGATGGACACAAATGAGGAGGCACTGATGAGAAGGCACTGATAGGCAGCACTGATTGGCACTGTTGGGACTGCACTGATACACACTTGCCGGTTACCGGCTCTCCTCTCCTCATGCTGTGACAGCGCGTGAGGAAAGGAATGCTGATAACTGGCAAGTTTGTTTACATGTGATCAGCTGTGATTGGACACAGCTGATCACATGGTATAGGGCTGCTATGATTGGCCCTTTACATCGATGTGTGATCAACTGTGTCTGAAAGACACAGCGATCACAGAGCGTGGCGAATGCGTATCCCAGGGGGGACATGGTTCTGGGAGGACGTTCATGGATGCCCTCCCAAAACTGGACAACTGTTCTGTAGCCTTCTTTCAGCTAAAGGGTGGTCAAGAAGTGGTTGATCCTAAAAAATGTGAACTGGCAGACTGTTTAATACAGAAGAGACATACTAAGGATAATTTACTAAAACTAGAGAGAGCAAAATCTGGTGCAGCTCTGCACAGAAACCAATCAGCTTGTTTTTTTTTTTTTTTTTTTTTGTTAAAGCTTAATTTTACACGCTAAACTTTAGAAGCTGGTTGGCTACCATGCACAGCTGCACCAGATTTTGCCCTCTCCAGTTTTAGGCTGGCCATACACAAAGCGACGTGGTTGCAGGAAAGAAATCTGCTTGATTCCCCCATCAACACAGACAGCGGGAGGGAGAGGGGTGGGCAGGGGAAGCTGTCCCCAGCAGGAGAAGACAGTGATTATCACTAGTGGCTATAGCAGCCGCTAGCAATACTCACAAGAGAGTCCGACAGGCTGGTCCTACAATGCAGTGGCCAGGAGCTGCTGGCATCTTGTTCCTGGGTTTTTTCTGGGTTCCGATCTTCAGCTGTTTAAATTGGTTGTACAGAGATGATGTCATTCCTATGTGGGAGCAAAGCTTGGTGTAAAGTGCATACAGGTGGGTAAGAAACTTGAATGCAGAACAGACACAGTGGGTTTAACTTACTAATGCTGGCCATACACGGTTTCAAAACCGTGAACCGTTAATGGGCAGGCTGAATGTACCAAGTTGATTGATCGATCAACTTGGTAAATTCAGCCTGCCCATTAACGCTTCAGCAGGAACCGGATGAGATTCAAAGTGGTATGGTCAGCATTAGTAAATGAACCCCACTGTGTCCGTTCTGCATTCAAGTTTCTTACTCGCCTGTCGGCACTATACACCAAGCTTTGCTCCCGCATGGGAATGACGTCATCTCTGTCCAGCCAATCTAAACAGCTGAAGATCGGAATCTTGAAAGAAGAGGCCAGCAGCTCCTGGCCACTGCATTGTAGGGGAGGGGGAGAAGAGTTTGCTTTAATCTTATCTAGGCAGTTGTGTGGTTGTTCCCTAACCCAGATTTCCCATTGATAAATTGAAAAGTAACATTTAGTCTGGGTTCACACTATAGAATGCAGCGGCTCACAGCAGGAGCCCGGTGCGTCCATAAGGGCGCATGGGCGCCGCCCCTTTTCTCCTGCCACCCCCCCCCTAGCACCAATAGATAGATGCATGCATTGCATGTATCTATCTATGGCCGCCGCTGCCACCCCCTATGCAGGAGCCTGGCCCCTTTTCAGCGCAGGGCACCTGAATACCAGCGGCGGGGGGTGATTTTGAAGCACCGTAGGCTCTAATAGGCATCAAAAAAGGTGACCTGCGAGTATCACGCTGGGCGCTCGCAGGTCGCTCTGCTGTGCTAGAAAAGTGAATGAATATTCGTTTTCTAACACTAAACCGCCTCTCCACCAATCAGGTGCTCGGATCTGTTACCCGTCGCCTGATTGGCTGAAAGTACAGGCATTGTGATTGGACGCCAGGCGTCCAATCATAGCAGAGGATGGGAGAAGGCATCAAGGAGCTATCCCACAGAGACAGGTAAGTACAGATGGTGGGCGAGGGGCAACCTGGCAGCATTTTATATGGCACAGTGGCTGTGTTTAATGGGGCACAGTGGGAGCAATTGATGGGCACAGTGGCGTCAATTGATGGGCACAGTGGGAGCAATCGATGGGCACAGTGACTGCTTTTGATGGCACAGTGGCTGCGATTGATGGGCACAGTGGCTGTGATTGATGGGCACAGTGGCTGCGATTGATGGCACAGTGGCTGCGATTGATGGCACAGTGGCTGCGATTGATGGGCACAGTGGCTGCGATTGATGGCACAGTGGCTGTGATTGATGGGCACAGTGGCTGCGATTGATGGGCACAGTGGCTGCGATTGATGGCACAGTGGCTGCGATTGATGGGCACAGTGGCTGCGACTGATGGGCACAGTGGCTGCGATTGATGGTACAATGAGGCTGCAATTGATGGGGTTTTTTTTCAGAATTTTTCAGTTTGCGCCCCCCCCAAAAAAAAAATTTTGAGCACCAGCTGCCACTGGGTGTGTCTCTATTCACTGTGTCAGGTCTGATTTCAGCCTGAATTTTGGGCTGAATTCGGGCCTGAAACAGACCAAAAGACGCACGGGACATTTTGCACGTTTTAGACTGAGGCCACTCTAGAATTGATATACTTCTAAAGGGTGCAAAACCTGCAAAAAGCCTGAGGAACGCTGCTCTATGCAATAAATAAGGAGATCCTGAACTTCTCCGGAAGACATTCTTCACAGCTGGAACATCTGAAATTCTCCAGGAAGGAAGTCATACTCTTCTCTGGCCCTGCCCTAACATCTGTCGGGGGTCTTGTAAAAAAAAAAAGAAAAAATGTTCCCCGCATGCGGCAGTTGGGTGCAGACCCCTGTACAGGAACACAGCCCCCCCCCATATCCCAGGTGTGGGGTACCAGTGATCAGCAGACATGGTAGTGAAATGGCTGTGTCATCCTCCAGTGTAGTCCATTCCCCTTGTTCATTGAATGGAGCCTTGTGCTCCTCTCTCCCATTGTACTGGAGCCCCCTCCTCCTCCCCATCCTCCTCTCCTCCCCCATCCTCATCCATTCCTTCTTTTCCCCACATTTTCGGGGCCCGCCTCTGTCAGTGAGGTAATCAAGGCTTTATAGGCGGCAAGGCTCGGCTGGGCGCAGTAATCTCTCCACCACCACCAGCAGTGCTTTATAACGGTCCTCCTTGTCTCCTCATCCATCACCATGAGCGCCTCCGGTCCTCTGCAGCTTGGACTCATCAACTGTAACAATAAGTACCTGACCGCCGAGAGCTTCGGCTTCAAAATCAATGCGTCCGCCTCCAGCCTGAAGAAGAAGCAGGTATGGACCCTGGAGCCGGTGGGCGAGGAGGCGGTGCTGCTCCGGAGCCACTTAGGCCGGTATCTGTCGGCGGACAAGGATGGCCGGGTGTTCGGGGAGGCGGAGAGCCAGGACTCGGAGTGCCGCTTCTTGGTGAGCGCTCAGGGGGATGGGCGCTGGGTGCTCCAGTCTGAGGCGTACGGCCGCTACCTGGGGGGAAGCGAGGACCGGATCAGCTGCTTCTCCCCCTCTGTGTCCCCGGCTGAGAAGTGGGGCGTCCACCTGGCCATGCACCCCCAGGTCACCATCTACTCGGTGACTAGGAAGAGGTACGCCCGTCTGGGGGCCAATGGAGAGGAGCTGTCTGTGGAGAGAGATGTGCCCTGGGGACTTGACTCCCTCATCACCCTCATCTTCCAGGACAACCGCTACAGCATCCAGACCCCCGACCACCGACTGCTGGCCATGGACGGAACCCTCAGAACCGAGCCTGACCCGGACACCAGGTTCACCCTGGACATCTCTGCCGGGAAGGTGGCCTTCAGGGTCAACGATGGCCGCTACCTCACCCCCTCCGGGCCCAGCGGAACCCTCAAAGCCGGCAAGAACAGCAAGGTGGGCCGAGATGAGCTCTTCGTGCTGGAGAGGAGCTGTCCTCAGGTGGTGCTCACTGCCGGCAATGGACGGAACGTGTCCACCAGACAAGGTGAGCGATCTTAATCGGAGCATCTGTGGAGGTTCACACCCTCACATTGTCCTCAAGAGCACACAATACTCCGACCTTCACCATACACTGATAGATCTTCACAAACGCAGAGTTCCTGAACGATCAATAATTCTGATCACTTAGTTTGGCATTATTGAACGCAGTGATCAGGGTCATTGATCGTCATTCTGGAACGCAGTGATCAGGATCATTATTGATCACACGGCTCCAGAACGGCGATCAGTGTGCCCGATCACTGTGTTCCAGAACTATCAAATATTATGCAGTGATCAGGATCATTATTGATCATGATCCCGATCACTGCGTTCCAGAACTATCGATGATTACGCTGTGATCAGGATCATGTTCCAGAACCACGAGCAATGATCCCAATCACTGCGTTCCAGAACAACGCTCAGTGATCACTATCACCGACTTCCAGAACTATCGGTGATTATGACCACTGCATTTGGGATTATTGAACACCGTAATTGGGATCATGATTGATCACTGCATTCCAGAGCGATGGTCAGTGATCCCAATCGCTGCGTTCCACATTATCTTCAGAGACCTGACCGATGGCCTTCCAAAATAACTCAATATTTTCCTTAAGATTTTGGAATGAATGGAATTTCCCCACCCAAACTCACATTGACCGTTAAGCTGGCCATAGATGAATAGAAAAGCAAACTAAAAACTGAGTCAGTAGATCACTCATTCGATTTTTATATGGTTAGTGTGCTTTCTGCAACAGTCCATTTCCCTTTCATGATTTCACATTTGTAGGTCAGTAATTAAAAAAAAAAAAAAAAAAAAAAAAAAAAGTGACAGATGCAATTGGGGTAGTAGTAGAAATCAATCAGAACAAAATTGTTAGAGTTGAAAATGATTGGAAGAATGTTGAAATTGTTAAAATTTCCGATTGGGCCATTGAAAGTCAGATCAAAAAAAGAAGAAAAAAAAGTTTTTTGAATTTTCTTTTTTTTTTTTTTTTTTTTTTCTGCTCCTCTATGACCAGCTTTAGAATTCTGTTTGAGGTAAATATTATGCCATCATGTTACTTGGATTTTTCTTTCATCATCATGGCCAAAAATAGTCGATTTGACCCCAATAACTATTTGAAAATATCCAAAAAAAGGTTTCTGGCAAAATTCTACAGTTGTATGGGTAGCTTAAGTAAATCTGTATCCATTCATCCCAAAAGTTCCTGTGTATGTCTCTCATAACTTGCTGGAAACTCCTTTTATTAAAGACCAGACCTGTCAGTAAAACAAGGTAGAAGACTGAGTGCACTCAGATCATAGGAAAATAACACGTCCTATTTATAAATATCAGGAAACATTAACACACCTTCACTAAAAATCATTTTTCAGTATTTTAAAACTATCTGCAGTAGAATTCTTGTTAACATACTTCACCACAGTTTCCTTTTTATATAAACATTTTAGTGCCAATATACAAACACCATCACATGTGACACTACTGTGCTGTGAATGTCCCCTGAAAATGTTTCCACACTGTTTGTCGGTCTTTAACCAAAAATGAATGCTTCGGTCTTTGGTAAACATTGATGTGAGCTGCTATAATTGTATTAGTGTGTCTGATTCCAGTCTTTAAAAAAAAAAAAAAAGTTTCATCTTATGAGGATTACATTGTTCATCATGTGTTGTGAATTAGCTGTGACAAAGTCGGTGGCATGCTCTACTTTTCTTCGGGATACGAGACGCTTGCATCGCACTACATGGAGAATGGAGTCTTTGTCTGATGTTCCACATAGTTGCTCCCCACCCACAGCCCATGAAAGAGGGCTGGTCAAAAGAAGAGGTACTCAGCCTCCTAGCCAATGTGAACATTTTTGTGGCTTCTGTCTCTTAGCAAGAATAGCCAAAAGTCTGCGCGTTAAATCCCTCAGACCGTTACTGTGTAACAGATGTTCCACTCAGATTTCATTGAGTGTTTGCATAGAAACCTAAAGAGAACTAGTCATGAACATGCATGTGCAAAAATCATCAATATTTTAGTCTTGGTCAGCCAATATTTTAGTCTAAGTCAGCCAATCTTCAATATTTAGTCAATTCTGGTTTTGGGTGGGGGCAATGTAGGTTTGCATGAGATCTGCTGATTGCTGCCTATTGGTTTTCCCATCTCCTGCTTTGTAAAACTCCTGAATTCATTACCGCCTCACTAGTTTAGTTTAACAGCAGTTTTATTTAAAAAACACGCACTATAATTACAGCTGCTTCCTGCCTATTGTTCTATTCATAGAAGTCAAATTTGGTAACTGTCTCATGTGCAGAGCTAGATCTTTTCTTCCCATGGCAGCTTGCCTCCCGAAAGCTTGGCCTTTTTAGATGCAGTGCACATACGTGGCCCCTTCCATTGAGATTAGCAGACATCTCCTCTCCACGCAGCAAGACCAATTGTGTCTGGTTCTCATGGATCTTGTAATGTGTAAGACGACATTTTGCGGGCCTGATTTATGAATTGGGGTACAATTGCAAAAAGACCAACAAATGTGCACAATAAACATTGACTTGAGGCATTCTGGGTGGTTGTTTTCAGTATGTGTGTGTATATATATATATATATGTATGTGTGTGTGTATATATATGTATGTGTGTGTGTATATATGTATGTATGTATGTATGATTTGAGAAGCACAGTAATTAGAAGGGGTTAAAAATGCCTGTGTTGCAGTGCTTTTCAGGCACTTCAGGAGCAATGGGCAGGGGCGTTTTGGTAGCGCTGTATACAGCGCTCCCAAACCACCCCAAATATGCTGCTTGCAAGACTTTTTCTAACGTCCTGCAAGTGCACCGCCCCAGTGTGAAAGCACTCAGGCGGCATGGGAGGCAGCTTTCAGGCGCTATTTCTCGCACTAAAACGCCTGAAAACTGCCTTGGTGTGAAAGGGCACTTTAAGGTCCAACACAAAAAATGCACCAAAAAATACCAAAAAAAAAAAAAAAAAAATTTTTAACTCACCTGAAATGGCTGTTGCTAGGCAGTCTTCCTAATCTGCCTCTTCCTACGCCACGGTGATGTTCTGTCTTCTTGTCCCTGTGTTGTCTTCTGGGGAATGGGGCACGGTGTGTTACGGGAACTGTGTGTGTCCCACAACACATCGCGTCCCATTCACAAAGCGCTGCGTGACTCGCGCATGGGCAGTAGGAAACGGGCAGTGAAGCCGTAAGGCTCCACTGCCTGTTTCCCTTAGCTAGGATGGCGGTGCCGGGGGACAGGTCTGCCTCGGGCGTCCGACATCACGGGCACCCAGGACAGGTAAGTGTGCTTATTTAAAGTCAGCAGCTACAGTGTTTGTAGCTGCTGACTTTTAAATTTTTTTTTTTTTTCCTGGCCTGAACCCCGCTTTAAGAGCCCTTGCACACTGGGGCGGGGGGCGGCATCGGCAGTAAAACGCCGCTATTATTAGCGGCGTTTTACCGTCGGTATGCGGCCACTAGCGGGGCGGTTTTACCCCCCCCCCCCCGCTAGCGGCCGAGAAAGGGTTAAATACCACCGCAAAGCGCCTCTGCAGAGGCGCTTTGCCGGCGGTATAGCCGCGCCATCCCATTGATTTCAATGGGCAGGAGCGGTAAGGGAGCGGTATACACACCGCTCCTTCACCGCTCCGAAGATGCTGCTGGCAGGACTTTTTTTACCGTCCTGCCAGCGCATCGCTCCAGTGTGCAAGCCCTCGGGGCTTTCACACTGGAATGAAAGCAGCGGCACTTTCGGGGCGGTTTGCAGGCGCTATTAGCGCAATAGCGCCTGCAAACCGCCCCAGTGTGCAAGGGCTCTAAGTTTACCCTCCTCACAAGGTGCTTGTGCTGTTATTTTCTCTGATTAGATTCAGCTGTGGCTTGTTTGCTGCAGATTACATCGGAAAGACTTGGCATCTTTATGCTTGAATCTTCAAGGACTAGTTCGTTGTTTTACTTGTTTGTTGAAATGTAAAATCTGACAGTGATGCATATGATGATCCGATTCACAATTCTGACACCAAGCCCTGGTTCACACTGAGCTGCGGGAATGAAGCCGTGCGAGTTCAGCTGAACTTGCACAATTTCACTCCCGCATGTCGGTCCCGATTTCGTAGGCGATATCATAGACATCTTTGTGGATTTCTGCACAGATGTCAATGGAAATCTCACCCCGAGATCGCTGAAAGTAGTACAGAAACGACTTTTTGAAATTGGTGCAGTGCCGCAAATCCAGCGTCGCACTGATTAGGACGGTACCATTGCTGCTGATTTGACATGTCAAAACACACCTGTGTGATGTTTCATAAGCAGTGGGGCTTTTATCTTGAAAGTGAACCCATCAGTTGGATAAAATTGACTGGAGAGTGCTGTCAAAATGCATTCACCTCGGTACATACAAGTACATTTTGGTAATGCCTATCTCTGAGCGATTGGAAACCCCTAAAACAGACATTAGATAAATGCAAATGTTACTTCCTTTGCAGTATACTGTACTAGTCTTCCTCACTGGTTTTTCTTGTGACGAGCAGTCCCTAAAGCAGCTCCTCTGGCTCTGATCAGTCTTGTGACATCACTTAAAGGCACACCAGCAGCATAGGAGTGCCCACTTGCATTGGAGAAAAAACAGAAGGGTGGCTGTGGGATTCAGGACTAAAGTATAACTAAAGGCAAACCTTTTTTGCTTTGTATAGAGTGGAGAGATTAGAACACATGTTTGTGTGTGGGGTGAGAAAAATAAACCTTTACAGGGGTGTTAACCCTTTCTTACCTTGTTCAAAATTAATTTTTTTTTTTTTTTTTTCCTTCGTTCTACTTTAAGGTAAGTTAATTCTCATGTCTTATAGACTAGCATTACATTTTTATCAGCTGGGGACCACATTCCCTGCCTGATGGAGCTAGTATAAGGACTCCAATGTTGCTAACAGTACCATCCTTCTTGGATCAATGCATCACACACCTTCAAAATCACATCTATGCATTTTCCATTGAAATCAATGGTAATGCAGGCCAACTTGTGTTAATGTTCATTGTAACACATTCTCATTGAGCTTTATAATAGATATGAATGTATGTTAACATATGTCAGTGTTAACATATGTCAGTGTGTTCATGTGTGTTGTAACACATGTGTTGGCATGCATTTTCAGTGCTTTTCAATGGGGAAAATACATCAAGCAAAAAAAACAAAGCTCTGAATCCAGGACTGTTTTGAAGTGCACCATTGTCTACCACTTCTGAATTCCAGTGAAAAGCACTCACAGCCAGCCTGAGCTGCAGCTATGAATCCTTCTTTCAAAGCTGTTGGCTGCAGCAGGAGGGGGCAGGTCAGGCCAAGTAACTAGGGTTATAAAGCACTTAAAGAGGGAGTCCCGCAAACATTTTTTTTTTTTTTTTTTTTAAAAGTCAGCAGCTACAAATACTGCAGCTGCTGACTTTTAAAATAAGGGTCCCAGGGTCCAGCGATGTCGGCACCCGAGACCGAATCATCCCTCGGGTGCTGCCGCCACCATTCTCTGTAAGGGAATCAGGAAGTGAAGCGCTGCGGCTTCACTTCCCGGTTCCCTACTGCGCATGCGCGGGTGGCGCTGCGCTTCCTAACTGGTCCCCGCTGTCTCTGGGACCCGTGTGTGTCCCAGCAGACAGTGCGGTGGGGACAGGAAGAGGCATAGACTCCTGTGGGAGTCTATGCCTGAAGTGGGTGCAAATACCTGTCTTAGACAGGTATCTGCACCCCCCCCTCCCCCCTGAAAGGTGCCAATTGGGACACCGGAGGGGTGGAGGGTTCCGAAAAGCGGAGGTTCAATTTTTGTGTGAACCTCCGCTTTAAAGCTGCTGTTCAACTATTTAATTTTTATTCTTTTTTTAAAACAATAAATAAAAATTCAGTCAGCAGCTACAATACTGTAGCTGATTACTTTTAATAAAAAGACGCTCACCTGTCCAGGGGCCAGCGCTGTGCTCACCCAAATTGCTTCTTCGCTTGTCCCTGGCATTGGCATGTTTACCTGTGATGTGTCCCAGAAGGTTTCGGGGGTGGGGGAGAGAACTTCCGGTAGATCGCCAGAGTGATCCAACCAAAACCTTGTCAAAACACCTTTAGGGTGAAGTTCCGCTTTAAACCTAGGACAAAGTACTACATGCACTTTGTCCCATAGGGGACGGAACTGTAAAATACAATTTTTATAAGCACCACTTGCCTGGCGTTTGCATGTTTTCCCTGTGCGGGTTTCCTTCCACATGCTGGTAGGGTAATTTGGCTCCTGTCTAAATTGGCCCTAGTATGTGTATGTATGAATGTGAGTTAGGGACCTTAGAATGTAAGCTCCTTGAGGGCAGGGACTGATACGAATATATAATGTAAATTGGTGTTATACAAGTATCAATAATTATAATAATCTTTAGGGTCATTCCAGAGGTAAATTTTGCCTCAGCCAGTAAAGTCTTGCACACTGAGCTGTTCAAACGAGCTACTCAGTGGGTATACAGTATTTCTCTGAAGGAGGCCTGTACTTTGAAGAGATCTGTTTAGTCACTTTATCCAACACAGGTTCATTACAACAGACCAGACAGGTTTTGGACAACAGCAAATGTCAAATGCCAGCTCTGATTTTATTCCCTTCAATGATGAACATAAAATCTAAGTTTGAGATTGAAGCCCATTTACATTGTGAGATTGCATTGTTTTAGTTAGAGGTCGACCGATATATCGGCCGGCCGATATATCGGCCGATATTTGGCGTTTTTTACTTAATCGGCATCGGCCGATTGTGCTGATAAAAAAGGCCGATTATAACTTCAGCCGTGACTTGCAAATGACTTCTGTAATAGAAGTTAATGCAAGTTTCCCTAAGTTATCTGTGGAGAGGATTCTCCCCTCCTCTGGGCAGCCTGCCAAGTCTGATAAGAAGATACATTTGTATCTCTTTCAGGTTCTTTTTATCAATAGACTGAACTCCGTGTGTAGAAGTTTTCAGTTTAACCATTTAAAGACTAAATCTTTTCTGACACTTGTTGCTTACAAGTAAAAATCCTGTATTTTCTGCTAGAAAATCACTTAGAACCCCCAAACATTATATATATTTTTTTAGCAGAGACCCTAGGGAATAAAATGGTGATTGTTGCAATATTTTATGTCACACGGTATTTGCGCAGCGGTCTTTCAAACGCAATTTAAAAAAAAAAAATACAGTAATGAATTAAAAAAAAAAAATAAGCAGTAAAGTTAGCCCATTTTTTTTCGTCCAAAAGTTTTGATTACCTGTTTTTGTGTATTTATTATTTAAGATAGGGTTTTTTTTTTTTTTTTAGGTTTTTTTTTCTAAATTATACATACAAGTGAACTGATTGGAGGTTTGTTTTGTTTAATGTTTAAATGAAAAAAAATTTCTGTATTACTTAAGGCTGCTTTCACACTGGAGCGGGCAGGCGTTGATGGTAAAACGCTGCTAGTTTTAGCGGCGCTTTACCGTCATTTTAGAGGCGCTATTCGGCTGCTAGCGGGGCGCTTATAACCCAGCTAGCGGCCGAGGAAGGGGTTAAATGCGCCCCTGAAGCACCGCTGCCAAAACGCTTTGCAGGCGCTTCGGTAGCGGTGCGCATTTATTTCAATGGGCAGGAGTGGTGGAGCAGCAGTATACACCGCTCCAAAGATGCCGTTTGCAGGACTTTTTTTTACATCCTGCCAGCGCATCACCTCAGTGTGAAAGCACTCGGGATCTCACACTGAGACTGCAGGGGAGCCGTTTTACAGGCACTTTACAGGTGCTATTTTTAGGCCAAAAGCGCCTGAAAAACGCCCCAGTGTGAAAGGGGTCTAACTGTTAGATTTTATGAGATGAAGGGAAAAAAGAAAAGAAAAAAAAAATCGGCCAAATATATATCGGCCCAAAAAAATCGGCATCACATATCGGCCAACGGCCACCGCGATTTCTAAATATCGGCATCGGCATCGGCCAGAGAAAAACCCATATCGGTCGACCTCTAGTTTTAGTGTTCAGGTTCTCCCATCCTTAAAGAGCTTTCTGTTGTAATATTGATGTAGTGTCCTGCTGAGTCACCAACATCTGCCAGACTGTATAAGCCTTAAAAGCATTTGCTTTGTAAAAAGCTATAGCTTCCTGCTCATTACTTTGTCATACCCTTGTTTGGTCATTGAAGCGCAGGATTCTTTTGTCTTGACATTTCCTGTAATACCTGTATGAGTAATGGTGGTTTTGCATTGGTAAAATTTTGTCAGATGTATTTGAAAGCTAAACGCCAGGTCAACAAATGCATTCAATTTTTTTTTTACATAATTTGGTGCAGCTGGTGTTTAAACCTGAATTTTTTAACTTTAACCTCTTGTGTACTTCAGAATTCAGACTAGTAGAGGGAAGGACCACATCGGTCAGTCAGATTTGCTTGTATGCACAAAACCCATGCTGACAGAAGCAATGATTACCTTCCCGAATATGGTGCTGCTCCTTCGTAGGCTTGGAGCAGAGGAGAACCTAGCTGCTCCTTCCTGTATGGGTTTTGATTGGGAACTTTGTTCGCCTGGACTTCAAGTGGTTCTAAAGTCCAATTTTACCATATTGCATTCTCTGCATTTAAGGTAAAATGGAACCCTTTTTAATAGCAGCCCCCCATCCCCTGAAACACTTGCCTGAGCCTGCCTGCTGCAGCTCTTCTCTTCCTGTAATCACTGGAGGCACTGACAGCAGTGGGAGCTATTGGCTAACTGCTGTCAGTCAAATCCAGTGGGGTGGGGGGGTGGGCCCCAGCCCCACTGTGTCTGTGGATACACACAGCCCGCTCTGGAGCAAGCCTGCACATGTTCCCCCATGGCACACAGCTTGCTCTTGGGACACACTCAAGAGGAGAAGCGGAGAGTGTCAGTGAGGGGCCCCAGAAGAGGGGGTAAGGGGCCACTCTGCAACATTCTTGCACAGAACAATAAAATCTCTTGTTTATGGGGAATGAAAACAGCCTTTAGCATCACTTTATAGTGGTGATAAAGGCAGGTTTTTCTCCAATTGTCTTTCAGGGCAGTATCTGAGAGATAGGCTTCTCCTTCCTGCAATAGTCCACCATTATAAATTTTAGTCTTGCCTGTGTGCCTCAGTAGTTTTGTATTTCCTCCGGACCCACAGGAGCTGCAAACTTGTTTTTGTCCCCCCCCCCCACAGTCTCTGCTTTCTGCAGGGGACTCCCTGACCAGCATCCCATTCAGCCCAGCAGGCCTTGGGAGGGAGAGCAGGGGCAGCAACCTGAGCCTAGGGCTCTGCCTGAAGTTTCGCCCCTACAGGAGGGGAATGCTACTATTCCCCCCCCCCCCCCCCCCCCAAGCTGCATCACCTGCTGCTGGCAAACCCCTTTCCCCCCCCATGCCACTACTGCCCGGCTGTATTTAGCAGAGCACTTCCCACAGTGCACAGCATCCCGCCTGCTACATCCTGCAGTCTCCCTTGGCCTTGTGTGTATGTGGCTGGTCCCAGGAGGTGTAGCAAGATGGCGCCGGAAACATAATTTCCGGTCGACAGCCATCTTGGTGAAGGCTGGAAGCCTTCTGGGCAAACACTGGAGTGGGTCACTTCTGGGCTGTGGCATGAAAAAAAGACAAAAATGCTCAAAGGACTCCCTCCCTAATGGAATGCCAGAAAGGAGGACGCTGACGGAAAGTGGCATGTACAGGTATGTCCACCAACCTGCATGGGGTCAGCTGGGGGCGGGGCCAGATCTGATGCAGGAAGCAGTTAAAATGGGCCCTTAAAGCAGAGGATCATGGTGGCTGACCATGTCGGATGCTTCTCTGCCCTGCAGATCCTGCATGCCAGGACAGCTACAAGTTAAGCCAGAGCACTCTGAAGTCACCTCTGTCTTTTAACTCACTACAAACCTTACACTTGCTTTGGTGTCTCTGCAAACCGCTTACCTCACCAAGGTCCTTTGTGCGTAATTGCAGGAAAAAAAGCCCCAGAGGAAAAAAGGGCGAAGACCAGCAGTATAGCATGTGCCTCTTGCTGTCTCCAGTTTCCCCCTGATTGGAAAAAGCCACTATGCCTAAAATGCATAAACACAATGGTGGCAAAGGAGTCGCAAGGCTTCCTCCAAAGACTTGCTCAATTTCTTTAAAAAAAGAAATAGAGCACTATTGGGCCTCCTACGCTCAGCATTTGAGAAACTAAAGGTGCCAGCAAGCTCCAGCCAATTCAGTACCTCATCTACCAGCAGGGCATGTATCCCCTCAGGTAGTGGAAGAGGCGGATTAGGCAGAACAGGAGGCTGATTTGGATGAGTCCGAGGATGGCTTATGCTTAGACACCGAAGGGATGACCTAGCATCAGAGGGCACCCTATTCCCTTCAGAAGATACGGATAATCTTCTGAATGCTATAGCCGACACGCTGGGTATCAAAGAGCAAAAAGCTCCAGAGCTTTCCCTGCGTGACAAAATGTACAAAAGGCTGCAGTCCAGGAAACCCAAAAAACATTTCTGGTGCATCAAACTCTTAAACATAGTTGAGAGGGAGTGGAAAGAAAAGAGAGCTCTTCATACCGACTGTGGTCAAACGCAGGTATCCATTTGCAGAGGAAGACACCAAGACTTGGGCGAAGTGCCCTGAAGTGGATGCCTCCCTCGCAAGAGTCGCAAATAAATCCAACTTGGCCTTTAAAGATGCAGGTACCTTAAACACATGGACAAGAAAATAGAGGCGCTATTAAAAAGGGCTTGGGAAGCTGGGGCAGCAAATTTGAACCCAGCAATGGCTTCCACCTGCACAGCCCGCACCCTATTAATCTAGCGGACTTAACTGCAAGAGTTACTGAAAGGGACATGCCAAGTGAAGAGTTAGTGGGGACCACTCCCACGCTAACCAGAGCAGCAGCTTTCTTAGCAGATGCCTCGGCTGAAACAGTAAGAATATCTTCAAGGGCCACGGTCTTGGTGAATTCAGCCAGAAGAGCCCTGTGGCTGAAGTCATGGGAAGGGGACATCGCCCCCAAGAACAGGTTGTGCGGAATCCCATTCACGGGAGACTTGCTGTTCGGTCCTAGACAGGACCGCAGCGAAGAACAGAGGGTTCCCGGGGCTAAAAAGCGGGTGAAGGTGCCCTTTTTTGTCAATCCAGAAAATTTAACAAGGGAGCAAAAAAGCTCCAGGGACAGCAAAACAAGGCAAGGGAGACTTTATCCTCAAGCCCCCCCAACCCAAAGAAGAAAAAAATGACAGTCTTCAGGTGGGGGGGCAGACTGGCAACCTTTGCCGACCAGTGGAGGGAGGCTACAAGAAACTAATTTGTCAGCTGCACCATAGAGGAGAGCTACACAATAGTTGCCTGCTCCCCAACCAAATACCTAGTGACCACACTTCCAAGGGGCAAAGGCTTTTCTAATGTCCCTGGGAACCCTGTTGACCCAGAAAGTGATTTGTCATGTCCTACAAGAAGAGAAAAGTGGGCTCTATTTGCAAGGAAGAAGCCATCAGGCAAGCTAAGGCTCATACTGAACCTCAAGCCGCTCAACAGAAGGATAAGATGCAAGAGATTCAGGATGGAGTTCATCTATTCATGGCCACAATAGACTTGCAAGACGCATTCCTACTTGTGCCCATAAAGGATAGTAATCAAAGATTCCTAAGGTTTGCAATCCAGGGATCGGCGGCTACCCTGCATCTGCAGTACACATCTTTGACTTTCGGGCTTCTCTTCTGCACCCAGGATATTTTCAGATGGCTAAAGCTCTAAAGGGCCTGAGACAGCAAGGCATAGGCGTGATACAATCTCTAGACGATTCACTATTCTTTGTGGATTCAGCGGAAAGCCTAGAAAACATTCTTAGCACAAGCATGTCCTAACAACCTGGAGTGGATAGTAAATGCAGAGAAACTGCAGCTGATCCAAAGCCAGAGGGTAGTATGCTTTGGTTATTTCCTGGACTCCAGAGTAACCAAAACTTTCCCGACAGAAGAAAAGAATGAGAAAATCGAAGAGGCTATAACCTCTCTGAGAACCAAGTTCATCACTATATCAGGCAGGGAATGGAAGTGCTAGGACTTACGTCTTCAATCCCAGCCATCACCTGGGCACAGATCCACACGAGGCCTCTACAGAATTATATTCTGACCCAGTGGGATGGCGAACCATCATTCCTAGAGACGTCCATTCCTGTCCTGCCATTGGTCAAACAATCTCTTCAGTGGTGGTTCAATCCGCTCCGCTACACGAGTGGTGCAGATGAACTCAAGCCAACCCTGTCAGGATCACCAGACACCAGTACCCTAGGGTGGGGGGATGCACATGGGGATCTCTGTACACTGGGGAAAATGGAACTCTAGATGGTCTCAAGCCTCCTCAAACCTGACTGAGTTAAAAGCCATAGAGGAAGCACACAGCATTCCAACCAGCTATACAGGACAGACATGAGGATTCAGTCAGACAACGCCACTACGGTGGCATACCTGAACAGGCAATGAAGGACAAAATCCCAATGGTTGAGCCTGACAGAAGCGATTCTGTCATGGGCCGAGATAAATATCAGATTTATCTCGGGCATCCACCTGAAAGGGACAGACAATACACTGGCAGATTTTCTAAATCGAAAGACCATAGGAGTGTTCGCTAAACCAAGCAACCTTCTTGTGGATCATGCAAACATGGAGTGCCCGAGGTAGATCTGTTCGCCTCAAAGGCAAATGCAAAGGCTGTTCTTACTGGATCCCACAGATAGCAACATTGGAGTGGATGCGTTCCATCAAAACTGGATTTACCAATTGTGTTATGAATTTCCTCCGACCGCTCTAATACCGAAGGCAATCCAAAAAAATCTGGAAAGAAAGGGCAGTGGTGATACTCGTAGCATCCCACTGGCCCCAGAGAGCGTGGCTCAGTCACTTAGACTTACCGGACCTCCTATCAAGGGCCAGTCAACCACCCGAACCACACTTGTGAAGCTTTCGGCTTGGTTACTGAGTAGGTGAGGCTGCAAAAGAAAGGACTGTCAGAGTGATCTGCATCATTCTAGCCAGCAGAAAACCGTCACTAGAGCAATTTATGAGAGAAGGTAATAAGGAAGTCTGTCTCCTGGTACGGGAACAAACAGGATTCTGACAAATCATCCTGGCGATTCTGGATTTCCTGCAGGAGGGAGCAGACAAGAACATCTCTCTGAGCATGCTGAAGGTACAAGTGGCAGCACTCTCCTCCTTTCTGGACACCCAGATTAGCAGAAGACCTGCTTATAAAGAGATTCCTGCTCTCATTAAATGGAGCCAGACCCACGAAAGTCGGCAGAACTCCGACATGGGACCTCTCCACGGTCAGGATTTCTCTCTCCCTCATTAGAACCACTATAGGAGAGCGCAGATAACAATTACTCTAAAAACATGCTTTTAGTGGCCCTAGTATTGGCCAGAAGAGTGTGCGAAATTCAAGCTTTTTCCATGATGGAACCATACTGCCTAATCCAGACAGACAAAATAGTCCTCTCGCCAGACCCAGCTTTTCTACCAAAAGTCTCTTCAACCTTCCACAGGACGCAGAATGTGGTTATCCCATCTCTTCCAAAATCTATGGATAGTAAGAAAAGACACATACAACAAGCTAGATGTAAAAAAAATACTCCCTAGACTGTCGAGAGAACAAAGGATTAGCAAACTACCTCATTATTCGTCGTCCTATGCAGGAGTCAAAGGAAAGAGGGCATCCAAAAAAAACATCATCAGATGGATAAAACTTGCCATACAGATGGCCTATGAGGCGCAAAAAACCCCTCAGCCTTTACAACCAATTTAAGCTGTGAATTTTCTTGCATTTCTGAAAGTTAGTCTGTTGCACTTCTTCATAGCATATTTAAAGACCTAGGCAATCCAGTGGAAGCCCCCCCCCCCCCCCCCCCATGGGGAGCATTTCTAGCTCCTTAGAGGCTCGCTCCTGGCATCAAACCGCTACAGTGTCTTGGAATTTGGTTGGGATATTTCAACACTAAGTAGGAAATTCTGGACAGACGTCTGTGGGGTGGAAATGGCCTACAGATATGTACTTGCCAACACTTCCCCTTTTTTTTTTTTTTTTTTTTTTATGATCAATTAATTTTAACCTACTGGGGTTACTTGTGTGCATAGGCTATTTTCCTAAGGTGACCTTAGCGTAACACTTTTCACTTTAGTTGGGGAGCAGCAATCTTAAAATACAAAATTTAACCCTATGGCTTCCATACTTTTACCACTAATTTAGAGCTTGTACAAACTAGTTGCGCTGGGATAAGACAGGGTGAAAAGTCTTGATCCCTATGGGGCAGTTCACACCACTGCATTGCAGTGGTATGTGCAGGAAAAGTACTGCATTCCGTACTTTTCAGTGGAGTGGGTTGCAATGTAAAGTACTGCATTGAAATTCTGCTGTGTAAGTCGAACTTAGGCTGGGTTCACATCACACTGCTTTAGCAGACACACAGGGGTGCCATTTATTTTTAACAGAAGCTTCATGGATTGTGAACCAAGGTCTGATTTTTGCACATTCTAAACCACATGGTACTGTGGCACCATGCGAATCAATGCGGTGGGATTTCAAAAAATATGTAGGCCTCCTCCCTTCTACATGCTTCTCACAGATAGGACAGCACATTGAAACAGCTTGCTCTCTTTGATGTGCACACGAATAATAGTGAACGGAGTCTTTATGAAAGGTCACTTGTGACCTTTCAAGAAGTTCTAATAAAATAAACTGTACAACGTGCTGGGATTGGCACTTCACCACAGGTTAATACTAGTGGTCAGATAAGTGCATCTTCCTGGTGTGAACGAGCCTTTACTAAAGCACTTGTGCATCTTTACACAATGTGTGAGTATGCACTTCATTAAAGTAAATCGGCATTTGCTTTTTCACTTATCTGCGTGTGATTGGATAATTGTAGTGACTATCCATCTGATTTATTGTGAAGATTCTAAACTCCTTTGGTAAATTGGCCTATTTGTGGCACTGACTCATCATGGGCATGCAGATTTCTGACTCAACACTTGATTTAAATACTTGTTTTGACTTCAAAGCCCTGAGTCTTAGATCTGAAGAGTCGGCATAATGGGCAACTGGTATTTTTAGATGGTCAGCGTAAGCAATTACATATTTCTCTTTTGAGCTGACAGCACATTTTTAGGGACTGAGTGTCAGCTCTTGTTATGCTTTGCGTCCAACTATTACAGGTTCTTGCGGTAAAACCAAGGAAACTTGGACTTCTGTAGTGTATCAATGCTTTACTAAACAGGAAAGCTGCACATACAACACAACTCGTAGCTTACAAAAAATATGCCTACAAATATAAGTATGTACACAACTAAATGGTTTACTCAATTTGGGGTTTAAGATATAATGTCAATGTCCATCATGGTTCCTTGCTCAGTCCAACTCAAATGTCTCAAACTCTCCAGCTCCTGGTAGCCATGTCTTTCCTCATTGTCCTTCCAAACATGTCTCTTTCAAAAGCTAAATCTTTTTTTTTTTTTTTTTTTTTTTTTTTTTTTTTTCCTTCTGCAGTGGTTTGAACTTGATATATGGGACAAGCGCAAATTGCCTTATCTATGCCTATGGCAATGCCGTTTGCATAATTTATGATGATTCAGCACTGCTTCTGTAAGTTTCTGCCTGTGAACTAGCCCTAAAGTGTTCACGCTCAACAGGGAGGTTAGTGTGACTGCTGTTTGCCTTGAAAACAAGGAAGTCAAACTTCTAGTAATAGTAATTTTAAATGATTCACCGGACCATACATGTAAATTGCCACCATCCCTTGGTAATACATTGAATAAACCTCAAAGTGGGATTTTATGGGCAATTAAGGAAAACCTTTTTTGTGTGTTATTGGAATAATAGGGAGGCAAAAAGACTTAGTCCACGCTGTCCAAAACAGTAAAATTTACTTTTGGCATCATATAATTATGGAAAATGTAATTTTACTGCGCTATCCTAATGCCACTCCAAGAGTGACATCAAATGAGAAACGGCTGCAACTATAATGTGAGACACACAGTAAACTAAACGAAAAAAGAAAGCTGCGCTGTATGCTTATTGTGATCAGAAAATAAAAACATTGCAACGTCGAGACATAGCTAATGCATTAGATGCCTTTGAATTTGCTCAGGATATCCTCAGTGCAACTTCCAAAAATGCAAATTCATCAAAGGCATCTAATGCGTTATCTATGTCTCGATGCTGCAATGTTTTCCTCTTGCTACGTTGAGCATACACATAGAATTCCGTAGCTTTACTAATGAAGAAAACCGACTCCTGACTAGCCAGCGACAGCTCTGGGTCAGACTTCATTAACGCTTTCACCCACGGCAACTTCAGAAGCTGGTGAAGTTGCTGTTGTCGCGGGTGAAAGCGTTAATGAAGTCTGACCCGGAGCTGTCGCTGGCTAGTCAGTTTTCCTCATTAGTAAAGCTACGGAATTCCTAATAGAAACAATTGCTAAAGATGCATGTGTGTATGCTCAACGTAGCAAGAGGAAAACATTACAGCGTCGAGACATAGATAACGCATTAGATGCCTTTGATGAATTTGCATTTTTGGAAGTTGCACTGAGGATATCCTGAGCAGAGCGTCTGGGAACATCTAGCTATCCAAGCACAGAGACCTGGGGCTGGGGATAAAACCACAGGCACTTGTGATCTCCTTTAAACAAGAGATCTAACAAGCTGGTAAGCGGCAATATTACTGGTGGAGGAATATTGGGTTACACGGAGATCTTATAAGTCACTTTACTTTCTGATCACAATAAGCATACAGCGCAGCTTTTTCATCCTATAATTATGCTCCTTGGCCACATGTCGGCCAAGTGGCAAATAGAGGTTACCGATGCTCATACTGTACATATGTTTAGCAACTCGTTGACATAATTCTTGTTTTGTTTTACCTACATAAAAAGCCCCACACTGACACTGCATAAGGTACACCACCCCTCATGTCTTGCAATTAGCAAAATGTTTCGCCTGAAAAATCACTGCTGGGCAGAAAAAAGCTGTGTCCTCCTTCCAATTACCAAGCACTGAGAGCATGACCCTCATGGAAAGGTTCCCCAGCTCTTACAAGGGTCTCGCCTTGAATCCCCTTTGTATTCACTTTGGACAAGTTTTTCACCAATCGAGCCCGCCTTTTTGAATGTAATTTGCAGACTTTTGGTTACTAAATTCCCCAATGTGGGATCCTTAGTTAGAATTGGCCAATATTTTGTGAGAATTTTCCTAATTTTTCTCATGTTCATTTGAATACCGTAGGATGATCCTGGTTGTATTTTCCTCACTTCTACTATTTTTACCCCTTTTATTCTTTTTGTTTAAAATAAGATTCTTTCCATATTTTTTACATGATTAAATGCTTTTTTTTTAAAGCTTTGGTTTTTGTATAACCTCTAGCTAGGAGTCTAGTAGCAAGAGCATCGGCCTCCAATTGGAAGTCAATGTATGTGGTACAATTGTGTTTGCTACGAAGGTATTGACTAAAAGGTGTATAGAAATTTTTTTTTTTTTTTTTTTTCAAAGACGTGGGATGGAAACTGTCGGTGTGCAACAAAGTGTTGCTGGCAGTATCCTTTCTAAATTTGCTGCTAATTTTGCCCATTGTCCTTTAAAAATACTGATATACCGTATCTAAGAAATCAACCTTCTGTGAATCGTACGTCATTGTAAAAAGGTTGGTGTATGAGGGGGCACCCCATATCCCCATAGCCACACCCTGTACCTGAAGGTACTGGGAGCCTTTTTGTATAGAAAAACATGATTTCAAAATTAATTCCAGCATAGTTGGTATGAATTTATTACATTTCCACTCATGTTGATCTTTGAAGAACTCTTCCAACAGCCATTACACCCAAATCATGACTAATACTGTTGTAGAGACTCAACATCGATCGTAACCCATAACGCATAACTAGTAATTTCTAGGTTTTCTAAAATCTGTAGCAGGTGGATTGTATCCTTGGTGTAGGACGTTAAATTCATAACGTGTGGTCTCAGATGGTCATCAGTTACCTGACTCATGGCTTCAGAGATGCAGCCATTGCCTGAGATGATGGGTCGCACGGGTGGGTTTTATAGATCTTTGTGTACCTTTTGGCAGTGCATACATAATAGGTATACGAGGATATTTTGTGCGTACAAAATCCCATATGTCACTGGATATCATGGTCTCACAATGTGCTTCATCAACCAGCTGATGGGTTCAATCAGGATTTCTTTCTATTAACTAGGGATGATGAGATTTTTTTATCTTTTGAGGATTCTTAGACACATATTCTCATGGGCCATTAGGACAACATTGCCTCCCTTGTCGGATGCCTTTTTATTGTTCCAAAGTTATTTTTCAAAGACAGGAGTGACAAATTTTTGTTTGGGACTCAAGTTTTTGATAACTTTTGTCATTTTTCATATTCTCAATTTCTCTTGTCTGCCTCACAAACCATGCCAATGTAGGAATTTGATTCACAGGTGGACATTTATTTGCTTTCCCTTGTCCCTTTTTTTTTTTTTTTTTTTTTTATCCATCTTTTTGACACCCCACATATTGCAGAGGGTGTAACACACAAGCACGTAATTTTTCTTTCAAATCAGTGTTAAACTGCATAAGGCAGTGTGTGTGTATATATAACACATTCAGCAAGCCCCTTTTTTCACTGCAACTCTGTACAGGGTAGAGGGTGCAGACAGCACTTATTTACTTTATTTATGTAATCTTTTTCTCACTTTAAAGGCATTTCCAAACGGGACTTTGCAGTAAGTGTGCAAGTTTCCAGCACCCTTTTTAATACTAATTTTTTTTTTTTTTAAGCCTTTACAAATATTTGATTCAATTTTATACTATTTCAAGTTTCATAATCTATTATTCATAACAGGAACAGCGCCATACCTCCACTCTCAATTAACATTCCTTAACTCCACCTAGGTGGCAGTAATATGTAGAGGCAGCAATTCCTTTTTCTTTTGACAACGAAGTGTGTTTGTGGTTTTTATTGTTTTTGTATTTGTCTTAAATACATGCTTTTAAATTTCCTAGCGAATACATTTATATCCTATAGTTGTCTCCAAATCTGTCAGTACTTTTGTTTGGACAGTATGACAGACCTCTAAACACAGTACCTGCTCCTCTATTGGTGTAAGTGTGTGTGATGAAAGGTTGATGATATTCCGTCTTCCTAGTAATAAAACTATATAAGTGGCTCTTGGTGGCACTTTTTTTTTTTTTTTTTGTGCAAATTAAGGTAATAGGAGGCTTGTCTTATTCCTCTTAGGCAGGTCTGAATCTTTTTACATTTTGCCCACTGGTACTAAAGGAAAAACCTGCCACTTCAGGTTAGTTGGTGAACTTTGCTATTGCCCACCTCTCCATATTGCAGTGATTGGCGCATGAGTGTTGTCAAGTGGGTAAAGTGTCCTTAGCCTAGTGACCATTCAAATTCATTCTTGGGTTGGGATGTGAAGCTTCCAAAATGGGGACATAAGCAGCAATAACCTGGCTTTCACCTTGAGAAATCTTTACAGGCTGCTGATAGTGGGGCTGGACGGTGCACCTGTGCCTTCTACCTCTATGAACACCCAAATCTCATGCACTGGTGCTAAATGTCCAGTGTGTGATGCCTTATTCCATTGGTTCTCATCTCCTGTCCTCAGGACCCACTAACAGGCCAGGTTTGCAAGATAACTGAAATGCATCACAGGTGATCATTTGCTGCTCAATGATTGCAGTATTCTAGTCTGCATCTCCCCAAGGTAATACTTACTTAAAATTTGGCCTGTTAGTGGGTCCCGAGGACAGGAGTTTAGAACCACTGCCTTGCACAAACAAAAATAGCTATATGATAGTTTTACTTGGTGGCTGTCACTGGCGGGGTGGGGGGTGGGGGGGGAGCAGACTCCAGTAGATGCAGCAATCCTTTTCACCTCTACCTATTCAGAATAGCCAGTATTCAGTCAAAGCAAAGGTCATAAGCAAAGGAAATGGTCAGGAGGGAGGTGTCTGCAGCTTCAAGAGATATAAAAAGCTAGCAGGTATAGGCTCCCCAGATGGGGACTGATGTGAATGGTCTGGCAATCCTTTTTAACCACTTAAAGACCAGCCTCGTTTTGGATTTTAGGTGTTTTACATGTTTAAAACAGTTTTTTTGCTAGAATATTACTTAGAACCCCCAAACATTATATATTATTTTTTTTTTTTTTTTTTTTCTAACGCCCTAGAGAATAAAATGGTGGTCATTGCAATACTTTTTTTTGCACAGTATTTGCGCAGCGGTCTTATAAGCGCACTTTTTTTGGAAAAAATTCACTTTTTTGAATAAAAAAATATGACAACAGTAAAGTTAGCCCAATTTTTTTTTTTTTTTTATATTGTGAAATCTGTTACGCCAAGTAAATTGATACCCAACATGTCACGCTTCAAAATTGCGCCCGCTCGTGGAATGGCGTCAAACTTTTACCCCTAAAAATCTACATAGGCGATGTTTAAAAAAATTCTACAGGTTGCATGTTTTGCGTTAGAGGAGGTCTAGGGCTAGAATTATTGCTCTCGCTCTACCGGTCGCGACGACACCTCGCATGTGTGGTTTGACCACCGTTTTCATATGCGGGAGCTACTAACGTATGCGTTCGCTTCTGCGCGCGAGCTCGTCAGGACAGGGCGCTTTAACCACTTGACAACTGGGCACTTAAACCCCCTTCCTAACCAGACCAATTTTCAGCTTTTGGTGCTCTCACATTTTGAATGACAATTACTCAGCCATGCAACACTGTATCTATATGAAATTTTTGTCCTTTTTTTCACACAAATGGAGCTTTCTTTTGGTGGTATTTAATCACCGCTGGGTTCTTTATTTTTTGCGCCGTAAAAGAAAAAAGACCGAAAAATCTGTAAAAAAAATGCATTTTTCTTCATTTCTGTTATAATATTTTGCAAATTAGTAATTTTTCTTCATATATTTTGGCCAAAATTTATACCGCTACATATCTTTGGTAAAATTAACCCAAATCGGTGGATATTATTTGGTCTTTGTGAAAGTTATAGAGTCCAAAAGCTATGGTGCGAATATCTGAAAATTGATCACACCTGAAGTACTGACGGCCTATCTAATTTCTTGAGACCCTAAGGCTCGGTTCACATAGGGGCGACTTGTCAGGCGACCTAGTCGCCTGACAAGTCGCCTCCCGTTCTGTGCTACGGAACCGTTCTAATAGGAGCGACGCAAGTCGCTCCGACTTAGAAAAAGGTTCCTGTACTACTTTGGGGGCGACTTGGGGCGACTTGCATAGACTTCTATACAGAAGTCGTTTTGCAAGTCGCCTCAGAAGTCGTTTGCAGGTCGCCTCGCTGAGGCGACCTGCAAGTCGTGCCGCCCCTGTGTGAACCGGCACTTACATTCCAGAAAAGTACAAATACCCCCCAAATGATACCTTTTTGGAAAGAAGACATTCCAAGGTATTTAGAAAGATGCATGGTGAGATTTTTGAAGTTGTCATTTTTTCCCACAATTCTTTGCAAAATCAAGGTTTTTTTTTTACTTTTTTTTTTTTTCCCACAAAATTGTCATTATTATCAGGTTATTTCTCACACACCACATATGCATACCACAAATTACACCCCAAAACACATTCTGCTATTACTCCCGAGTATGGCGATACCACATGTGCGAGACTTTTACACAGCGTGGCCACATACAGAGGCCCAACATGCAGGGGAGCACCTTCAGGCGTTCTGTAGCTCCCAGGCCAATTCTGACATTTCTCTCCTACATGTAAAAATCATCATTTATTTGCTAGAAAATTACATAGAACCCCAAAACATTATATATGTTTTTTTAGCAAAGACCCTAGAGAATACAATGGCGGTCGTTGCAACTTTTTATCTTGCACGGTATTTGCGCAGCAATTTTTTTAACGCTTTTTTTTGGGAAAAAAACTGTTTTGTGCTTTACAAAAACCAAAACAGTAAAGTTAGCCTAATGTTTTTGCATAATGTGAAAGATGAAGTTATACTGAGTAAATAGATACCCAACATGTCACCTTTCAAAATTGCACGCGCTTGTGGAATGGCGCCAAACTTTGCTACTCAAAAATCCCCATAGGCGATGCTTTAAAATTTTTTACTGGTTACATGTTTTGAGTTACAGAGGAGGTCTAGGGCCAAAATTATTACTCTCGCTCTACCGATCGCAGCGATACCTCACATGTGTGGTTTGAACACGGTTTTCATATGTGGGCGGGACTTATGTATGCGTTCGCTTCTGCATGCGAGCACGCAGGGACAGGGGCGCTTTAAAAATTTTTTATTTTTTTTTATTGTTCATTTTTACTTTATTTTAGTTTGATGCTTTTTTCCAAAAAAAAAATTTTTGACCACTTTTATTCCTATTACAAGGAATATAAACATCCTTGTAATAGGAATATGGCATGACAGGTCCTCTTTACAGTGAGATATGGGGTCAATAAGACCCCACATCTCACCTCTAGGCTGGGAAGCCTGAAATAAAAAAAATAAAAAAAAAAACGATCCTGGCTTCGATCGTAGCGGTGAGTCGGTAGAAGCGCGGGAGGGGGGGACATCCCCTCTCGCCTCCCGTAAGAACGATCAAGCAGTGGAACAGCTGCTATGATCGTTCTCATGGTGTAGGGAATCGCCGGCTGAAAAAGCCGATATCTGAATGATGCCTGTAGCTGCAACCATCATTCAGATATCTCCGCACAAAGTCAAGGACGTTGTATGACGGCCGGTGGGCGGGAAGTGGTTAAAACGCATTTTTTTTTTTTAACACAAAGTTGTCCATTTATACAATATTTCTACCACATAGCATGTACATACCAAAAATTACACCCCAAAATAGATTCCCCTGCTCCTCCTGAGTACGGCGATACCACATGTGTGAGACTTCCACAGCCTGGCCACATACAGAGGCCGAGTATGGCAGGGTATGGCGGGGGCATGGCAGGGTATGGCGGGGGCATGGCAGGGTATGGCGGGGGCATGGCAGGGTATGGCGGGGGCATGGCAGGGTATGGCGGGGGCATTGCAGAGTATTGTGGGGGTATTGCAGAGTATTGTGGGGGTGTTGCAGAGTATTGCTCAGCATTGCAGTGTAGTGGGGATGGCTGAGCATGGATGGATGGATGCCTGGATGTCTCTGTGCAGCGCTGTGGGCACTACACATACAGCCCACAGCGCTGCAGACATCCATCCATCCCCCTCCCCGCTCACTGTGTACCGATCGGTACACAGGCGGGGAGGAGAGGAACCGGCGTCATCAGATGACGCCGGTCTGTTTACATGTGATCGCGCCGTCATTTGACGGCGCGATCACATGGTAAACGGCCGCGATCAGCGGCCATTTACCGGGATCTGTGATGCACATCTGTGGTCACGGATGTGTTCGGGTGCGCGCCCCAGGGGGCGCGCGAGAGGGGAATTCTGGGAGGACGTCATAGTACGTCCACCCAGAGTTATCCAACCGCCCTGCAGCCGTCATTCGGCTATGGGCCGGTTGGTAAGTGGTTAAAAAAACTTTTTTTTTTTTTTTTTTTTTTATTTAATTTTACTTTTTTTTTATTTCACTGTTTATAAAAAAAAAAAAAAAATTGGATTACTTTTATTCCTATTACAGTACAAGGAATTTAAACATCCCTTGTAATAGAAAAAAGCATGACAGGTCCTCTTAAATATGAGATCTGGGGTCAAAAAGACCTCAGATCTCATATTTAGACTTTAATGCAAAAAAAAAAAAAAAAGTCGTTTAAAAAAAGACACAAAAAAAGTGCCTTTAAGAGAAGTGGGCGGAGCTGACGTCATGACATCGCTCCGGCCGTCCTATGGTATGGAGACGAGTGGGCGCCATCTTAGCCTCACTTGTCTCCATACTGAGGAAGGGAAAGGACTCGATCGCGGCGGGAGGGGGGGTGGCACCTCTCCCACCGCCGATAACGGTGATCTCGCGGCGCACCCACCGCAGAGACCACCGTTATCGTGTACAGAACCGCCGGCTCTAAAGATGGATACCTCGGTTGTGGCAGCAGCTGCTGCCGTTACTGAGATATCCATCTTTAAAGTAATGACGTATATATACAGTGGCCGGTAAGTGGTTAAGTCCTGAAAAAATACTTGGTGCCTTTTTGCTCTGTGCTATATAAATATATTTTTTTTTTTTTTTTTTTTTATCCTTGAGACCAATAGGTGTATCCTTTGTGGACAGCTGGCAGACTCTTTATCTTTGCATCCTTTGCACACATCCTGCTCTGATGAATTCTTTGTCTGTCGGACGTCTGTGTTTCCTCATGCAGCGTGGAATTGCGGATGTCCTGTTTCCATATATTCTGCATGAAAATCCTGTAGCTCAGCACCTGGCTTTAAACAAGTTGTGAGTTCTGTCTCTGGATACCTGCATAGTATTCATCCAAGTTTTTTCTTTTTATGGGCTTTACAAAACACTATGGTGGTAGTCCAGATGTTTTCCCTCTACTGTAGAATGTTTTAAAAGTACACTGAACTCCAAAGTAACTAAAAATACCTTTTCGTTAATTTTGCAGAGGAACAAAACCGTCATATGTCTGGTAGAAAAACTGTTGGCTGTTTACAGACTGAAGCATTAGGAATACAAACAGGAAAGTCCTAAAATCTAATCCAACTTCAAAGATAACTGTCAACAATATCTCCAGATCAGCTGAACACAATGAAGGGCTATGGTCAACAATTCATTATGCAGGAATGATCCGTTCTGAAACAATGATTTTGATACCAATTTAAATCTTAACTGAAAGGTTTTTATTCGTTCAACCCAGCCGGTTGAAGGAAAACAAGCATCAGATCACTGTACCATCGCAAGCCATGCTAGTGCGCTGACCTCCCCACTGTGCTGTTTGTATCCTGGAAGCCATTGACTGTGAGCTGATTGGATGCTGGTTTTCCACCATGTCTCCTCGACAAAAGCCGGTCATTAGACTGCAGTATACACTGGCAGAAAGTTGGCTGGTTCCTGCTGAACCGGCTGATTTTTCAAACCATGTACCCAGCTTTATCCTCGCAGCATATAGGGAGAAGACTGGATGGTTCACAGAAGAGGCTTTTCTGCATATTAAAGGTAATGGGCAAGTTTTGGTGCCTTTTTTTTCTTGGACGGGATTTACTTTAATTTTAAAATGGCTACCAGGTTTGAACATTAAGCAAACCTAGTCATTGCCTTAAATTTCAACCATACCAAAACAATACTGATTCCGACATGCATCATGTTGCATGATTGCAGTTTGGTGAGAGTGGCAATATGTGTCTGTATGTATGTAGTGAAGCAGTGTGTATTTTATGTCAAGTACTTCATAGGGTGCTGCAGTGTGGAGAATATAGGACAGCACAGTGGGGAGTAGATATTATGCAACACCGCATATGGAATGGAGCAGTGTACAATGTTCCATGCAAAGTGCACAGCACATCTTGGAGTGTTTTGCATTACAAATGGCACAAGGAGGAATGAGGGGAGCAGTGGTGGGTGGTGGAAGGAGCTAGTTGTTGGTGGAGGATAACTGTAGGAAATGCAGTAGGACCTTGTCTTGCAGGGTGTGGCACCAAGGGGACATGTGTGGTAATGGCAGTTGGAGATGCAGGGATCCCACTGGGATTCAAGGATGCAATAGAGGAGCTGTACTGAGCAAAAGTTTTAAAGAATTCACTGTAAAGTGAGGGATGGTTTAAAAAATGCGATGCATAATCATTTAACCTACAAATTTAACAAACAGAAGAAAAAATAAAACGTATCGATAATTGATGCATCCACCATTTTGTCTTTTAAAACCGCATGAGCACCTTGAATGGCACCGGTGCTGTGTGGCCACAATCCTGTGTTCAGAATGCATCAGGACATCCACTCGTCACAGGACCCAGAAGCCAGTGAAGACCACTGGAGTAGCCCTTCTTCTTTTTTTTTTTTTTTTAACAGTGCTTTCCAGCTTCCTGCGGGGGGGAGGGGTCCCCCCACAGGTATGGTATATGCGGGGCAATCATTGGATTGAGCTATCACTTTGTAAACTGGGATCATGCCCGGTTCAGCTCCCCCCTTACTAATACAGCACGTGAAGTTGATTGTGTGCTCATCAGTGCCCTATTGGTGCACATCAGTGCCACTCTATCAGTGAATCCTCATTAGTGCACATCAGGGCAGCAACATCTGTCCCAGTGTCCCTATCGCAGCAGTTTGTCACCACAGCCCACAGTATGCCAAAACTTAAACAAAAAAACCACACTGACATTGTGTGGCCCCTTTCACATTAAGACAAGTTAAGAACATTCAGGTGGTGGGCGTATCATTTCATTGTCCAAAGTCTACAATCAAGAGAAGACTTCACAAGTGTAAATAGAGGGTTCCCCACAAGGTGCAAACCATTCATAAGCCTGAAAAATAGAAAAGCCAGATTAGACTTTGCCAAAAAAAAAATCTAAAAGCCAGACCAGTTGTGGAAAAGCATTCTTTGGACGGCTGAAACCGATTAATCTGTACCAGAATGACAGAAAGTAAAGTGTGAAGAAGGCTTGGAACATGGTGGAGGCAGTGTGATGGCATGGGCATGCATGGCTTCCAGTGGCACTGGGTCACTGGTGTTTATTGATAAGACAGAAGCAGCTGGATGAATTCTGCAGTATTTAGAGCTACTGTCAGCCCAGAATTGGCCAAATGCAGCAAAGTTGATTGTAGTGTGATGCACCGTCCAGATGGACAATGATCCAAAGCACACTGCAAATGCAACCCAGGAGCTTTTGGAGCTTTTGACGGAAAAGTAGAATATTCTGCAATGGCAGTGTCTGTCAACTGCTCTCAACCCAATTGAGCATGCATTTCACTCGCTGAAGGCAAAACTAAAGGCAGAAAGACCCACAAAGAACTGAAGACAGCTGCAGTTAGAGCCTGGTAAAACATCAGAAAGGAGGAAACCCAGTCCTTGGTAATGTCCATGGGTTCCAAACTTCAGGCAGTCATTGCCAGTAAAGGATTCTCAACAAAATATTAATGAATATTTTTTATTTCTGATGGTGTATAAATGGTTGCTGTTCCTAAAATTTTGCACTTGATATTTAGATTCAACCCCTTGAATTAAAGCAGAGTTCTGCCAATTTTTTTTTTTTTTTTTTCAAATACTGCAGCTGCTCACTTATAAAATATGAACACTTACCTGATCAGGGTGCCCGCGATGTCAGCACCCAAAGCCGATCTGTTCTACAGCTCTCGGGTGGAGGCGCTGCCATCTTCGGTAAGGGAATCAGGAAGTGAAGCCTAGAGGCTTCACAGCCTGGTTCCCTACTGCGCATGCGCGATTCCCACTGGTCCCTGCTGTCTTCTGGGACCTGTGTATCTCCCAGAAGACAGCTGCGGGGATGAAGGAGGCGCTGGACATGGCATAGATAGCCGAATCTGCGGCTATCTATGCCTGGAAGTGGGAGCAAATACCTGGATTAGACAGGTATCTGCCACCCCCCGAAAGGTGCCAAATGTGACTACAGGGGGCGGAGGATTCCGAAAAGCGGAAGTTCCATTTTTTTGGGTGGAACTCCGCTTTAAAACAAAGTCTGCACTTTTTTATTCTGGCGGCCTACAGAGCCAAAACGTATGAAAATTGTGCCTGTGTCCCAAAAAAAGTGTGTGTATAGTGGGGACGGAAAGTATTCAGACCCCCTTAAATTTTCACTTTGTTATATTGCAGCCATTTGCTAAAATCATTTAGGTGTGTGTGGTTTTTTTTTTTTTTTTTTTTTTTTTTTTTGCAAACTCCATGCAGGCTTTCATGTGTCTTGCACTGAGGAGAGGCTTCCGTCGGGCCACTCTGCCATAAAGCCCCGACTGGTGGAGGGCTGCAGTGATGGTTGACTTTCTACCACTTTCTTCCATCTCTGGAGCTCAGCCACAGTGATCTTTGGGTTCTTCTTTACCTTTCTCACCAAGGCTGTTCTCCCCGATAGCTCAGTTTGGCTGGACGGCCAGCTCTAGGAAGGGTTCTGGTCATCCCAAATGTCTTCCATTTGAAGGATTATGGAGGCCACTGTGCTCTTAGGAACCTTAAGTGCAGCAGAATTTATTTTTTTTTTTTTGTAACCTTGGCCAGATCTGTGCCTTGCCACAATTCTGTCTCTGAGCTCTTCAGGCAATTCCTTTGACCTCATGATTCTCATTTGCTCTGACATGCACTGTGAGCTGTAAGGTCTTGTATAGACAGGTGTGTGGTTTTCCTAATCAAGTCCAATCAGTATAATCAAACAGCTGGACTCAAATGAAGGTGTAGAACCATCTTGAGGATGATCAGAAGAAATGGACAGCACCTGAGTTAAATGAGTGTCACAGCAAAGGGTCTGAATACTTATGACCACGTGATATTTTAGTTTTTCTTTTTTAATAAATCTGCAAAAATGTCAATTCTGTGTTTTTCTGTCAATATGGGGTGCTGTTTGTACATTAATTAATTAGGATAAAATATAAATATAAGAATGCAGTCAGAAATAGAAGTGTTAATAGTTTACCTTCCAAAAAAAAAAAACTCTGCGGGTAGGTTGTTCCAAACATCTTGGAGAACTAATCAGATCTTTCATGGATGTAGGCTGCCTCAAATGCCTTCTACATGTAATCCCAGACAGACTTGCTGATCAGGGCTTTGTGGTGGTCAAACCATTTCCAGGACTCCTTATTTACACTGAAAATGGTTCTTAATGAGATTGGCTGTATGTTTGGAGTTATGCTGCAGAATAAACTTGGGGCCAATCACACGCTGCCTCGCATGATGATGGATAAGTATCTGCCTCTGTTTCCTAACATTGGAGACACCATTGATCCTTACCGAATCTCCAACTGCATTTGCAGAAATGTAGCCCCAAACTTGCAAGGAACCTCCACCATGTTTCACTGTTTCCTGCAGACACATTATTGTAGATCGCTCTCCAGCCCTTCTGTGAACAAACGGCCTGCTACAGCCAAATTTCAAATTTTTGACTCTTCAGTCCAGAGCACCTGCTGCCTCTTTTTCCTGCACTCCACGTCCTATGTTTTCATGCATAGTTGAGTCACTTGGCCTTGTTTCCATGTCGGAGGTATGGCTTTTTTTGCTGCAATTCTTCCATAAAGATCACTTCTGGACAGTAGATGGGCTTACCTGGGTCCCACTGGTTTCCACCAGTGCTGTGCTGATGGCACTGTTGAACATTCTCTGTCAAAAGGAAGCATGTGTCTGCTTCTGTGCTTGTGTGCTGCATCTGCTGCTGTTTCCTTGACCAACCACTATCTAGAGTCCAGTTCTGAGAAATACAGGCAAATGCTTAACCATCATGTCATACCATTAGGGGAGCATGTGATTGGCCCTAAATTTATTCTGCAGCAGGACAACTTCCCCAATCATGCAGACAATGTCATTAAGAACTATCTTCTGTGTAAAGAACGAGTCCTTGAGTTAATGGTTTGGCCCCCACAGAGCCTTGATCTGAACATCACAAGGATTTGGAGCAGCCTACATCCACAGAGCTGTGGTTGGTTTTCCAAGATGTTTGGAACAACCTACTGTACCTGCTGGTGGCCACACCAAGTATTGATTTTGGATTTTTATTCTGTTAGCTCGCTTTGAATTTTTGTAAATTCATAAAAATTAAAAATGTTTTTTAAAAAGCTCGCTCTCGTTAATTGCTCTTTTCTCACCATTTTGGGAGCAACTTGCTGCAGTACAATACTGTCCAAAAATGGAGTGTCTTCGGAGGATAGGCAGGCTGTTTTCCAAGCGCAACCAGAAAACTGATCGGATGGGGTGGATGTACTCAAGTCTAGCCTGGTCAGTTTGAAATAGGAGAGCAGCGGGGCTGGCAGGATCACAAGATCTTTCACACAAAGGAAGCAATACAAATAGAATGGGTAACAGTAACACAAGTACATGGTTCAACAGACATATCTGTAATATGAAATGTTGGGGTAGCATTCTTTAAGGATGTGTGCATATTTAAATGACGACCATAGTTTGGTCACATTTCTGCTCTAATATTTTAAACTTGGTTTTGCAAAAGATGCAACTGAAAATTCAATTTTCAAGTTTGTATGTTTGAATCACTTGGTACATAGTAGTTCAATGTACCCTTTCAATATGTAGCCATAGTGTATGAATAGGGGCTCTTCCCACCTCCCTTTTTTTGTTGTTCTTCAGCAGGAAAGGTTAGAACCATGCTTATGGGTTTTATTGCCTTTTTTTTTTTTTTTTTTTCTATCCCAATGAATACTTTTTAACTCCTTGCCCTGGTATTGCTGTGATGCAGTGAGGGATCTCCTCAATAAAGTTACAAAATGCAATATCATTTCATGTCATTCTCCTCAATACAGTATTAAAATAGGTGCCCAATTCAAGTGGGAAATCTCTTCTGTTTTGTGTAAACTACTAATTACCAGTGTTGTCTATTTTATCTTGAGTTAATTGATCCCCTGAAGGTTAAGAACTTTCAATGTTGTAAGATGTACTCCACTTCAGACAAGAGAGATGATTTGCACTGGCAATGCAAAGATCCACACATGGCTTGTCAAAACGGTTTAATGTATTTGGCATGATTTAGCTGATCCTAACCTTAGTCTGTTCAAGATATCGCTGCATTAGGGGAATGTTTGCAGCGGTGCATGTGAATGACAAACTGTACTCTGCACCTGGACTGACACAAATATGGTTGCAGTTATGCTGAATTGACTCGTGCAGGAGCCACAAGGGCCCCTTACACTGGCGTTCCGTGTCTGTTTTTCATCTATCCATTGACAGATGAAAAATGGACAAACGGATGATTATCTGTGTCCATTTGGGAAGCAGACCTAGATGGGTATAAACAAAGTGTTTGTTTTTGCAATGGCTGTTAGGATGGTGTCAGGTCAGCATCTGGATCAGGGATGAGTTATTGGTTAAAGAGCCTGCACCCGCTGGCTTTCCAACAATGAGGAGTCATCCCCACTGTCAGTGGGGCATTCCCAGCTGACAGGAGCTTGTAAACAAAAATAGTGTGGGTTCCCCTCCGAAATCCATACCAGACCCTTATCTGAGCATGTAGGCCAGAAAGGGGGGGGGGACTAGCTTGTGCGCCTTTTCATCCTGAACCGTACCAGGCCACATGCCCTCAACATGGGGGAGGGGGAGCATGGCACATTGTCCCCATGTTAAGGACAAGGGCCTCATCACCATAACCCTGGCCCAGGGGTTGTGGAGGTTCGGGGATGATTTGTTCCCCGATAGCTGTCAGATTAGGGAATTGGGAAGATGCGGGGGCCAGTCCATTTGCAACATGTACATGGTACACCATAAATATAGGTGTAACATTTTAAGAAAGAATGGACTTCTCCTTTTACCCCCCCCCCCCCCTTTCACAGGACTGACAATGCTGCTGTCTGCTATGCCTCATATGTGCATTCTTCCAGATCACCAGTTGAAAATAGAGGGGGGAGGGGAAGCCAAAAAAAAAACTGATGCAGGCACCACATCTGTTTGGTAAGCTGCAATTTTTATTTATTTTTTTTTAAATTTTTTGTGGTGGTGGGGGTTCCCGACCGGCTCGCATACATACACTATGGCACTGCTGCGCGAAACCCCATACAGCTATGGGGTTCCTTTAAGAGCCGCCAGAGGGTGCATGCCCGATGCATGCAGTTGCCGCTGGCCATGCGCGATCATGGGGATTTGTGTGAAACACATTATTTCCTGTGCTGTCAGAGGAGACATGTTGGTTGTTCCTAGTAAGTAGGAACAGCGACATGTCTCCTCCTCCTCCTACTCAGTCCTATCTCCATACAGTTGGAACACACATTTAACCCCTTGATCGCCCCCTAGTGTTAACCCCTTCCCTACCAGTGTAATTTACACAGTAATCGGTGCATTTTTATAGCACTGATTGCTGTATAAATGTCAGTGGTCCAAAAAATGTCAAGTGTCTGTCGCAATAACGCTAAAAATCGCAGATCACGCCATTGCTAGTGAAAGCCATAAATCTTTCCCATAGTTTGGTTTGTGCAAAAGTTATAGCATCTACAATCAATATACGCTTATTGCAAACTTTCTTTTTTTTTTTTTACCAAAAAATATGTAGGAATATAAGAATATCTATAGCTTGTATCTATATAAAAACATTTTTCAATTGTATATAATTTTTTTTTTTTTTTTTTTTTGGTGCTCTGGTCAGGAAGGGGGTAAAACCTTCTGGGGCTGGAGTGGTTAATACCACTTTAAGTGTTAAATAATTCTGGCCAATGAAATGAATTCTGTGCTGCATTAAGCTTCTTCTTTTTTTTTTTTTTTTTTTTTTTTTCTGCCAATACTTTGCTGCCAGGAGGAAAGTACTTTAGGAGAGTTGGCAAAACATCCAGTGTGTGAGACCTTAAAGTGGAACTTTAGTGTTTTTAAAATGAAAATGGGCAGACGGGCAGGATGTTTAATGCTGAAGAGACATGCGCACGTGCAGCTCACTGTACAAGTTTGACAATGCCGAATCTGACTGCACTTCTGTGCATCCCCGTCTGGGCAATGACAGCACCCGGCGATCAAGACCCAGAAGTTAGCTGCCCGAAGATGTCAGTGGGGAGCTCAGGGATGCTGCATCGCTGGAGCTGAGGAGTATGTATTCCGCATTATGTAGCCCACCCAGGTCAGTTTTCAGCGCTGTTGGACTTTGAAAGGCAATTGCGCAGTCATGCAACACTGTACCCAAATAAAATTTTTAGCTGGCTGTCCAGGGGGTACGGGGCTCTCGGGCTGGCCAGACCTGACTCTGAGCCACAATCGGAGGGGGAGAACCGGGAGGATCCCAGCGTTCAGAGCCGCTGGTTCCTGCTCTAGGAAATATCTCTCAGGACAGCTTGATCTAGACACGCACCCAGCGGGAGGGAGGAGAGAGCCTCAGGGGGCTCCGCTTCTCCCCCGACCCGCCCTTCCTACTACTTTACAGCCCCTCGTCTGCTCTAACCCACTCTTCAGTCCTGCCCCTCTCCTTCTTTAACCTGGTTTAACAGCACTGCCCCTCCCCACCCCCGGCATCAGAAAACAAACGTTCCTGCCAGGTGCCTGGCTGCTCAGTTTGTCTTTATTAAAAAAAAAAAAAAAAAAAAAAAAATTCAGTACGTTTTTGGCTCTTCCCAAGTTCCATTAGAACATTTTTAAGAGGACCACTCAGAATTATTGCTAATAGAATATTAGAAATATATATTTGGTAGCTCTATGGTACAGTGTGTAGTAGCAAGGCAGTTGGTTCTAAACGTGGCTATACAGCACCTGAGATCAGCCACTATACAGGCTAGAGCTGTAACACTGTCAGACCATTAGATTGTATTTTAAATGGATTGTTGTACTCTTAAACACTGCATCAGCACAGTATATGGCTTGTAATGGGGTGTGCTCTAGTTCCAGTCACAAGCCATTCAGTTTTTTGTTTTAATAATGGTGTGGAAAATTGCCCATCTGATATTGCTTTACAAAATTCCAATAATCCCAACAATCAGAATGTATTGGCTGTCTTAAAGACCATTACTGACCATTTGAATAAGTAATTATAAAGTGCATTGTTCGCTACCACCTAAGAAATGTGATATTGGCTGACACCCCCCCCCCCCCCCCCCCTTCCTGCTCTGTCTAGCCATATGCGCTATAATTATGGCACAGTCTTAATGGGATCTGCATAGATCAGAATGACTGTTTGGCTAAATGGACAACTCTGTTCTTTTTTTCAGTAATGGGATATTTGATTGGTGATCCAAATAGGAGGGGGTGGTGCACATGGCCATATTTTCAGAGTGGCTGTATCTCCTTATGTTTTTGTGAAAATTGGCACTTGCCAGTCATGTTTTATCTTGGTAAAACTAGGATTTGCAAAAATGGGCTGTAGGGTTTTTTTTTTAAATGTACAGCAGTGGTACACCCCAGATATTGGTATACAAATGTTTTAGGGACTTTAAAATGTAGATTTTATAAAAGTATGATAGGGTGTAAAACTAGTGTCAGGACCCCAAAAAGGTGGTATTGGGATGATCCACCTACAGGTTGGTCTCCTAGGGTTTTAGTGGTTTATTTATCAGGGTTACTTTTTTAGGTTGAATATATTTTCAGCATATAGGAAAATTTGTGTACAGAATAAAGAAGGGGATGAAAGGTGTAACCTTCCTCCAAAAACATACAAAATCTACACCATAAGGAGGGCCCTTCAGAGGCCTCAGGTTACAAAAAGCCACAACATGCATTGAACAAGTTACTTTTTTTCAGTTGATTGCTAGTATGGCATTATTGTTAAATTCTTAGTTTGTACTGTGTGTGTTTTTTGTTTTTTTTTTATGCTTTGGCTGACCAGGGCATAGTCTTAGCATTATGGCTGACCCTCTTAGCTAGTCAATTAAGTGTTGCTTTGCATGTAAAGGCAACCTTTATTGATTATAATTTAAAAATGTTCGATACAGTGGTAAAAAGGTTGGCTCTCTGTCATGGTGACCAATGGGATAAGTTTCCTTGTGTCAACTGTCTAAGATAAGGATGGTCTTCATTTTGAGAAGAATTGCCTAGTAGGAAATTCAATTCTAAAATTGTCCTCACCACCACCATTTTTTATCTCTATCCAGCTGCCTGTAGTTTCATATCAACATCCAATAGGTTACTAAAATTATGAAAATTAACTTTGGCAATTATGTAATGTGTGCTTTTCATTTCCGAGCATGTGTGGTCTTAGCCGCATTCATTTTTTATTACTTTTGTACAAATGCCATACGAGTTACATGAAAATCGTTTGCTGTTCGAGATATTTTTGCGTTTTGTATGAACTGTTGTGATCCGCTCTCGAAAGCTGTGTACTAATGATCAGATTATCGGACGATCACTCCAAAAGCTTTTTTTTTTTTTTTTTTTTTTTTTTTTTTTTCCCCCCCCCTCGTATACTAGGCATTAGGAGACACTTCAGGATGGTTGAAAGGGAGACTGGTGAACACACCTCCTTCAAATTTTTTATTTTTTGCTACCTATGAACCCTGGCTATAAATGCGCAAACTGATAAAACAATGTGAAATGGGTGCAACACATGAGAAAATCACATAAGAAAATCCCTTGTGCAATAATACTAGAGCTAAAAAATAGTCTCAAATATGCATGTTAACCACTTAAGGACCGCCTCACGCCGATGTACGTCGGCAAGGCGGCACGGGCAGGCAAAAATCACGTACATATACGTGATTTGCCTCCCGCGGGTGGGGGGTCCAATCGGACACCCCCCACCCCCCCCGGTGCGATCCTGTTTTGTCCCCCGGCGATCGGAGGTGAGGGGGAGGCCATCTGTTCGCGATCGCCGCCGGCCAATGGGAACATTCCTTTGCTGCTGTATGCTAAACAGTAGCAAAGGAAATTATGTCATCTCTCCTCGGCTCGGTATTTTCCGTTCCGGCGCCGAGGAGAGAAGACTGTAATGTGAGTGCACAACACACACAGTAGAACATGCCAAGCACACAACACCCCGATTGCCCCCCCCCATCACAAACTGACACCAAGCAGTTTTTTTTTTTTTTTTTTTCTGATTACTGCATGGTGTCAGTTTGTGACAGTTACAGTGTTAGGACAGTTAGGGTTAGCCCCCTTTAGGTCTAGGGTACCCCCTAATAAAGTTTTAACCCCTTGATCACCCCCTGTCACCAGTGTCGCTAAGCGATCATTTTTCTGATCGCTGTATTAGTGTCGCGGTGACGCTAGTTAGGGAGGTAAATATTTAGGTTCGCCGTCAGCGTTTTATAGCGTCAGGGACCCCCATATACTACCTAATAAATGTTTTAACCCCTTGATTGCCCCCTAGTTAACTCTTTCACCACTGATCACCGTATAAGTGTTACGGGTGACGCTGGTTAGTTCGTTTATTTTTTATAGTGTCAGGGCACCCGCCGTTTATTACTGAATAAAGGTTTAGCCCCCTGATCGCCCGGTGGTGATATGCGTCGCCCCAGGCAGCGTCAGATTAGCGCCAGTACCGCTAACGCCCACGCACGCAGCATACGCCTCCCTTAGTGGTATAGTATCTGAACGGATCAATATCTGATCCGATCAGATCTATACTAGCATCCCCAGCAGCATAGGGTTCCCAAAAACGCAGTGTTGGTGGGATCAGCCCAGATACCTGCTAGCACCTGCGTTTTGCCCCTCCGCCCAGCCCACCCAAGTGCAGTATCGATCGATCACTGTCACTTACAAAACACTAAACGCATAACTGCAGCGTTCGCAGAGTCAGGCCTGATCCCTGCGATCGCTAACAGTTTTTTTGGTAGCTTTTTATTGAACTGGCAAGCACCAGCGGCCTAGTACACCCCGGTCGTAGTCAAACCCGCACTGCAGTAACACTTGGTGACGTGGCGAGTCCCATAAGTGCAGTTCAAGCTGGTGAGGTGGCAAGCACAAGTAGTGTCCCGCTGCCACCAAAAAGACAAACACAGGCCCGTCGTGCCCATAGTGCCCTTCCTGCTGCATTCGCCAATCCTAATTGGGAACCCACCACTTCTGCAGCGCCCGTACTTCCCCCATTCACATCCCCAACCAAATGCAGTCGGCTGCATGAGAGGCATTTTCTTTATGTCCTTCCGAGTACCCCTACCCAACGAACCCCCCCAAAAAAAATGTCGTGTCTGCAGCAAGCGCGGATATAGGCGTGACGCCCTCTATTGTCCCTCCTGTCCTGACAATCCTGGTCTTTGCATTGGTGAATGTTTTGAACGCTACCATTCACTAGTTGAGTATTAGCGTAGGGTACAGCATTGCACAGACTAGGCACACATTCACAGGGTCTCCCAAGATGCCATCACATTTGGAGAGACCCGAACCTGGAACCGGTTACAGTTATAAAAGTTAGTTACAAAAAAAGTGTATATATATATATATATATATATATATATATATATATATATATATATATATATATATATATATATATATATATATATATATATATATATATATATATATATATATATATATATATATATATATATATATATATATTGTTCTCTCTCTATTGTTCTGCTCTTTTTTTTACTGTATTCTATTCTGCAATGTTTTATTGTTGTTATGTTTTATCATGTTTGTTTTTCAGGTATGCAATTTTTTTTATACTTTACCGTTTACTGTGCTTTATTGTTAACCATTTTTTTTGTCTTCAGGTATGCCATTCTCGACTTTGAGTGGTTATACCAGAATGATGCCTGCAGGTTTAGGTATCATTCTTTTCAGCCAGTGGTCAGCTTTCATGTAAAAGCAATCCTAGCGGCTAATTAGCCTCTAGACTGCTTTTACAAGCCGTGGGAGGGAATGCCGCCCCCCCCACCACCACCACCGTCTTCCATGTTTTTCTCTGGCTCTCCTGTCTCAACAGGGAACCTGAGAATGCAGCCGGTGATTCAGCCAGCTGACCATAGAGCTGATCAGAGACCAGAGTGGCTCCAAACATCTCTATGGCCTAAGAAACCGGAAGCTACGAGTATTTTATGACTTAGATTTCGCCGGATGTAAATAGCGCCATTGGGAAATTGGGGAAGCATTTTATCACACCGATCTTGGTGTCATCAGATGCTTTGAGGGCAGAGGAGAGATCTAGGGTCTAATAGACCCCAATTTTTTCAAAAAAGAGTACCTGTCACTACCTATTGCTATCATAGGGGATATTTACATTCCCCGAGATAACAATAAAAATGATTAAAAAAAAAAAAAAAATGAAAGGAACAGTTTAAAAATAAGATAAAAAAGCAAAAAAATAATAAAGAAAAAAAAAAAAAAAAAAGCACCCCTGTCGCCCCCTGCTCTCGCGCTAAGGCGAATGCAAGCGGTGGTCTGTCGTCAAACGTAAACAGCAATTGCACCATGCATGTGAGGTATCACCGCGAAGGTCAGATCGAGGGCAGTAATTTTAGCAGTAGACCTCCTCTGTAAATCTAAAGTGGTAACCTGTAAAGGCTTTTAAAGGCTTTTAAAAATGTATTTATTTTGTTGCCACTGCACGTTTGTGCGCAGTTGTAAAGCATGTCATGTTTGGTATCCATGTACTCGGCCTAAGATCATCTTTTTTATTTCATCAAACATTTGGGCAATATAGTGTGTTTTAGTGCATTAAAATTTAAAAAGTGTGTTTTTTTTTCCCCAAAAAATGCGTTTAAAAATCGCTGCACAAATACTGTGTGGGAAAAAAAAATGAAACGCCCACCATTTTATTCTGTAGGGCATTTGCTTTAAAAAAATATATAATGTTTGGGGGTTCAAAGTAATTTTCTTGCACAAAGTTGTCACTAAATGATATATTGCTCAAACATGCCATGGGGATATGTGAAATTACACCCCAAAATACATTCTGCTGCTTCTCCTGAGTACGGGGATACCACATGTGTGGGACTTTTTGGGAGCCTAGCCGCGTACAGGACCCTGAAAACCAAGCACCGCCTTCAGGCTTTCTAAGGGCGTGAATTTTTGATTTCACTCTTCACTGCCTATCACAGTTTCGGAGGCCATGGAATGCCCAGGTGGCACAAAACCCCCCCCCCCCCCCAAATGACCCCATTTTGGAAAGTAGACACCCAAAGCTATTTGCTGAGAGGTATAGTGAGTATACCCAGCAGGAGAATCCTGTATTAAAATTCTAGAGGATGAACGTACAATCAAAAGGAGCCACTATGGTGATTGTACACCCGATCGGCTCCTGGGTCTCTCTCTCTCTCTCTCCCTCTCCCTCTCCCTCTCCCTGTGATGACTCCTGATTTGATCAGAAAGGATGGCGGCTTTCTCCCGTAATGGCAAAATAATTCTAATTCTTTCCCTTTCCAGCAATTCATCCGGTGTATGTTTTTAATGTTGTGTGGGGTGTTCCTTTTTTTTAAAAAAAAAAAAAAAAAAAGGAGGGGGGGATAGAACATTTTTGCCACAATGATGTGAACCCGTGAAGGAGTCTGAAAATAAATGCTAAGCTGAATAAGCCTCCAGAGTTCTCAGAAGTGGAAGAAAAAAAGTGCTTCATAGTGCAGTAAAATCTTTGGTATTTAAAAAAAAAAAAAAAAGATATTTAATGTACACACAGCTTCCAAATTCTTCAGATCATCAGCTGGTGTGTGGAGACGTCACGGGGTTCTCTCCAACCAATGAGTTTCCTTGTAAAAAGCATTGACTGGGAACGGAGATACCTATGAACCCTGAAGAGGCCACAGTCTTCAGCAATTTTTGATATTGGTTTCAGAACAGGGTTTTTCATGGTCTCTGTGCCTGATCTCATTCTGTAGCACGCTAGTGGGAAAACAGGACTGTTGAGACTTGTCTCCCCTAACTGTATATTCTACCACATAGCAGGCCTGTCTACTTGTATGGAGGGAGATTATATCTTACACATTCACTCACCCTTAGGCCCCTTTCACACTGCTGCGACTTGACAGTTGCACAATTTCAGGGAATACCTGTGTAAACCTAAGGTCTATGGACCTCAACTCGCATCCCGGACCAAAGTAGTACAGGGACTCTTTGAAGTTATACTGTGGCAGAATGGCTCCCCTGGACGAGCCATTGTAGCTGTACGTTGGCCCTTTAAGACGCTGTAGGAGGCGTGGGCCCAGAGCCGATGCGAGAGCCTAGCGGGCGCGATGACCAACGGGCACCCGCGATCCCTTGTGACAGAGCAGGAACCGGGATCTCTGTGTGTGTGTAAACGCACAAATCCCAGTTCTCTCAGCGGAGAGGAGACAGATCCTGTGTTCATACTACATAGTCCCACCCCCCCACAGTTGGAACACACATAGGGAACACGGATACCTTGATCGCCCCTAGTGTTAATCCCCTGCCAGTGAAATATATACAGTAATCGGTGCATTTATAGAGCACTGATTGCTGTAAAATTGTCAATGGTCCCACAAATGTGTGAAGTGTCCAATTTTTGTCCACCGCAATGTCGCCAGTCCCGATTGAAAATCACAGATCACCGCCATTACAAGTAAAAAAATAAATAATGCCATAAATGTATCCCCTAATTTGTAGATGCTATAACTTTTGCGCAAACCAATCAATATAGGCTTATTGCGATATTTTTGGTAAAAAAAGAGTAGAATACATATTGGCCTAAACTGAGAATTTTTTTTAATTTGTGATGCTTATAGCAGAAAGTATTAGAAAAAAGTATATTAATAATATTATTATTAATAATAATAATAATAATATTTCTTTTGTATATAGGGCAAAAGAATAAAAACCGCAGAGGTGATCAAATGTCACCAAAAGAAAGCTTTGTGGGGGAAAAAAGTCAATCTTGTTTGGGTACAGCATCGCACGACCGAGCTATTGTCAGTTAAAGCGATGCAGTGCCGTATCGCAAAAAAAGTGGCCTGGTCATTGAGCAGCCAAATCTTCCGGGTCGGAAATGGTTAAGCACTTCCGGCCCAGGAGAATTTACCCCCTTCCTGACCAGAGCACTTTTTGCGTTTTGGCACTGCGTCGCTTTAACTGCAAATTGCGTGGTCGCGCTATAAACAGAGCGACCATTTTTAAAAACGCATTATTTTGTACTTTTTGCCATAATATCCCCCTTTTTATAAAAAAAAAAGCAAATTTTTTTTTTTCCCAGTTTAGGCCGATATGTATACTTCTGCATATTTTTGTTAAACGCAATAAGCGTATATTGGTTTGCGCAAAAGTTATCGCGTGTACAAAATGGGGGGGGATAGCCCTTTTTTTGTTTTTTTTTTTTTTTTTTTTTTGTTTTTTTTTTTAAATTTTAACTAGTAATGGCGGCGATCTGTGATTTTTCATGACTGCGACATTATGGCGGACACATCTGACAATTTTGACACATTTTTGGGACCATTGACATTAATACAGCAATCAATGCTATAAAAATGCATTGATTACTGTAAAAATGTCACTGGCAGTGAAGGGGTTAACTGTGTTCCCTGGGAGGTGATTCTAACTGAAGGGGGAGGGGACTGACTGGAGGAAGTGACGTATCGTGGTTCCTAGCTAATGGGAACACACGATCTGTCACTCCTGTCAGAACAGGGAAGTGTGTGTTTACACACACTCGTCCCTGTCCTGTGTCTCCTGGTCACGATCGCTCGTGGCCGGTGGTCATCGCAACCGCAGGCCATGAGCATCGACGCGCCTGCTATCCTGACCCGACATGTAGCTACAACGGCTCGCGTAGGGGAGCCAACCTGCCGCAGTATAACTTGGTCGGGAAGCGGTTAAAGTCGCTCAGATACAAATGGGAATCGTGGGGTACGGCTTGTCATGCAACTTTAAACATTAGAGTCGTATAAGTGTGACATGGGCCTTAGGGCTCGGACGTACCCATATTGTGTGTAGAATAGGGATTTTGTGTATCTCGTCGCATGTCAAGGTTTAGAAATACATTTTACCATCTTTTTCATATACTGCTTAAACTAAAGATGTTTAGGAAAAATAATGCCTATTATTGACAATTTATTGTTTTTTGCTAAACCTTTGAACTTGCAGAACTTACAAAATCAAGAGTAAAATTCCCCGTGTGTGTCGTCCCCAGCCCCCCCCAAATAGACCCTGCCCTTCAGAAATATGTGGTTTGTAGGGATTTGGGCTGACAAAGCAAAAACCTCAATCGGTTTAGCCACCTGAGGTGCAAAATGGGAGTCAGTGCCCAGCAGCAACATAATTAAATCGACCCCCACACCCACCCAAAATAGATGGGTTTACTTGAAATCCTTGGTCTTCAAACTTTGGCCCTTTTTTGCTTATCTGGCCCTTGGGGCACCATTCCATCAACAGACCACTCATAGGTGTGCGCAGCCTATTGCATTAGGGAGTGCACCCCAAAGCTCAAATGCACATGCCTTTCTTTGCAGCCTCACCTGCATGGGGCGGTGAATGAACGGGAAGTGCTCTGTGCCAAGTGGGTTCCTGTTCATTTACAAATGGAAGCCTATTAAACAGTTTACTATGCATCAGTTATGAATGAACACAGAGAGTGGGTGTGTTCATTTATAAAAGGAAGGGGCCGGTAAATTACATATTTACTAGCCCCTTCCCCTGCAGCATCCCCCACAGCAGCTGGGGGGAGAGGAGTGGAGGGAAGCCAGCAGTACTGCAGGGCGAGGGGGGTGCCAAACACAGGAGGAAGTACAGGCAGTAGGGGGAATCTGCACTGCACGTAGTGATTAGGGTGTGCCCAGGCACACCTGGCACACCCCCTGCGCACGCCTATGAAACCACTATTCCTCCCACTGACACCACTGGTGGGGCATCTTCCAATCACAGCTGATCAGGGTAAACAGACTTGCCGGTTATTGGTAGTACTTTCCTTATGCGCTGTCAGTGTGAGGAGAGCCGGTATCGGTGCCGCCTCATCAGCGCACATCAGTGAATAAGAATTGCTTATTTACTATTTTTTTTTTTTTTTTTCCGTCTGTTGGCAAAAGTGGTGATTAAACACCAAAAGAGCTCCATCTTTCTAAAAAAAGATATATAAATGTCATTGTCATTTCAAAGAGTGACTGCGCAGTGCCCAGTAGGCAAGTGGTTAAATGTCGTCCAATTTTTGGCATATCTCTAAACTGAGCAGTTTAAACTGCATATGATGAAGCAATTGATAAATCTGTGAACACTGCATGTTGAAATGGTAAGTAGATTCAAAGATGTAAGTAGCCAAGTATGATAAATCTCACTGGCCTTTTCTAGAGCTTGCCATGTTTAGCATGCCTGTCTTAGATCTATACATTGGTTGGTTCCCATCCAACCTCAACTAGCACCTTCCACTTTTTTTTTGAAAAGTGGTTCTGCTCTAGTACTCAATATTCCTTTTAGAATGCAAGTCTAGTGCCTTGTACACAGTGTGCTTGGATTGTGTTGTCGGAAATTCCGATCGTGTGTGGGCGCCATTGGACTTTTTACATCGGAATTTACACACACACACACACACACACACACACACACACACACACACACACACACACACACACACACACACACACACACACACACACTTTGAGAGCAGGATATAAAATTTTCCGACAACAAAATCCGATTGTTTTAAATTCCGATCGTGTGTACACAAATCCAACTCGCAATGTGCCACGCATGCTCAGAATAAACGAAGAGACGAAAGCTATTGGCTACTGCCCTGTTTATAGTCCCGACATATGTGTTTTACATCACCGCGTTCAGAATGATCGGATTTTCCAATAACTTTGTGTGTATGAAAAACAAACAAGTTTGGCAAAAAATCTGACGGATTTTGTGGTCGGAATGTCCTATCGTGTATACAGGGCAAAAGAGTCATGCTAGGAAACCTTCTTTCCACAATTTGTCTGCTACCTCATGGTTTCAGTCATTACTCTTTGCTCCTGAGTCTAGGGATGTAGACAGAATTGAAATCAATAGGGGGGGTGTAGGCTTGTTAAATACCAGACTAAGGGTTTCTTCTGGCTTAGACAGTTTAAAGGGACACTACATTTTGATTTAAAAACATTTTGAACCTGTTAGAGGGAGGCTCTGTTCTCCTATGTGTGTTTTTTTTTTTTTTTTTTTTTTTTTTTTTTTTTTTTTTTTGTTGTAGGAACGTAGCCACCCTCTTTTGCTCACTGCTGAGATGTATTGGGGACTATGAGCTATGGGGTTTTTTTAATTGTGCAGAGAGCAGCGCACATGGCTGCAGTTTTTTAAAATGCACTATTTGTTCTGAGCAATCAAAAGTTTGTGTAGGGTTTTTATATTGAACTGAACCTTGGGAGTATTCAGCAAATCCTTGATTGCATAGTATCTAAATCTTTTTATTTTATTATAAATTTTTTTTTTTTTTTTTTTTTTTTTTTTTTTGTGTGTTTTTAGGGATGGATCTCTCAGCCAATCAAGATGAAGAGAGTGACCAAGAGACTTTTCAATTGGAAATCAACAAGGACACAAAGAAATGTGCTTTTAGGACTCATACTGGGAAGTACTGGACCCTTTCAAATAATGGTGGCATCCAAGCTACAGCTTCAACACTGTAAGTTTGTTCTTGTTTGCATGCTCTAAGTTCTCCCTGTGCCTGCATGAGTTTCCTCTGGGAACTCCAGGTTTCCTCCCACACTCAAAGACATACTGGTAGGTTAATTGCCTCCTGTCTAAATTGGCCCTAGTATGTGTATGAATGTGAGCTTTAGGTTGTAGGCTCCCCGAGGGGAGGGACTGATGTAAATGTACAATATATGTGAAGCGCTGTGTAAACTGACAGCGCTATAGAAGTACCTGTAATTAAAGATGGAGAAGGTTATAAAAATGTCAAGTCTTAAATTTGCCAGTCTGTACTATTCAATCACTTGGCAAGAGATCTCCAAATTTTCAAATTGTTAACGTGCCAAGGTCGGGTCGACCAAGAAAAATTGCAGCCACAATTGCCAGAGGAATTGTTTGGGATAGAAAGAAAACCCCACAGGTAGGCTCTGGAGAAATATTGGCTGCTCTGGTAAGTAGATGTGGTTTTTAACCTCTTCCTGCCCGGCCTATTGTAAAATGATGGCCTGGTAGGTGCACTGTTGACGACATCATATGACGTTCTCCCAAGATTGTGGCTGGGGCTCCCCACGGGCCGTGCTCCAGCATGATCGGTCACCCGCCATGTCCACCGCATACGGCTGATGACAGATCACTCTACTGATAAAATTAAATTGCTCTTGCGCATACAATGTTACATACATAGTAGGTGAGTTTGAAAAAAGACACAAGTCCATCAAGTCCAAAAACACTGCAATGGGATGTATACACTAAAAATGAGTGTCTCCTAAAGGAGTATAGAAGTGAAAAAACAGCAAAAAAAGGTCAATGTGCAAAATGCAATAAAGTGACAGTGTGCAAAAATTACAATCAAGTGTCCAAAATGCATAAATAACTGAAAAAATGAGGAATACATGTGCAAAATAGCTAAGTGTCAGTAGTTCCTCCAATAACGTGAAATAATAATACAACATATATCCACAAATCATAGAAATGTGAGTGTCATCCGCTCACCCCGACCGAGAGAGAGAGGAGGGTCCAGTAGAGATGTAATGGTGGCAGCATCTCTGCGGTGCGATCCTGTGTCTGGTTACATTGTTGGTACACGGTGCTATCCAGGTAGTCGGGAAGGCAGTCAACGGCATACACTGCTCACGACGAACTTCACTTCTGGGTCGGGTCAGCGGGAGGTGCATCACATTTGGGACATGCGTGTGAAGCCTGAGGAAGGGACACGATTTTGTTTTGGTACAGTGTTGCATGACTGCGCAATTGTCAGTTAACCACTTCATGCAAAACTACGTACCTGTACGCTGGTATTTTGGCGCTAGCTGCCATAATTCTGGTATTTTCGGGAACGCTGTGCGTTTCTCTTTAGGATAAAAGTGGTCTCCGCAGCAAAGAGAACGCTTATCGGCGGTGGGAGAGGTGCCCAGCTGCCGCATTCCGGTAGTCTCTGCCGCTTACCGTACCCACCGGTAGCGGCGGAGACTATCGCATCCTTTCCTGTAGATGCCTGGCTGCCGACTGAGAAGATGGCTCTTAAATGAGAATTAATCTTTTTTTTTTTTTTTTTTTTTTTTTTCATTAAACTAAAGAAGGGAACGCATACGTGATACATGTGAAAACAGAGTTCAAACCACATGTGAGGTATCACCGCAATCGTAAGAGCAATAATTCTAGCCCTAGACCTCCTCTTTAACTCAAAACTGGTAACCTGTAGAAATTTTTAAACCTCGCCTATGGAGATTTTTAAGGGTAAAAGTTTGTCATGAGTGGGTGCAATTTTGAAGCGTGACATGGGTATCAATTTACATGGCGTAACATTTATCTTTCACAATATAAAAAAATTGGGTTAACTTTACTGTTACACTTTTTTGAATTAATAAAAAAATTCCAAAAAAGTGAGCTTGTAAGACCACTGTGCAAATACAGCGTGACAAAGTATTGCAATGACCGCCATCTTATTCTCTAGGATGTTAGGGGGAAAAATATGTTTGGGAGTTCTAAGTAATTTTCTAGCAAAAAAAAGATTTTAACTTGTAAACAAGTGTAAAAAAGAGGCTTGGTCCTTAAGTGGTTAAAATAATGCAGTGCCGAATTGCAAAAAATGGCCTGGTCGTGAAGGAGGTAAGTCTTTCTTTCGAAGGACTGAAATACTTGCCTGAAACCTTTACAGTTCTTTCCCTAGTCACATGAGCAGTGGTGCAGCTGGCGTAACAGGTATGCTAATAAAATGTAGTTTTGGTCAGCTTTATAAAAAAAAAAAAAACCCTCTCCCTACAGTTGTATGTAGCTCTAGCATATACTAATTTTTATTCAATTTTTGCTCCGAACAGAAATGACCAGTGTTACTTTGACATTGATTGGTGTGATCGACGGATAACTTTAAGAGCAGCAAATGGAAAATATGTGACAGCTAAGAAGAATGGACAGTTGGCAGCATCTGTGGATTCCCCTGGTAAGGCTGTTTGCTTTTAATTAAATCTATATTCTCATATGGTTATCCAAAGACTAACTTTCATGGGGGAGGGGGTGGTGTGTGGTGTGTTTTTTTTTTTTTTTTTATGCATAGGCCATCACAGGTGTTGTACCTTATCCCTGTTTCCTACAGTTTGAGTATATAGTACAATAAATACAGAGTAATATAGTACAACAGGTACTAACCATAAAATACCAAAATTCTATACTGCACTTTGTAATATTGGGGATAACAATGCAAATGGTTTACCTAGGTACAAGTGAAATAAAAAGTCTACACACCCCTGTTAAAATGTCAGGTTTCTGTGATGTAAAAAATTTCAGAACTTTTTCCCCTTTTTTTTTTTTTTTTTTTTTTTTTTTGACCTATAAACTGTACCACTCAATTTAAAAACAAACTGAAATCATCTAGGGGGGAAGTAAAAATAGACTAAAATGTGGTTGTATAAATGTGCACACCCTTTTAACTGGGATGTAGCTGTGTTCAGAATTAATCACATTCAAACTCACATTAACTACCTCAATACAGTGCACTTACACCCCCTTCCTGCCCAGACCAATTTTCAGCCAAAATTTATACTGCTGCATAGCGTTGGTAAAAATAACCCAAATTAGTGTGTTATTTGGTCTTTAGAAGTTTCAGAATCTACAAACTATGGTCAATCACTGAAAATTGATCACCTCTGATCAGGCCTTCAGGTGTATCTCATTTCTTGAGACACTAACAAGTCAGGAAAGTACCCCCCCCCCATGACCCTTTTTTAAGAGGGTAAACATTCCAAGGTATTAAGTAGCATGGTGAGTTTTTTTTTTTTTTTTTTCTCACAATTCTTTGCAAAAAAATTTTTTTTTTTTTTTTTTTGGTAACAAAATAACTTGATAATGGCAATTTCTCTCACACAGCGTATGCATACAACAAATTACACCCCAAAATACATTCTGCTACTCTTCCCAAGTATGGCGATACCACATGTGTGAGACTTTTTTACACAGCCTGGCCACATACAGAGGCCCAACATTGAAGTAGTACCTTCAGGTGTTCTAGGAGCTTAAATTACACATCTCATTTCATTCTTACCTATCACACTTTTGAAGGGCCTTGAGCACCAGGACAGTGGAATTACCCACAAAATGACCCTGTTTTGAAAAGCAAACACCCCAACAAATATTCTATGAGGCATGGGCTGCGGGTAGGTACTCGGGTATTCTGATGGGCTGCAGATAGGTACTCGGGTATTCTGATGGGCTGCAGATAGGTACTGAGATGAACGGCGACAGGCACTTGGGTACTCAGATGGTTGGTGACAGGTACTTTGATGGGTGGTGACAGGTCCTCTTTAGGGGGGGGGGGGGCGACGCGCGCGGCAACCAGTGTGATTGGTGTACACTGTAAGCGGTAAAGAGATGTTACTGCAATCTCCTCACACACGATCAGTGTGTGAGGAGGAGAACCCGGTAACATCTCGTTACGGCTCTGTTTACATTTAGTGATCGGCTATCAGCCACCGGACAATGGCTGCTTACCAGCGTCGAGACAAGCAGTGTTCCCGGGACCGACGCGCCGTGCAAAGTGGGGCGGTACCATCCGTGATCGGCCGTAACTTCATCATGGCCGGTCACGTGGTGAACAGCCATGCCCAATGGCTGTTCACCCCCCTCGGTGGCGAGCGGTGTGTCCGTGACACGCCGCCACCGAAGGTACAGGGCTGCGCGCATGCCCTGTTTAAATGAACGGACATCATATGACACCCGCCCAGAACGAGAGCCGCGCCGCCTGGCCATCATGGCGGGCGGCAAGGGGCTAAATAGGAGTCAGTACACACCTGCCATCATTTTTAAAGTGCCTCTCATTAACCTCAAAGTTCAGCTGTTCTAGTAGGTCTTTCCTGACATTTTCTTAGCCGCATCCTACAACAAAAGCCATGGCCCGCAGAGAGCTTCCAAAGCATCAGAGGGATCTTATTGTTAAAAGGTATCAGTCAGGAGAAGGGTACAAAAGAATTTCCAAGGCATTAGATATACCATGGAACACAGTGAAGACAGTCATCATCAAGCGGAAAAAATATGGCACAACAGTAACATACCAAGAACTGGACGTCCCTCCAAAATTGATGAAAAGACGAAAAGAAAACTGGTCAGGGAGGCTGCCAAGAGGCCTACAGCAATATTAAAGGAGCTGCAGAAATATCTGGCAAGTACTGGCTGTGTGGTACATGTGAAAACAATCTCCCGTATTCTTCATATATCTGCTTTGGGGTAGAGTGGCAAGACGGAAGCCTTTTCTTACGAAGAAAAACATCCAAGCCTGGCTAAATTTTGCAAAAACACATCTGAAGTCTCCCAAAAGCATGTGGGAAAATGTGTTATGGTCTGATGAAACCAAGGTTGAACCTTTTTTGGCCATATTTTCAAAAGATATGTTTGGCGCAAAAACAGTGCACATCACCAAAAGAACACCATACCCACTGTGAAGCATGGTGGCGGTAGCTAGAAAGCTGTACATGAAGAGGAACTTCATCTTTCAGCATGACAATGACCCAAAGCATACATACAAACGAACAAAGGAATTGCTTCACCAGAAGATTACCATTTTGGAATGGCCCAGCCACAGCCCAGACCTGATTCCGATTGAAAATCTTTAGCGTGATCTGAAGAGGGCTGTGCACAGGAGATGCCCTCACAATCTGACAGATTTGGAGTGTTTTTTTTATATATATATATATATATATATATATATATATATATATATATATATATATATATATATATATATATATATATATATATATATATATATATATATATATATATATATATTAATATATTAAATTTTTTTTTTTTTTTTTACTTCCCTCCACCTAAAAGATTTCAGTTTATTGTTCAACGGAGTTGTACAGTTTATAGGTCACACTGAAGGTGGAAAAAGTTCTGACACCATTTATTTTTGTCCAATTTTTTTTACATCACAGAAACCTGACATTTTAACAGGGGTGTGTAGAGTTTTTATATCCACTGTATATATAGTCTACACTGAGTATATACATGTAAAGGATTTTTATAACAGCTTACCTGTAAAATCCTTTTCTTGATGTACATCACAGCCACAGTAATAACTGTATGGGTTATATGGCACCTTCAGGTGATGGACACTGGCACACCCTAAACAGGAAGTTCAATTCCCCATATAACCCCTCCCTGTTCTGTGAGGAATGACAGATCGTGAGTTCCTAATAGCTAGAAACCACGATCTGTCACCCCCTCTAGTTAGTCCCCCTACAGTTAAAAACATTCAGGGAACACAGTTAACCCCTTCCTGTGACATTTTTACAGTAATCAGTGCATTTTTTATAGCACTGATCGCTGTATAAATGTCAATGGTCCCAAAAATGTGTCCGCCATAATGTTGCAGTCCCGATTAAAAATCGCAGATTGCCATTACTAGTAAAAAAAAAAAATCATAAAAATGCTATAAATCCCCTATTTTGTAGACGCTATAACTTTTGCGCAAACCAATCATTATACGCTTATTGAGATTTTGAGAAAAAAATTGTCACACTTTTTTAGTTTATAGGGCAAAAAATAAAAACCGCAGAGGCGATCAAATACCACCAAAAGAAAGTTCTAGTTGTGTGAAAAAGACGTCAATTTTGTTTGGGTGCAGCGTCGCACGACCGCACAATTGTCATTTAAGGTGGCACAGTGCCGAATCGCAAACAATGGCCCAGTCATTCAGTCAAATCTTCTGGGGCTGAAGTGGTTAATCACATATTAATATAGAAATCAAGGATGTCTGCTCAGTGCTGTGGACATATCTAAAGGTATGGTTAACCACTTGAGTCCCTGCCAGGAGTGTATTTACATCGGTAAAGTCAGCTTTCGCGTGGAAGTGATTAGGGCTGGGGAAAAAAAAATCGATTTGAAACTTGAATCGAGTTGAGAGGTCAAATCGATATTTAAAATTTTTTTTTTTTTTTTACACCAGGACCAGCGCTGACACTGCTCTGGTCCTGAGGACCTGCAGGCAGGAGTTTTTTAGGTGAGGTTTCGGCCTAGTCCAGGAGGCCAGAAGCCGCGGACTAGGTCTAAGCGCGGCCTCACCTAAACTCCTGCCCGCAGCTCCTCAGGACCGGCGCGGTGTCCAAAAAAAAAATCAGAAAAATTTGAATCGTGAATCCTTTCCTCCTTCTTCTTCTTTTTTTTTTTTTTTTTTTTTTTTTTGTCAGTCACTGGCATCGCTGCCCAGGGAAGCAGCTGATGGAACATGATCTGTGTTCCATCAGTTGCAGTGGAGTGCAAGAGACATTCAGGGTCTAATAGACCCCGGATGTCTCAAAGAGAACCAGTCATCTATATGCTATTGCATTGGGAGACTATTGGTCCATATACAGGCACGTACAAATGTAAACATTGGGAGCGCCTCTGCATGAAAATGACAGTTGCAATAAACATGTATATCGGCATGCACACCAGAGTGAGAGCAAGGATTCTAGTACCAGAGGTCCTGGGAAACTCTAAAATGATGACCTGTATGGGGCTTTTAAAGCTTTGCCTATGGAAAATATAGGGTAGTGGAATTTTTTGCTGTTTCATGGGTGCACGCAATTTGTTTTGTCTACTTGTGCTACCTCATCTTTTCAGTTCTCAACACCTGCCCATTACAACCATTTTCTCAATGTTTGGGCTTTATTTTATTTTCAATGAAGTATGCAAAGAAAGGAACACTGTAGGTTGGGCCAGGAACGAATGAAGGTAGGTCTCCGCCATTGTCCACATGAAACTAAGAAGCAGCAGTTGCTGTAGCCCTGTGCAGTTCACCTATATCCACAATATAATCTGATTTGATGGTCCCCCTTAAAGTGATTGTAAAGGCAGAAGGTTTTTATCTTGATGCATTCTATGCATTAAAATGAAAAACTTGTGTGCCTCAGCCCCCTTAATACTTGAGCCCTATCTCTATCTAGTGATGTCCACGAGTCCTTCGGCCGTTCGTGACTCTTCCTCCAGATTGACTGAGACATGACAGCAGCAGCGCCATTGGCTCCCGTTGCTGTCAGTCAGCCAATCGGGAGAGAAGGGGGGGTGGGGCCAGACCAGGGCTCCATGGCTCGGGTTCCCCCATAGCAAGCTGCTTGCTGTGGGGGCACTCCACAGGAGGGAGGAGCCAGGCGCACCGAAGAGGGACGCAAGAGGAGGAGGATCAAGGCTGCCCTGTGCAAAACCAACTGCACAGAGCAAGAGTAATATTGAAAAAAAGACGCGTCCATTAAGTCCAACGTGTGTGTGCTTTTATATCAATATTACATTGTATATCCTTGTATGTTGTGGTCTTTTAGGTGCCTATCTAATAGTTTTTTTAAATTTATCTATGCTCCCTGCTGAAACCGCTGCTTATGGAAGAGAATTCCACATTCTCACCACTCTTAACCAGAAACTGCGTAGCAGGTTCTTTACGGTAAATCGCTGTTCCTCTAATTTTAGTGAATGGAATGGCCGGGGGTCTTTTTAAATGTCCTTTCCCAGAAAATTTTTATCTCTAATTATGGGGTCACCAGTACGGTATTTGTACATTAAAATTATATCCCCTCTCAAGCATCTCTTCTCCAGAGAGAATAAGTTCAGTGCTTGTAATCTTTCCTCATAACTAAGATATTTCCTCTTCCTCCTCTTCTTCCTCTTCGAACTGGATGGCATACTCCAATCTCTGGAGTTGAATCCCTTTTTAATGCATGCCAATGTTCTATTGGCTTTGCTTGCAGCAGCTTGGCATTTCCATCCTGGGTTCTCCCCTAGTGAGTAGATGGCACTAATTTTTGCCACCTAAATGCATTATTTTATATTTTTCGACATTAAACCTCATTTGCCATGTAGTTGCCCATCCCATAATTTTTTCATATCATCTTGCAAGGTTTTCATATCCTGCAGAGTAGCTATTGCCTTGCTTTGCTTAGTATCGTCCGCAAATACTGAGATTGAGCTGTTTATCCCATCCTCAAGATCATGTATGAATAAATTAAATAGGATTGTCCTAGGACACGACCCTGTAGGTCCCCACTTTCCACATTAGACCATTCTGAGTACTCCCCATTTATCACTACCCTTTGAACTCGCCCCTGTAGCCAGTTTTCAATCCAGGTACTCTCACTTTGGTCCATGCTGACAGACCTTAGTTTGTATAGTAAATGTTTGTGGGAACTGTATCAAATGCCTTTGCAAGATCCAGATACACTACGTCTACCGGCCTTCCTTCATCTAGATGGCAGCTCACCTCCTCCTAGAAGGTTAATAGAATTGTTTGGCAAGAACGATTCTTCATGAACCCATGCAGATTACTGCTAATGATACCATTTTCATTACTCAAATCTTGTGTGTGTATATAGTCCCTTATCCCTTCCAAGAGCTTGCATACTATTGATGTTGGGCTAACTGGTCTGTAGTTCCCAGGGATTTATCTAGGTAGATTTAAAAAAAAAAAAAAAAATTCTAGAAAAGCCAGTGTAGCACCAATCAGCTGTTACCATACCACTCTGGACATTGGTCAGCCACTAGATCGTTCTTACAGCCGGCGAGAGGGGACGTCCATCCCCCCCTCCGGTGCTTCTACTGACTCACCTCTGCAATCGGTGAGTCGGAGAACGGATCCGCTGGCCCCGGATGTCCACCATAGAGCTTTCCGCCGGACCAGATGGTCGTCGGAGGCCGGGCGCGATGTTATGACATCATGCCCGGCCTCTGCATTCCAAAAAAAGGGCGCCTCCTCGGCTGAGAAGTCTTCTTCTTCGTCAGAAAATTTTAAGTAAAATTGACAGTAAATAAAAATTTTTTTTTTTAAAGTGCTCCTGCCCCCATGTGCTCGCACGCAGAAGCGAACGGATACGCGAGTCCCACCCACATATGAAAAGGTGTTGAAACGTCACATGTGAGGTGTTGCTGCGAACGTTAGAGTGAGAGCAATAATTCTAGCCCTAGACCTCCTCTAACTCAAAACATGTAATCAGTAAAAAAATTTTAAAGCGTCGCCTATGGGGATTTTTAAGTACCGAAGTTTGGCGCAATTCCACGAGCGTGTGCAATTTTGAAGCATGACATGTTTGGTATCTATTTACTCGGCGCAACTTCATCTTTCACATTATGCAAAAAAATTGGGCTAACTTTACTTTGTTTTTTAAAAAAAAAAACCCAAAAACAAACAGTTGAAAGTTGCCTTTTTTAAAAAAAAATAAATCAGTGTCTTTGTATTTCCCTTATGTTTCCTGGTTTGTGTTTTATGCCGAAACTAATTGACCTGTGATTGCTATTTCCTATGTTGCCCCATGTTTCTACATCCACGATCAAGTCTATATTAATAATCAGTAGGTCTAGTAACGCATTGTTTGTTTCTTGTTGGTGCTTTTACCATCTGACCCATGAAATTGTCCTGTAAGACGTTTAGGAAATGGCGAGCCTTGGATGAATGCGTGGTTCCTTCCGTCCAGTCTTTCTGGATAATTTAAAATCCCCCATTATATTGACAATTCGCATCCTTGCCACCATTCCAAACTGTGGGAGGTCTGTCTCCCCCTCCTCCCTTAGGTTAGGGGGCCTATAGCATACTCCCAATATTACTTTCTCCTTGGTTGCCTCCTTTTGTAACTCTACCCATATGGATTCCGCCTCTTCCCTTGCTCCATTAGTGATATTCACCTGTGTATCATTTTTGATATACAGGTATAACCCTCCACATTTTTTACCCTACCTTTCCCTGTAGCAGCATTGAATAATATATATAGTTGACTGAACATTTTTAGATTATTTTTATAGTGTGTGGTTTTTTTTTTTTTTTTTGTAGTGGAAACAGAGCATTTCTTGATGAAACTTATCAACCGTCCACTAATTGTCCTAAGGGGAGAACATGGATTCATAGGCTGTCGTAAAATGACTGGGACCCTCGATTCTAACCGCTCAATTTATGATGTCTTTCAACTGGAATTTAATGATGGGGCCTACAACCTCAAAGGTAAGTCTAAAATTGAATAAAATGAAAAATAAAAAAAATATTCAACTTGGTTTTAAACTAAGGAATCCTTTCCAAACATGGCCACAAATTCTAGTGCCATTTTTGCATTGAAATACTGTACATCTTTACTTGTCTTTTTGAAAGTAAAATGTTAGCGGATCTGAAACCTTTAGTATACAGTTATTTGTTATATATTTACGAAGATTGGGTGTACCCCCATCACCAGTCTACGCAAAGGTTTCACGTATCGTGAGAAATGAGACTTTGGTGGTATCCATTTCATCATATACAAATTGGTGTTTTATTTTTACAAACACATACATTGTGCCCTTTGTAGCATAACAGATTGGCCCCATATATTGTCTGATTTCATGCAGACTTCTACCGTCGAACTATTCCAAATTACTGTTTTAATATGAACAGTTTCCTGACCTGTCTCAATAGCCAATTTCTTCAAAAGAAAGTCAGGTTTTTTTTGTTTGGTTTTTATGTGATCTGTAATTGGTAAGTCTCACATGTTCTAAAACCGTGGGCCAGTTTTGTCACATGTTGGGAATGCACCATACCTTCCTACAAACCTCCCCTGTGTTTTTTTTTTTTTTTTTGTTTAAAAAAAAAAATTTGAAATAAACCGCTAAAGGGAGGAGTTGGTTAGAACTGATTGCAGTTACCAGGGGGGTAATAGAAAACAGCTGTTTGGATAGATAATTTTATAATCTCTTGCTCTCTCCTTAGGGAGTTTATTTTTGGAATTACTTCTGATCTGATGGTGTGCCTGCTGCTTAAGCTAATGGCACAATTTTCAAACTGGTACCCTATACCTGGACCCCAGTGAAGGACAAGAAGGCCGGGGCTGGCCTGTAAAGTTGCTTTGGGCGCTTGATCCGTCTTTTTGGCAGTGCTCATCAGTATGCTGTACATCATGTGGATTTAACCACAGGGTGCTGTCCAGGGCAGTGGCAATCCATGCAGGTGTGCCCCACCTACTGGGTATACTCTTACAAAGTGAGTGTAGAGGGGTACCGAGTTTTTCTCCTAAATATTGACTCTTCCCATTGCTGCCATGGGTAAGTAAGGACCTGGCCCTTTACCAAGCAGAACCTCTTCTGCAAAGTTAGTATTTAGTAGTGATGCACTGAAATTACGTCCCCCAAAAATAGGATTTTCAGAATTGTGCTGAAATAAAAAAGTGGCGCTAATGGCTTTCGAAAATGCCTGCAATTTTACCTTATGGTGTTTCAAGGGTCATGTGACTCAAAAAATGCATCAAAATGCAACACCGGTGAATTTTTGATGTGGTGTTGCTGCATTTTCAATGCATTTAGATGGGGTGATATGTTTTTGCTGACGTTTGCCAAACATACACCAAAAATACAACAAGCAGGATTTTTAACACCAAGCAAGTGCCGATAATAGCCGTCAATACATTTTATATTCATGATCTTGATTAAAAAGTTGAATATAATACAATATTTTTATAATTGTAACACTCAATCAGTTTCGGCCAAGTGCATCCTAAATCTTTGTTTTTGGCACCAAATTTTTCATTTTGGTTCCTCAGCTACCATCTCAATCCAGCGATGTGCACGAGTGCCTCGGCCATCTAGGACTCTCCCTGCTGATTGGCTGAGACACAGCATGGCGCTATTTGCTCCTGCTGCTGTCAGCCAATGAGGAGAGAGGGGGTGGGGTCGAACTGCGGCTCGGCTTGGGTGTCCCCATAGCAAGCTGCTGTGGGGGCACTCAACAGGAGAGGGGGGCCAGAAGCACTAATGAGGGTTGCACAGAGCAGGCAAGTTTAACATGTTTGTTATTTTTAACAACTTCAATACCAGGCACCTCACCCCTTCCTGCCCAGAACAATTTTCAGCTTTCAGTGCTGTCACACTTTGAGTACAGTGTTGCATGACCGCACAATTGTCATTCAAACTACATTTTTATCATTTTTATTCCCACAAGTAGAGCTTTCTTTTGGTGGTATTTGATCACCTCTGAAGTGTTTAGCAAAAAAAAAAAAACATTTTGAAAGTTTGTTTTCCTCTTCACTGATGCGGTGGCACTGATATGTAGAATTGATGGGCACTGATTGGCAGCTGATTGCCGCATCTAAAGGGGCTGTGCTGATAATGTGCTGATTATCAGCACAGACCCCCTGCCCCCTCTCTGACAGGGAGAGCCGAAGATCAGCTCTTCCTGTCAACGCGAACCCAGGAATGCCGTTTACCGGCAGTTCCTGGTTCTTATGAGCTGTGATTGTTCAAAGCTGATCACATGGTAAGAAGCCTCTGACAGAGGCACCTTATCACGATCGACACGCCACACTTGCGATCGCCGCGCTGTGCGCCGGCATGTTATCCTGCTGGGTGTCATATGACGCCCAGTCAGGATAACAGAACCACTTCCTGGCTGTCAATCTGCTATAGGCTGGGCGAGAAGTGGTTAAAGGGGGAAAGACTTAAGTACCCCTTTAAATTTTTTTTTTTTTTTTTTTTTTTTTTTTTTTAGCCATGCTGTTCTTTTCCAGGCAGCACAAGCTGCTTTGCTTTGGTGCCACCTAGTGGTGTCTTGTACTGCACCGGTTTGTGGTGACTATGGGTGGGCTCAAGTGCCATTTATGAGTTAGAAAAAACAAAAAAATGGGAAATGACAATGAGGTTCAGCATGAAAGCTTAAGTAACCTACTCACTATAATAAAGTGGGGCTCTAAGGCCGAAACAACAATAAATAAAAAGAATGTGGACTAGCCGAGCTGCCTGACTACCATAAATTAGCCACCAGGGTATGGTTACCAATGCAAGAAACTTCAAAATTATCTAGAAAAATATCAAACTTTATTGGTAAAAATGTTCAAATCACAATAGAATGCAAAAAAGAAACCACTCACCATCACCAGTAAAATGACAACGTTGTCTAATATACACAGATTGCACCGGACGCCACACTCACATGTACACAGTTCAAACATATCCAATAAAGCTAACAATAGCAGTAGACTGAGAGGGTCGGTGTATATATGAAACCACCTGACGTGACTCAGATATGGTAGTATTGCAGAGACGGGGAGTGGGGCCCAAGGACACATTCAACAGTTACAATGGGGTTGATAAATTGTCCGTAAATGCCATAGCGCCAATATCAATATCAGTCTCCGGGTGCATAAAAAAACCTAAGTGGGGGATACACCACAGAGGTAGTGTACACTAGAACAGTCCAGGAGAGGATATCCTAAACAAGCTGAACCATGGTGGCTATATTGCTAAGTGGATGGATGATCATTGGACATAACAGATGACATACCTATTCAGTGGACTAGGCTATTGTCCCAATCTGGAAGGTGGTAGAAAAACCATGGAACAGTGTGCAAATTGGGCTATGCAGCAGATTCAGGTAGCAAGCATAGAGTCAGCAGCAAATGGCATATAAGAAGCAACAGACGCGGCACCTGTTGGACAAGGAGCAGAGGATAAAGGCAAAGTGAATGGCCAGTAGAGCAGCCAGTGAGAAGTCTAATTCCAGCCTCTATGCTCCATGAGCGAATCGCTTAACTCAAAAACAGAGACCAGACATAATCCTTGTCTGTTAATGCTGCCTGTAGATGTGCAAATCGAACCTTGAGACTATCACAATGCATCAAGACATGCTGCTCAGTGCTACTGTGTAGGATGTCCTCAGAAGTTAACTGCACACTTCTGCTCAGGATAGCAGTGCTCCACATGCCTGTGTCCTCTGTACTGGCCACAGTGTCGGTAGTCCCACCGTGGCTTCCGGGTAAATGGGAGAAGTGGGAGGCATGCCTGGTGACGTCTGGCGCAGACCCGTGTGATGTCAACATGTTTCACTGGAAACCCAGCTTCTTCAGGACATAGCGCCCCCTAGTTGAGATGTGCTAAAATGCCATTTATGAGTGATCTGTTAGGTAAATCTAATGGGTGGCTTTGCTCTGGGCTCCATGGTCCTCAAGTGGCACTGGGCACAAGCTTGCTAGTACTCCTGTACCTCTTTATTGTGATTACCCCCTAGGTTCCCCTCACATATGACGGCTACCCAGCAAATGGAGGATGGGGCAAAAGGACACTTGCATGCGTTCTGCCAGTGGGTCTGCAGACATTCTTTTGCTTTTCATGATGTGCCTATCCCTGATATGAATGCCTCTCCAATATTATTATTTTTTTTTTTTTTTTTTTTTCCCTCTTGGTCCCTTTTTGGACATGCTGTCTTTTTCTCCCAGTGCATGAGGTGTGTCTCCAAGACTCAGGCATTTGTCTGCCCTAGAGCAACTAGTATGGGTTCTAAAACAGGCTTCCAAACAGCCCAAAAAGTTTCCTGTGTACTATGTGGCTGAGAGTTTTATATGGGGCCTGGCCTCACCCTGCGAGTTTATGTACCCCTCCTAAGCAATATCCAATAAAGAAAGCGTTTGACTTCTGTCCTGGTATTGCCTGCTTAAAGTGGAGTTCCACCCACTTTTACAACTCTTCAGCATCCCTCACTAAACTGTGCACTGTAAACGCATTGGGTATTTTTAAATTTTTTTTTCTCAGCGCTTACTGTATATCTGCTGTATTTTTCACTTCCTCCTCCCTGGCCGTGGCCCATCACATCATTTCCTGTTTGCAATGCCTTCTGGGAAGGGGCGGCAACTTCCTCTGACACTGCCGTTACTATGGAAACCTGACCTGAAACCTATTACACTTCTTGTGCTGCACTGAGCATGTGCAAGATCTGCAAGGATGAGATCCAGGAAGAAATACAGTCTGGCTTCAGATGCCCAGACTTAAGATGGCCACGGCCTGCTGTAAGTTTATAAAATAACAAACTACTGCTATAAACTAACAAAACAGACCTTAGTTTACAGACTAACTTTACTAGAATACATTAAGCTTGTGTATTACAGGGGTATTTTTATTTAAAAAGTATAGATTCGGTCGGAACACCACTTTAAAGTCCAATAGCTAACTAAGCTAAACCTCTTCCCACCCCCCATTCTAAGCCCTATGCGAACTACCCTGTAAAGTTGTGTTCACTTTCCTAATCTAAAGGCATTCCAGTCCAGTCACATGATCTCCCCAGCGGCTGGCTTCAGAGGAGGGAGCAGAGATGACTGCTGCAAAGCCTAGATGGTGACGTCGCCCATAGATATACTATGGGACATATGTTTTTCTGCTGGCCCTCCTCCCCCCTGAAGCCAGCGCTGGGAGCTGATCACTGGATTGGAGCGCTCTTAGATTAGTTGTGATCAAGTTTGCATAAATCGTGACACTTTGGCATTGTTGAAAGTGACTGATCATGCCAAAACTTTAAGGATTGTGATCATATGAAACAATTTTATTATAACTTGGTTGTTTGGCTCCTTACCACATCTTTGTTTTAAATTGCAATAGTCGGTGTGTACATAGTCAATGAGTGAGTTGGCTCTCACATGAATGCGCTGAGCAGGTTAGATACTGAGCCACGGGGAGTGGAAAAGAACACTCAAAAGACCTGCGTAATGGAACTTTATAAAGATGGAAAAGGATATAAAAAATCCAAAGCCTTGAATATGCCAATCAGTACTGTTCAATCATTTTATTAAGAAGTGGTGAATTCGGGGATCTCTACATGCCAAGGTCAGGTAGTTCAAAAAATGATTGCAGCCACAGCTGCCAGAGGAAATGTTCAGGATACAAAACAAATGTTCAGGATACATAACCTCAGATATGTAGGCTGCACTGTAAAGACTGTTTTTGTGGGGTTTTTTTTGTTTTGTTTTGTTTTGTTTTGTTTTGTTTTTTGTTTTGTTTTTTAAGTTTTTTTTTTTTTTAGCACAATATGAAGATGCTTAAACAAAAATGTGCCAATGCCACAGAAAGCCCAGTTACAATATGCCCAACAACTCCTTGACACGTCTCACAGCTTCTGGCAAACCGTAATCTGGAGTGATGAGACCAAAATAGTGCTTATGGTTGTGACAAAGCTCTGTTAGGAGAGGGGGTCAACAAGGCCTAGAGCAACAAGATTACCATCCCCACTGAAGAAAAATTTAGGGTTGAAAAAGATCCAGGATCCAAAGATAGTGGACCATCCGTCGGTAGGGGTGATCAATGAACATAACTGGACATAACCATTAGATGTGATACAAATGTGTGCATTGCCTTGCTATCAGCATAAATTTATGGAGTTGAGCAGATCTAGGGATTAATACCAGTGAAAGAAGATTTTGTACTGGTTCCTTTTATATAAGGTGCAAATTGAGTTTTTAGATGCCCGAGACAAAATTGGTTACTATGTCTTCAGGGGCAGTTCTTTACCCAGGAACTGCTTCCACTTTCTCATGTAAGCATGCTGGGCCGCAGGCTCCTAGTTATTGCTCCTAGTTTCCATTGCTCTGTGCAATGGAAATGTGTCCCCCCCCCCCCCCCCCCCCCGCAGGTGCTTCTGGCCCCTTCTCCTTGTCCAGTGTTGTGCGTGCTCGTTCCTGAGCGAGCCAATGATTCTCTATGCCTTTTGAGACCAGGAAGTAATGGGAGAGAAGCTGCAGATGTGCACAACACTGAATCGAATGAGGGCTCGGATAAGTAAAGGGGGAGGGGGAGACTGTCTAAACATTTTTTAACTTCATGCAAGGCATGCATTAAAGTGTCAACTAAACTAATGCCCCCATCTATTTTCTGGGGACAACCCAAAATGTGGGCTTTTCTTTTACTTTCACTTTTAATAATGGTAAACAGGACAAAGAGGATGAATCTCCTCTCAAAGGCACAGACAGCAGTAAAAACTGACAAATGTTCTATCCCCTCTCTACTCTATCCATAACTAAAAAACGTATTTTCCTTTAGTTGTACTTTAAAATTGGCAGTTTCATCCTTGTGCAGGTCAATTTTCTTTTAGTTGGCAAGTATCTCTTGAGTACCGGTGAGTTACTGGTTGCTATAGAATCTAGGATCGTTTTGGCAAAAACTGCAAGGAATTCACAGTGAATGCAGCCCATCCCGTTACTGTCTTGGTGCAAGTTGTCTGGGGTTCGTACAAAAATTTTACTAAAGGCCTGTGAGTGCTGGCCTTGCAAAAGTATTCCCCCCCCCCGCCCTTGACATTTTTTGTTTTGTTGCTTCACAACCTGGAATTAACATGGATTGTTTGAGGATTTGTATCATTTAATTTACAGAACATGCTCACAACTTTGCTTCACAAAAAAAAAAAAAAAACTTCAAACAAATAGGACAAAATAACAGAGTTAATGTGCATAACTATTCGCCGCCCCCTAAAGTCAATACTTTGTAGAGCCACCTTTTGTGGCTATCACAGCTCCAAGTCGCTTTGGATAAGTCTCTGAGCTTGCCACATCTTACCACTGGGATTTTTGCTCATTCCTCCTTGCAAAACTGCTCCAGCTCCTTCAAGTTGGATGGTTTGCGCTTGTGAACAGCAATCTTTAAGTCTGACCAGAGATTTTTCTATTTGATTGAGGTCTGTGCTTTGACTAGGTCATTCCAACACATTTACATGTTTTCCCCTTAAACCACTCAAGTATTGCTTTAGCAGTGTGTTTGGGGTCACTGTGCGATTTGAGGCTAGGACAGAGGTTCAACTTCCAGCAGGACACAGAGTGGTACAGGTTTGGCGCAAGAATATCCCTGTATTTAGCATTATCCATCTTTCCCTCAACTCTGACCAGTTTCCCAGTCCCGACTGCTGAAAAACATCCCCACAGCATGATGCTGCCACCACCATGTTTCACTGTGGGGATGGTGTTCTTTATGTGATGTGTTGGGTTTGCGCCAGACATAGTGTTTTCTTTATATAAATGGAGAGAACTGCGCTTGACCAGAAAATAAAAAACGGCAGCAGCATATAGTGCGATCACACCAAAATAGATATTCCTGTAAAAAGCTGCGCTCAGAAAGACTCAGTCTATGCAAATGACATCAAGGAGATTTTCAAGTCCTTTCAAAGTAAGAACACCACCACCGTGTACTTCTAAGCAGTAGTGACAATCCACCGTAGTAGTTAAACCTGCTTACCAGATGGCAAGCATAAAAGGGCAGGTGGCTATAGCCCAGCCAAGGCCTTTTAGCTTGCTTGCGCTCCCGGTGTTCATATGGGGGGTAAATCTCCAGGCTCGCTTGCGCTGTCACATATCACCATTCAACACGAGAACCACGGATAACCCAAAAGGAAGAAGAACTCACCATAGTATAAAATCCTTCAGATATTTATTAAAAAATGTAGTCACTTACAATTATGTTAGCAGAGTTGCATATACGAAAAGCCGGCTGGCATACAAACAAACGGAGCCCGTTCTCTCACTCCAAAAGCGTGGTGACGTCAATGCGTACCTCCGTTTGTTTGTATGCCGGCCGGCTTTTCGTATATGCAACTCTGCTAACATAATTGTAAGTGACTACATTTTTTAATAAATATCTGAAGGATTTTATACTATGGTGAGTTCTTCCTTTTGGGTTATCCGTGGTTCTCGTGTTGAATGGTGATATGTGACAGCGCAAGCGAGCCTGGAGATTTACCCCCCATATGAACACCGGGAGCGCAAGCAAGCTAAAAGGCCTTGGCTGGGCTATAGCCACCTGCCCTTTTATGCTTGCCATCTGGTAAGCGGGTTTAACTACTACGGTGGATTGTCACTACTGCTTAGAAGTACACGGTGGTGGTGTTCTTACTTTGAAAGGACTTTGAAAATCTCCTTGATGTCATTTACATAGACTGAGTCTTTCTGAGCGCAGCTTTTTACAGGAATAGTGTTTTCTTTAGCTGAAAAGTTCAATTTTAGTCTCAGATACATTTTGGGAGTCTCCCACATGCCTTTTCGCAAACTCAAAACGTGCCATTTTGTTTTTTGCTGAAAGTAATGGCTTTCTTCTGGCCACTCTCCCTTAAAGGCCAACTCTATGGAGCGTATGGCTTATTGTCGTCCTATGTACAGATATTCCAGTCTCTGCTGTGGAACTCTGCAGCTCTTCCAGGGTTACCTTAGGTCTCTGTGCAGCCTCTTTGATTAATGCCCTCCTTGCCTGGTCTGTGAGTTTTGGTGTGCAGCCGTCTCTTGGCAGGTTTGCTGTTGTACCATGTTCTTTACATTTGGTTAGGATTTGATGGTGCTCCTAAGGATCATCAAAGATTTGGATTTTTTTTTTTTTTTTCATAACCTAACGCTGACTTGTACTTCTCAACATTGTCCCTTGTTTGAAGAGTTCCTTGGTCTTCGTGGCAGTGTTGCGTTAGTGGTGCCTCTTGCTTGGGTGTTGCGGCCTCTGGGGCCTTTCAAAAAGGTGTGTGTGTGTGGTATATATATGTAATGACAGATCATGTGACACTTGGATTGGACATTTCACTAATAGTGACTTCTGAAGGGAATTGGTTGCACGAGAGCTTTTTATGGGCTTCATAACAAAGGGGGTGAATACATATGCCAATTATCATTTTTTTTTTTTTTTTTTTTCTGAAAAATAGTTTTTATGTATATATTTTTCTAATTTTACTTCACCAACTTAGACTATAGTGTTCTGATCCATCACATATAATTCAGATTTTAAAAAATTGAACTAAAGGCTGCATTGTAACAAAATGGGTAAAAAGCCAAGGGGGTGAATACTTTTGCAAGGCACTGTATAGTCTTGAAATTGGTCATGGTAAGGAAACCAGAAATCTGGAAACCAGGGGGAGCAACACTGCTGCTTGATGTGAGAAACTGCTATATGTAGAGGCGAGGACCTAAAGGCAATATTAACAAAAAGTAGAATTCCGGCAGATGTTGAAATGTGTGAATAATCTGAACAATTTTTAGATTTGTAGTGCTGTCTGCCATAAGGCGTAACCAGGGAAATTGCTTCATCACTTCTGGTTCAGTTTTGCAATCTCTTGAGCCACCGCTGTTCACATTAGGCAAAAATTAGCGATGTAATGATGCTGACAAATTGATCCTTGAGCATGCTGGAGGTATAGAGTTGACATGGGAAGCTGAAAAGCTATACCAGGAAGTAGGGTTGTTGCCTAAGTCACAAAGTGTTTGTGTATACATTTTTCTTTCATTCTACCATTATTTCACTGGCTTAAGAGTATTTTCACAATGTAACTTTTTCAACCTCCCCACTGTATTCGGATTGCATGGTTTGACAGTTTCTCACTATTATTAATATTTTTTTTTTTTCCCCCTTAGACTCCACAGGAAAATACTGGACCGTAGGCAGTGATACATCTGTTACCAGCAGTAGTTCTTCCCCTGTTGATTTCTTCTTTGAATTCTGTGATCAGAATAAGGTAGCGATCAAGGTGAATGGCCTCTACCTGAAGGGTGATCATGCTGGAGTTTTGAAAGCCAATGCAGAATCCGTTGACTCATCCACCCTGTGGGAATACTAAAAAAAAACCTGGAACCTGTGGCCTCCAACTTTAGCTGAATCTCTCATGGTTGGGTACAAAAAAATTGAAATGTGTTACTTGTCGCTCTGCATGTGCAGGGCATTACGCAAAGCTTTGTTTACTGGAGAGTTTGTTATTTCAGTTAATCCTATAAACCTTCTCTAGCTCAACAGGATCTGCTCCTGTCAGCGATTAGGTCATAACTATTTGCTCTCCATAGAGCACAAATTGAGGTAAATGCACCATTGTTCATAGCACATCCTAATAGAATAAACTGCTACCTCGTTTTAGGACAGTTTTTCGGCACCAAAGTTCAGAATCTATTTTAGCCTGGGTTACCTTCTATAATACCGTTTTAACAAAACCTTGAGGAGCTGTTGTACATTGTAACCCTAACAACTGCAGCTTCCTCCTTACAAACTGCACACAAGGCACTGCAGAAGAATAAATGTTGGTTGTGAGATGTTCTACATGGAAGACTCAGATTCATAGTGCTGGAAACAGCGTGGTGCAGATGGATCTTTCTGATCCCTGTAGTATTTCACATCCACCTCCAAAGGAAGTGTGATGCTGCTAGGATAAGAAACCGTATTGTTACCATGGAGCTGCTTTGAAGTACCAAGAGTCTAGTGAAAAAGTTAAGGGTGCATATTCTGATATACATTCTCCTTTGTGTATAGACAGACAGATGTGTGTAGGAGCAGGAGATGTGCACAGGAAACAACTGAACACAAGAGATGAGAACTACCTCAAACGGGGATTTATAAAATGTAACCCAATTTGTAACGTCATGAAAGCCAAACCACCTGTATAAATAACAGCTACACATTAATTCAAATTGTCCTTAACCTAGCAGCATCTTAATACCTGCATTTCCAAGTATAAGGTGTCTTCTGCTAAAATTTAGTAAAATATAAAAAACAGACTAAAAGTGAGCTCTACCTGAATGGTGTTACAATATAGGTATATTTTATCTGTCTATTTCAGCAGTGTACCAACTTACCATGCATGGCTTTGCAGCGTCATACTATTGGGACATGCTCTATATAATGGTGCTATAAATATTGATCATTTTAGTTTGGTTGGAATATGATCTTTCTGGGATGCTGTGAAATCCTAAGGTTAGTTCTGGAAATTACAGTCTTTCAAAAAGTGTTTAGAGGTAACAGTACAGACCTCGGTCTTAATTGAAATAATGTACTAGAATCCCATTTCTGTGGTCTTTTTACTGCTTCTGCATATACACCCTTCACTTGTGTAGATGTCCAGGTTTAAGTCTCCTTTTTAGGCGTTCAGTCTCAGTGCGTTATTGTAATGAGCAATCTGTTCCTTATACTGGCTATCTTTTTTTAAAACCTTTTAGACCACGACCTGTGAGCTAAGTAAATTCTACTTTCCCATTTGTAACACTTTTTTGAAAAGCTGTGTACATTAAGCTTCAGAAATCCAGTTTACCGAATGATATGCTGTATCTGCACATTTAACCATTTTTTTTTTTTTTTTTTCTCTGGATTATTTGGAATTCCTTTTTTTTATACTGGAAGTTGAGCAAGGGAAAAATGACCGTGACAGTATTATGTATTTTTTTTTAATCTGTTTTTCTAATAGTTGCTGTAATTTAATGCGTTTATGAAAAAATGTATTGTAACTACAGTAAATTTCAAATATCGCCAAGACTAATTTTGTTTCGGGTATTTGATTATTTTGGACATGTTTGTCCAAGGTTAGCTTTTTTTTTTTTTTTTTTTTTTAAGTGGTCCTTAAGGATGGAATAGGATATATTTCCAGTGTTCCTTAGCCTGCTGCTTGTGAACTTGTGCTGTTTTCCATCTAGCTGGTCTCCAAACCTGCTGCTTGCTGATACCTATGGCTTTTACCACTTAAATGACAAATAAAACTGGAAAAACATTATTATATGCATTTTGTCTGTTGTGCTTCATTCTTTCAATTATCTTGTATTGAATATACGTGCATTACAATCTAGACTGTACAAATTAGTTGTTGCCTGTACAAAGTTTAGATTTAATGTTAATTTTTAAAAGCATACCCTATGTTTCTAAATGTTCAACATCAGTCAGATAAGGTAAGAAAAAAGTAAGGGTAAACCTATTAACGATTTTAAATGTAAATAATCGAGGGGCTTGCCAGGAACCAATTATTGCTGATATATAGAAATTCCATCAAATCAAAACACATGTGCTCATCAAATCCAGTAATTGGGTATAGTGCTGCTTCTTGACAGGCTATTTGTTAAAAGTAGAACTAGTAGTGAAACAGATTTAAAAGCAACCTAAGACGCATGTAAATTATAAGGGCTCATTTCACATGCTGCATTGATCAATGCAGGAGAAAGGACAGACTCCCCCCCCCCCCCCCCCATACAGTACACAGACCCTACTCTTAGCTGACTGGATTATGTTGCTACCTTCCAGTGAAAGAACACTGGCAAGGAGAACCCTAAAGATGCCCATCTATATAACCCCACCCACTAACAGTTATCCTCAGTGTTTTGCTAGTGCTGGATAGTTTGTTTTTTTTGTTTTTTGTTTTTTTGTTTTTTGTCTGCTCGAACTTGGCTACTTATGCAGCTTCTAGATCGGTACCTTAGGCATGCCACTGAGACATTACCTAACCAAAATGATGGAAACAATGGGGCCAGCCTGTAAAGCTGCTTAAGGCACTCCTTGGCATGTTGTGCAGGGCAGTGGCTATCCACGCAGGTGTGACCCAGTTCCTGCAGTTCCCTTTGGGGGATATACTTTTATGAAGTGGGGGTGCCAGGTTTTCCCTTAATATTGCAGTTGTGCTCTTTCAAAGGTTAAGTAACAGACCCGTTCCCTTTGAAAATCCACCCCTTTGAGTCCCTTCAGTGTATGTAGAGATTCTCTGCAAAAGTCTTAGGTGTGAAAAATGCTGTAAATGAAGAATGCTTTCAGAAATAGTGTTGGTTTATTTTTATCAATTAACAAAATAGCATGTATATGAACAGAACCGAAATCAAATCAAATTTGGTGTGACCACCCTTTGCCTTCAAAACGGCATTAATTCTTTTAGGTACACTTGCACACAGTTTATGAATGAACTCTGCAGGTAGCTTGTGCCAAACCTCTTGGAGAACTAACCACAGATCTGTGGATGTAGGCTGCCTCAAATCCTTTTCTCTTCATGTAATCCCAGACAGACTCTGAAGTGATGGTTTGGCTCCCACAGGGCCCTGATCAACAAAGACTCCTTGTTCTTTACACTGAAGGTGGTTCTTGATGACATTTGCTGTATGTTTGGGGACATTGTCCTGCTGCAGAATAAATTTAGGGCAAATTACAAGCCTTCCTGGTTGTATGGCATGATGGATAAGTATCTACCTGTACCTTTTTAGTGTTGAGGACACCATTGATTCTGGCAATCTCTAACTCCATTTACAGAAATGCAGCCTCAAATGGTCTTGCTGCAGACAATATTTTAAATGCGGACTCATCCAGCCAGAGCACCTGCTGCCGGTTTCTGCACCCCAGTGCCTATTTTCATGCATATGACATGGAAACAAAGCCAAGCGACTCAACTATGCATAGATACATAGTGCCAGAATGTCCTCTTGGATCCGCAATAAGCCGGGTCAGTTATTGCATACAGTGAGGGGGAAAAAAAGTATGTGATCCACTAATTTTGTACGTTTGCCCACTGACAAATGATCAGTCTATAATTTTTAACGTTAGGTTTATTTTAACAGCGAGACACAGAATAACAAATATCCAGAAAAACACATTTCAAAAAAGTTATAAATTGATTTATATTTTAATTTGTGAAATAAGTACTGTATTTATTGGCGTATAACACGCACCCCAATTTTAAGAGGGAAGTTTAAGGAAAAAATGTTTTTACAGTACACAGCCTCCCTCCCCCTGTATCCAGAGTCTCCTGGGACAGCGCTGCCAGCATTCTCTACAATTAAGAAAAAAAAAATCACTGCCAGCCCCTTCCACACTGCTCTTCCTGTGTCGCTCATATTGTAAAATGAAGCAGCCAGATAAAAATGGAGCTATTGCGATATTTACAAGCTTTGTTTTATAATGACACTGACACAGGAGGTGTGGTGTATGAGAAGGGGCTGGCAAGAGATATATATATATATATATATATATATATTTTTATCAACTTTAGACTATGCAGGCACCGCTGTCCCAGAGCCAGAAGAGGCAGGGCAGCCGGCCTGACACCCCCCAATGGTTGGCTCCCAGGGCGGACCTCCTGATCTCTCGCCCCACCCCCCCCCCCCCCCCCCCCCCCCGTCGGTAAAACATAGTGTCTGCGTCTTATACGCTGATACTGTTTCTTCCTGTTTTCAGGGGGAAAAAGTATTATACGCCGATAAATACGGTATTTTACCCCTTCCCAAAACATGCCTTTGTGCTTGCCAACAAGGGTTTTGCCATGAAGTACTGTCAGGTCAGATGTTTCTTGTAGTTGGCCACCAGGTTTGCACACATCTCAGGAGGGATTTTGTCCCACTCCTCTTTGCAGATCCTCTCAAGTCATTAAGGCTTTGAGGTTGATGTTTGGTAACTCAAACCTTCAGCTCCCTCCACACATTTTCTATGGAACTAAGGTCTGGAGACTGGCTAGGCCACTCTAGGATCTTTAATGTTCTTCTTGAACCACTCCTTTGGCTGTGTGTTTTGGTCATTTTCATGCTGGAATACCCATCCTTGACCTATTTTCAATGTCCTGGCTGAGGGAAGAAGGTTCTCGCCTAAGATTTCATGGTACGTGGCCCCATCCAGCGTCCCTTTTTGATGTGGTGAAGTTGTCCTATCCCCTTAGCAGAAAAACGCCCCCAAAGCATAATGTTTCCACCTCCATGTTTGACAGTGAGGATGGTGTTCTTGGAGTCATAGGCAGCATTCCTCCAACACGTTGTGTTGATGCCAAAGAGCTTGATTTTGGTCTCATCTGACCACAACACTTTCACCCAGTTCTCTGAACCATTCAGATGTTCATTGGCAAACTTCAGACAGGCCTGTACATGTGCTTTCTTGAGCAGGGGGACCTTTGCGGGCGCTGCAGGAGTTCAGGCGTTCAGTGTAGTGTGTTACCAATTGTTTTCTTGGTGACTATGGTCCCAGCTGCCTTGAGATGCTTCATAAGATTCTTCCCTGTAGTTCTGGGCTGATTCCTCACTGTACTCGTGATCATTGAAACTGCATGAGGTGAGATCTTGCATGGAGCCCCAGACCGAGGGAAATTGACAGTTATTTGAGATTATTCGCAAATGGAAGAAACACAAAACTGTTGTCACCCTCTCACCAAACTGCTTGGTGATGGTCTTGTAGCCCATTCCAGCCATGTGTAGGTCTACAATCCTGTCCCTGACATCCTTGGACAGATCTTTGGTCTTGGCCATGGTGGATAAATTGGAATCTGATTGCTGCTCAGTGTCTTTTATACAGGTAACGAGCTGAGATTAGGAGCGCTCTTAAAGGGAGTGCTCCTAATCTCAGCTCGTTACCTGTATAAAAGACACCTGGGAGCAATCAGTCTTGCTGATTTGAATACTTATTTCACTTCTTAAAATGCAAATCCATTTTTCTATTTTTGATCATTTCTTTGTCAGTGGGCAAACGTGCAAAATCAGCAGGGGATCAAATACTTTCCCCTCGTACATGCAACAGGGAAAATTGTTGGCATCAGGCACCCATTTGCACATTCTCATTTTTAAATCTACATGAGCACTTTTATGTTTTGCAGTGGGAGGCTCTCTTCAGCTTGCAGCCCTGCCATTTGGCCTATCCACTGCTCCTCAGGTCTTGACTTTGATCTGGCTTCTGATTGCTTTGAGGGTGTCCACCTGTGGGCTACCTAGATTACCTGCTATTGAAGGATTGTTCATCCAGGCTTTGAACACCAACATGCAAAAGACTGTGCAGACTGCATAATTTTGAGTGGATCTTCAATCCTCAGAACTCTGTGCTGGATCCAGTTTACAGTCTGGAATACTTAGGCCTGGGACATGTCCAGTATCGGTCCCATCTTCCCTCTGAAAAGATCAGGACCCTCAGTTTGGTTACTCCTATCTAGCATTGCTCCTCATTATGCTTTTATGTGGGGGTACTGGGTTTAACCACTTGCCTACTGGGCACTTAAACACACTTCCTGCCCAGGCCAATTTTCAGCTGTCGCACTTTGACAATTGTGTGGTCATGCTACACTGTACCCAAATTAAATTTTTTATCTTTTTTTTCACACAAATAGAGCTTTCTTTTTGGTGGTATTTAATCACTACTGGGGGTTTCTTTTTTTGCTGTGATTGTACAGTGTATGGATCAGTTTTTTAGCTATATTTTTATATATATAGATAGATAGATAGATAGATATATATATATATATATATATATATATATATATATATATATATATATATATATATATATATATATATATATATCTATCTATCTATCTATCTATCTATCTATCTATCTATCTATCTGATTAGGTCCATGTTTTAACCAGAATGTCTGTCTTTTTAATTTTCATTCTTGTTATCACTAGTATAATGTATGGCATAAGTTGTGAGATATTGATATGTTTTACTCGATAAAACACAGCATATTTTCAGGGGAGACATCAACACAAGGCAGCTTTTTAAGAATACTCTGATGGATTAAAAAAAATGATAAAGAGAAGAGATGGGAAATGCACCACTCTCACTTCTAAAAGGCAATGTACAAAAAATGCACTCACATAAAGGTTGTGTAACACAGGCATTACTCAATGTGTCCAGCAGGTACTGTCCTTTTGATGGTCTCCAATGGGGATGTATGGAGGGTGGATGGTCTCGCCAGTGGATGTAAAAATGTGGTGATAAAAACCAAAGGGAGAGTGGGCTGTAGTGTAGCATTATTTTAAATGATAAAAAAAATGCACTCACATTTGGTAAATAAAACCGGTAATATAATAAAAACTTCTAGCCAGTGGCATTATATCAAAGGTCCCACTGAATAGTCAGGCCTGAACAGAAGTATGGCAAGAAGCACTATAGATTCCCATAGGATGAGAGCCAGGAAGAACCCACACTGGGGTGTATGATTGGAGGCCACTGTGGCTAACAGGAAGCAAAATTGCTGGCCATGGTGACATCACACATTGGGCTGCGTGGGTGGAGCTAAATTTTTCAGGGTGGATTCCCCTTTGTCAAGCACGCCCACTACAGTGTAAGAGAGGAGTGGATGGGCAGGAGGCACCACAGAGAGAAGGGACTATAGGAGGAGCCAGAAGCTAGATGGACAAATGGCACTGTGGGGGAACAGCAGGTCCAGGTTCCAATCTGTGTGCATCCACAACTTCAAGATATTAAAGGGGCTAACTTATAATAACAAAAAGAATGGAAGTAAAACTGAAACCTTTAGCAACACAATAAAAAGCAGTGCAAAAAAAAATGTACAGCCTTAAAAGGACAACATAATGAAATAACTGCAAGACATAAAAGAAAGTATTGTGCAACATAATGGCCCCCATGGGCAATAAGTTTAAAAGGCTAAAAATAAAACCTATGTGGCTCACAGCAAAAGTTAAAATGGCTATAAATAATAAGAAAATAACTTTTTAAAAATAAAGGAACACTATCATCGTTCAACTGCTACACAAAGCATATAACAGAAGATGTAAAAGGGAAATCAGGGATGCCAAAATTCAAAACTAACAGCAGATTGCAAAAGATAGGACAAACCCCCAAAAATTCTTCAGATATACTAATAGTAAAAAGGTCAGGTCTGAGCATGTAGGTCCTTTACAAAATAATCTCGAGTGGGTGACTGGGGACAAAGAGAAGGCAAATTTATTAAATAATTTCTTCAGCTCTGTGTATACAAAGGAGCATGGGGGAGCTCATGTCCATAATGGGGATGGTATTAACACAACCCCAAATACATAGTTACATAGTAGGTGAGGTTGAAAAAAGACACAAGTCCAACCTATGTGTGTGTGATTATATGTCAGTATTACATTGTGTATCCCTGTATGTTGATATTCAATGATCCACAATGACTCAAAAGTGATATGGTCCAGAAATATTTAGACAGAATAAAGGTGGATAAAGCACCTATACCAGATGGCATCCACTCACGGATCCAAAAAGAATTGAGCTCTGTCATTTCAAAGCCATTGTTTCTAATTTTTAGGGACTTGTTAATGACTGGAGTGGTACCACTGGATTGGCGTGGGGCTAATGTGGTGCCCATATTTAAAAAGGGATCAAAGTATACCAAGTAACTATAGACCTGTTAGTTTAACTTCTATAGTCTAGAACAGGGATATGCAATTAGCGGACCTCCAGCTTTTGCAAAACTACAAGTCCCATCATGCCTCTGAGTGTCATGCTTGTGGCCTGTCAGAGTCTTGCTATGTCTCATGGAATTTGTAGTTCTGAAACAGCTGGAGGTCTGCCAATTGCATATCCCTGGTCTAGAAGATACTGGAGAGTTTAATAAAAGACCACATAGATGAGTTCTAGCTGGAAAAAAATATTTCCTGACGCCAACATGGCAGCATACATTTGATATAGCTCCTCCCCTATATCCACCCATAGGACCTGTTTAGCTCTATAAAAGTCTGACAGAGCTAGCTCCCCCATTCTCCTTTTTGTCCTCAAAGATCAACACTTGCAGACTGTTACAATCAGGATAAGCTCTTATCTGCCGACTATGTCAGAGTCCGTCTGGGTTCAGCACTCCCAGCACGCAGTCCCACATCTTAGGCTGCCAAACGCACCAACAAGGTGGGGAGCCCCTTCTGGTGCTCTTTGGGGGTCGAGATGTTCTCTAATCAGAGACGATATCCCTCTTGTGGCATGCCTGCTGTGGGGTCAGGATCCAGCAGCTGGGACTGCATGATGCCTTCTCTCCTATGGAACTCTTTCCAGGTCTGTCAATTTCAATAAAAAGTTTTTTTTCTTTTTCTTGCTCTCATGTCTCTAAGACCCCCCATACACACTGCAGCTTTTTGTTGTCTGATTTCCTTTAGATTTGCCAGGACCATGTAGTGTAGGGGCCTGCCTGATTGCATACAAATTGGGTATCTTAAGGTTTGACCTCGTATTGTGTGGTTTTGATAAATCTGAGGGAAACAATTTGCAGAGGATTGTATGATGTGTGGCCAGTTTAAAAGTGGCCTTTTGTGTGGATGGGCGTTGGCTTCCCTCCAATTTTACTAGCCCTTTTTTTTTATTAGAACAGAGGCTGGGGAGGACTGAGTCTCTTTCTCAGGTGCTCTATTTAAAGGGCACAAATGGCCAGGCAATGGATGCCTTTGCGATCCAGGCATCCAGAGAGGCAGCATCTCAGTCTGAGGAACAGTCAATGACTGGTAAGTCTTGCTATTCTAGTAATGGGGAGTTACCAAGATCTCTTTTATTTAAATGTGTTTCTCTTTGCTCTAGAAAAAAAAAAGGGGGGGTATATATGTATTTTTTTTTCCTCTCTTTCGCTTCTCTTATTTCTCTCTGTTGCCATGAAGTCCCCTTTGCACCTTTCGGTTCTTCCGCCAGCATGAGCCTAACACCACATAACCAAGACCACTGCAATACCAGGTAAGGGCCAACTTTGGGTAAGTAAGAAGATGCGTCATGCCCTGACGAGCATGCCTTCTTGTCTTTTGCAGCCCCGGCCGCTCACACTCCCACTCTAGGAGGTTCAGAGGCCCTCTGGATCGTCAGGATTTTTGTAGGGCAGGAAGTGACTCCTCCAGTCCTGGTAGACTCCAGTACAAAGTGCGCAAATGTACGCTTAAGAGAAAGCACACCGCTTCTCCTCCGAGGGCTCAGCGCCCAAAAGGCAAATGTTGCTCAAGTGTAGATGACCCTATGCCAGGAAAGCTACTTTGCAGCAACTGCTTCAGGCAGCTTGCCAGAGACCAGGAGTACGAGTCAGCAGGTGTCAACCTTGCTCAAGAAAGTAGTCCGCGACTCCCTTGCAGAATTTTCCAGTCGTTTCGGAAAACCAGGGACAGAAGTGGATGAACAGAGTGTGGGCCCTGCACCAGGTCTAAACCAAGCCATTCAACCCTCTCTAACTAGATGGGTACCAGGCACTTCAGGGGTGACTCCAGCCCAGCAGATTAGGCGGGCTAATTCCCCAGACCTACTATTACAGCCAACCTTCCAGGCAGAGGGAGAAGATGCTGCCTCCTCCTCAACAGAGGATCCTGAAGATTTTGGCTTTGATTTTGCGATGATGCCACCATTCATTAAGGCAGTAAAAGCTGCACTGGAATGGGAGGATCCGGAACCTCCTCCAAAGATGGGGAAAACGTATTATCACCATACCATACCATTTTAAAAAGTGTGTTTCAATCGCTACACAATACGCTTTACCCTTTATCCTTTCAGGGCACCCCAAATGCGATGCAATTCTGCTGTGATTGTCACGTGGGAGAACATGCCTTTAAAAACATTGTGCGAAGCTTGTCGCCCCTAAACAGGAGCAGGGGCTTCTTTTTGCATGTGTAGGGCAGCCAAGTGAATGGGCCGCCCCCATGCGCGTTGCAACATTGCGTGCAAATCGCTCATTGAAAATTGCATAGCAGGAACACTTATCTCCTTCTACGTGATGATATTAAATGCCTCTGAAAAGTGACCTAACCACAGATCACTTTTCAGTGCAATAGCAGAGCCTGCTGCAAGTGTGAACAAGCCTTTTGGTTCCATAGGAGGAACCTAAATAAACAGGTAGCTACCTTTTCCCTGTTTCAATGATTTTTATTAAAATTTTCACAATAAGGAGTACAAAAGTGTTAATTTTGAATTTGTACAGTATAAAATATTAACTTAATGTATAATTATCCAAACATTTGCAGAACAGAGTATCATCTCTTTCAATGTACGTTCCTTCAATTAGGGGTCTCTGCAGAGGATATTGTTGGTATTTTCCATATCTCTATGGAGTGACCCCTGCATTCATTTGTCATTCTAAATGTAACATTATCAAAATGTTTCTCAATCATCATGTTTTTTGACTAATTAACCATTATCTCACATAACTTCAAATTAACAATCAGCTTATGACACTCAGCAATGTACAGATATGCTGAGTATCTGATATTTTCCTGTAAGGAGTCTACCCCTTCAAATGAAGAGATCCCATCCCTTGACTTCCCGAATAAGGAACCCGGCAAGGGAGTAGCCCCCATTCTGGGCATGTCAGGGAGTATGTAAGATGACCCTCATTATTTTATATCAGAGATCAAATTGGGTTAAAGAGAGAAAAGATAAGGAATGAGAGAAGAAGGAAGGAGAAGTAAAGAATGACCCCCGCTCTCCAATTCCCGCCACCCTGAGGCACTCTACCCCTGGCATAGATCGGGGATCCCCGTCAGATACCGGATCCATGGGTCCCAAATTTTCTCGAACATCTGCACTCGATCATTTAAGGTTGCTGTCATACGCTCGAGCATAATCCAGGAAAGTTTGTGTTTGAGCTGGTCAAATGGCACTACTGCAGATTCCCAAGATTTCTCAATTATAATTTTTGCTGACTCCACCTTACAACTCAGCAGTGCCTGTCTTGGGGACTTGATAAGGTTTACTTGGGTGAGAGTGTAAATAAAGTTATACACCCTAAACCAGTAGCGCCCTCACCTTAGGGCACTGCCACCACACATGGTACATCATTCCCTTCTGTCCGCATCCACGGAAACATAAGGGAGATGCCCCCGAGATAAAAGTAGCCAGTCTTGCCGGGACCATGTGCCATCTTAGTATTACTTTATAATTTGCTTCTATCATTGTTGTGTTTATGATGGATTTTGAGGCCCCTGGGGTTCATCCAGCTCAAGACCTTCCTAGAAGTCTGCTTCCCATCTTTCCATATACTCTAGCTTTACGGAGGAGTTTGTTAAAACATTGTAAATTTCAGAGATATGTCCCTTCATTTTACCAAACTTCTGACCCAAACTTCCACAGGGGACATAGTAGTTATATCAGAAATCCGCGATATGGTATTCAAGAAGTGTGTTACCTGCGTATATCAGAAGATGTCTGAGGTTGGCAATTGATTTTTCTCTACTAGAACTTTTCTTGTCAGTATGCCCTTATGATCGCATAAGACTGCTATACGTAACAGACCTTTGTTGGTCCACCATTCAAATGTTCTCGGGGTGAGGCCTGGGGTGAAATTCTCCTTTCCAAGAATAGGATCCAGTGGGGTATGCTTGGATTTAAATTTATGAGAGTTTGTCAATCTGTTCCAGATGTTCAAAGACACGGAGAGAGCCGGACATAAAATTAGGGGCCTTTCCTTGGGTGATAGCCAAAGGATAGAGGAAATTGATCTCTTCTGACAGGCACAGGCCTCTCTCTTCATCCAGATTGGGTGGGGCCACGTACTGTGAAATCTGGCTAAGTGGGCCAACTGTGCTGCATAGTAATATATTTGTAGGTCTGGGACCCCCAACCCCCCTCTTCTGTTGGGGGTATATAACATACTGTTGTTCACCCTAGGCCTCTTGCCTCCCCAGATAAAGGATAGAAGTTTTGTTTGAAATATCCTCAAGTCTGATTGGACCAGTGCCACTGGTAGCGTGCGGAAAAGATATAGTACTTTTGGAACTACATTCATCTTCACTGAATGTAGTCTACCAAACCATGATGGCGGGTGGAGTATCCATCTAGCCAGATCATCCCCTATACGTTTAAATAATGCAGGGTTATTTTTTGAATATAATGTGCTTCAGGACAGGGTGAGATTATTGCCAAAATATGAGGGGGCTTCTGCTTGCCATATGTAGTTGTAAGAATGTTTAAGGGTGGAGAGTGTGTTTTCCTCGAGTGAAATGTTCATAGCCTGTGACTTGTCATGGTTTATTTTGAGACCCGAGATTATGGAGAATGGCTTGATTATGGTCATTAATGCTGCTGTCAGGGAGCTGTAGAGGACGCTGAGTGTGGACATAAAGTACGACCAGAAACCCAGCTGGGCTAGGAAAAAAAAGAGGTAATCCCAAGACAAGGAATCAAATGCTTTGTGTATGTCCAGGGACAGCAACATACCTTGTCTTGGTCCTTTCCCATCCCAGCCCGAGTGAATTGCCGAAATTATGTCCATGACTCTTCTAGTTTGGTCTGACGCTTGGCGCCCAGGAACAAAGCCCGCCTGGGAGAGATATATTTGGTAAGAAATTAGTTCAGTCTAACCGCCAGGATTTTTGTCATAATTTTTAAATCTGTATTGATCAACAAGATTGGGCGATAATTTGCGCAAAGCCTGTGATTCTTTCCCGGTTTCGGTATTATGTGTATATACGCTGTGTTTTCCTGTGCTGGAAGATCTGTGCCCTGTCTGAATGCATTAAAAAAGTTACAGAGATGCAGGGTTAAGACTTCTTGAAATTTCCTGTAGTATAGTCCTGAAAACCCATCTTGGCCAGGGGCTTTTAAGGGGTTCAAACCTTTTATAGCCTGTCCTATTTATATTTCTGAGAATTATTTGTCAATTAGTTCCGAGTGTTCTCATGTCAATTTGGGCAAGGAAATGTTAGTGAAATACTCTTCCATTTTAAATTTGGTAAATTCAGTTATAATGCGTTCTGGGTTCTGACTCGACTGCCTGTTTAGTCTAAGTTTAGGCAATGCTGGTGTGTAGGGGCAGGGAACTAGTAGCATGGTAGGTTTGTCCCCCATTGTGTAATATCTGTGTTGTGACCACCGTATACGCTTTTCTGCCTGAGTGGTGAGACTCGGGTTCAATTGCAGTCTGGCCCCATAAATTTTATGCCTAATATCTATCTGTGGTAAAGCTCTTTGTTCCGATAGTAGGTCATTCAGTTCCGTCTCTTGTTGTGTAATTGTACGTCTTGGGATCGTTCGAGTTTGGCCACTATTTGTAGTAACTTACCACGAATAGTGGCCTTGTGGGCTGCCCAATTTATAATTGGGGATGTGGCCAGGGACAACTTCTCCCTAAAAAAATGAGTGTATCTCTGCTTCTATCTCCGTTAGCACTCCCAGGTCATTTAATAACGTTGCATTAAGTCGCCACGGAGAGGGGTGTGGCTTTTTCCACAGGTCTGAAAGGGATAATCTAACTGGCGAGTGATCCGACCACGGAGTGGTAAGAATTCTAACTGAGGTCACGTATAGTAGTAATGCGGACCCTATAAATATATGATCTATCCAGGAGTATGTGCTGTGGATGTGGGAGTAGAAGGTGTAATCTCTGGTGCATGAATTATCCTCCTGCCAAGCATCAATTAAGTCATTACTGTGTAGAAACCGTGTTAAGTTCCTGTTGTTTCTGGGCACGTGTTTGAGTATGGATTTATTAGGTGATGACTTATCTAACATTTGGTCTAACGGTAGATTACTGTCCCCACCTAGGATCACCTGTCACTGCAATTTTGGAAGTAGCACAGCTAGCATGTCGTGAAAAAATTCCAACTGGCCTGAATTTGGAGTATAGTACGAAATAAGGGAAACGAATTGGTCGTTAATGCTGCCCACTATCATTATGTACCTAACCTTTTTATCCTTTACTATGGTGATAGGGGTAAATGGTACTTTTCATGAAAAACATATGGCTACACCTAGTTTTTTTCTCAGGGCCTGAGGAAGTGTAAAACTGTTGGAATCGGGTGCTTAGATATCTTGGGGTTGAAGTTTTGGAGAAGTGGGTCTCTTGTAACATTAGTATATCCACTTTTTGTTTGTGGTAATAGAGGAAAGCCTTCGCTCTTTTGGTAGGGAAATTGAAGCCATGCACATTATGTGTAATGATCGAGTACTTAGATAGGTAATCAGCCGACATCATGGTCTGGTAGAGCACACTCACCTTGACACAGATGCAGAGCCTCCAGGCTCCAGGTTTTGGAGAATATGAGCATCCCAGGAGTCCGTGAGGATGTGGCAGGATCGGAGTGGGAGGTCAGAGCCCAAAGAAGAAGAAGAAAGCAAAGAAATTAGTTAATAGTTGGAGAGGATTGCAAGGCTTAGTTTAGTGCCTTGCACTGTATGTAATATTTTAACCATTAAACAATAGCTCCAATGGGACAAAGCCCTCCCCAGGTCATATTCCTGGGGAATCAAACATGAGGTTGCTCCCAACAGAAGATAGGAGCAAGGTCACTTATGTGGCTTGCGTGTCCACCCCGGGGCAAAACCGCATTCAGGAATGAACAGGAGAAAATTAGTAACCATTTGTGCGAATAGTTCCACACCATGAGCACCCAGATCACCCCCACTCCCCCGTACCTTCAGGGGTAATAGTGGCAGACAATCGGGCCGCCCTGCTATGCCATATTTAACACAACTCAGTCAACTTAGAAACACTAGGACAGCAACTGGTGAACAGCAAGGCAGTTAATTGTGAATTTAATAATGCGATACTTTAGAACTTAAAACCTTAAGGTCAGTCCACCCTGGATGGTAGTTCCCTCCAACTGCAGGCTTAATGTGCCCTGTTCTAGAGTGAATCCATTTACAGACCTGGAGGGAAAGAAACAGGAAATTTACGAGCAATAACCCTTTCTAGAAAGGGAGAGATCTGTGACATCTCATGTATGCGGTGGAATCTTCCCATTGTGTCTGGAGCGCAGTGAAGACCAAATAGGGGACAATGGGCGATTCAGATGGGTGGATGATGATGATGGGGTCGGTCAGTCCCTTGAGATGATGCCTAGCTCCAGAAATAGCTCTTCTCCTTCATGGTAGTTAATAAAGGAGGGGTTTTTGCCCAGTAGGTAAAATAAAGCCGGAATGGAAATGACCAGCGGTATTTTATCTGACAATTCAGTAACTGCTGTAGAAGTGGTTTCAGGCTGCAACGTTTTTGTACCGTGGCAGGGGCGAGATCTGCAAACAGCTGGATAGGTGTTCCAAATAAAGTCAGGTCCTGTTGATATCTGGCAGCCATCATTAATTTTTCTTTGATCCTGTAGTAGTGCGGCTTCACTATTACATCCCGTGGCAGTCCATCCAACCTTGGGGCCGTCAGGGCCCTATGGATCTAACTGATGGGGTGAGACGTCTCAAATTAATTCTTTCATGAGGGCATGTATAGTGCTCTCCAGGTCTGTGTGGGTTTCTGGTAGGCCCTGGACCCTCACATTGTAACGGCGAGACCTATTTTCCAGGTCTTCTATTTTTGAGTAAGCCTCTTCCAATCGCCCCTAGAGTTATGCAGTAATCCTGGAGTTCTGATTAACTCTGGTCACAGTTTTTTACACCTTTGTTTCAATTGTGTCCAGTCTAAGGCCAAAACAATGTATATATTGCTTGATATATGTCAGACTTACACGTACCTGATGAATCCGATATAGCAGGGGAAGGCCTCCCTTACGTATCCGGTTCCCAGCCCCTGATAGAGCAAACAGAAGGCACGGGAGCGCAGAGTGGTATGAGAGCCTGGCGGGTGACTTGCGGAGATCAGGCCCAAGATCCTGGTGCAAGCGGATTGGAGGTACTTGGTAGGCTGAAGCACAGTTAACTGGTGCAGAGCAGGAGCAGAGTAGGCAGGTCCGGTCACAAGCAGAGTTGGCAGCAGGCGGTCAGCACCGTACAATGGGGCAGGCAGATTCGAAGTCCAGGTCACAGGCAGGGTTGGCAGCAGGGGGTCAGCACAGTACAAGGGATCAGGCAGGTTCAGAGTCAGAGGCAAGCCGTGGTCAGATGCAGGCAGATAGCAGGGGAGAATCCATTAGACAAGCCGGGTCACAGGGAGATCAAACTTTCAGACAGGCAAACAGGAAGTACGAGAACAGGAAGCTGAAGATCGGACAGCACCGAGCACAGTGCACCAGCACACTAAATAGGGCGATTGGCGCCAAACAACGGCACGCCTGGGCGCGGGTCGGTGCAAAGCGGCGCACACCAGAGTGCCTGACGACAATCCTGCTCTGGGATCCTCTCTGACAGTGCCCCCTCCTTAAGGGCAGCCTCCGGATGCCCAGCTGGACCAGTCTATCCGCTTGGGCACTCCGAAAATCCCTTAAGAGTTCTTCAGCGTGCAGGTTGTTTTCCGGTTCCCAAGAATTATCTTCTGGTCCATACCCCCTCCACTTGATTAGGTATTGGACTTGGTTGTGTCTCTTCCTGCAGTCCAGAATTGCTTCCACCTCAAACTCTTCCTCATTGTTGATAATTATGGGTTCAGGCGGGCCAATATTACGACCCGAGAAGGAATTTGGAGTAACAGGTTTAAGCAAGGACACGTGGAAGACCGGATGGACCTGCAGAGTATTGGGTAAGTCAAGCTCATAGGTCACATCATTAATCTTCCTCTTGACCGAAAAGGGACCCATGAACTTGGGACCCAACTTCCTCGAGGGGCAAGTCATCTTTAAGTTAACAGTAGACAGCCGAACCTGGCTGCCAGGTTCTAACATGAGTTCTCGCTTCTTCCTGTCATACATCCTTTTATTGTATTCCTGGGTTCTAGCCATGGTCTCTCGTAGTAACTTATTGTTGGTGATGAAGAAGTTCATTGTTTCGGAGACTGCGGGAATCGCACAGGTAAGGTAAGGTAAGGAGCCAGTCAGAAAGAACGGGTGAAAACCGTAGTTTGCAAAAAATGGTGTTTGTTTAATGGCCGAGTGCACAGAGTTGTAGGCAAACTCAGCAATAGGCAGAAGAGAGACCCAATCGTCCTGTGAGAAGGCAGAAAAGCATCGGAGGTATTGTTCTAGCGTCTGATTAGTTCTCTCCGTCTGCCCATTTGTCTGGGGATGGTAGGCAGACGAGAACGCCAATTCAATCTCAAGGGAACTACAGAGAGCCTTCCAAAACCTGGAAGTAAACCGAACACCACAATCTGATACTATACTTGAAGGCACTACATGTAGTCACACTATTTCCTTGATGAAGATCTTCGCTGTTTCCAAAGCTGAAGGTGTACCTTTTATGGGCAAGAAGTGGGCCATTTTAGACAGTCTGTCTACAATGACGAAGATGGTGGAGAAACCTTCTGCCCGGGGGAGCTCTACGATGAAATCCATCAAAATCATTTTCCATGGCCTTTCTGGAACGGGTAAGGGTCTTAATAGGCCCCAGGCCTTCGTTCGGCTATTCTTGCTTCGAGCACAGGTGATGCATGATTCCACAAAACTTTTTCAATCGCTTGCCAGCTGAGGCCACCAAAAGGTACGTTGTACCAGCTCTGTTGTCTTCAAAATACCAAAATGCCCAGCCAACTTGTGATTGTGGCAGAGTTCCAGTACTGCCACCCTCAGATCCTCTGGGACCATGATTTTGTCCTTGTATCGGAACAGGCCGCCTTGCATGCTTACATTGGCTTCCGCAGAAGGAGACCAACTCCTGGAGGCTTGTTTAATTTGAGATATAAGATCCCCCTGAAGAAGCAGAAAATTTCCAGCAGGGAGAATGGTGTCTGGAAGTAAGGATTCCCTGGAGTCATGGAACATGCGGGATAATGCATCCGGTTTGATGTTCTTGGTACCCGGCCTGTACGTAATGTGGAACTGAAATCTAGAGAAGAACAAAGCCCACCTTGCCTGCCGTGGTCTCAATCTCTTGGCTGTTCTCAGGTACTCTAGGTTTTTGTGGTCTGTGTAGACCAAAATGAGGTGAGCGGCACCCTCCAATAGGTAGCGCCACTCTTCTAGTGCGGCTTTAATGGCCAAGAGCTCCCGTTCTCCTACGTCGTCATTTTTCTCCGCAGTGGAGAGCTTCAGTAAGAAAAAGGCTACTGGATGGAGGAGAGCTTTGGCACCTTGCCGCTGAGACAGTACTGCCCCTACTGCAAACTCTGATGCATCCACTTCAAGAACAAACGGTAAGGCAGGGTCTGGGTGTTTCAGGATAGAAGCGGAGGTAAAAAGTTCTTTGAGCTTTTCAAAGGCGGATTGCGCCTGAGGGGACCAACAGAATTGGTTACCTTGCTTGGTCAGTTCTGTGATGGGGCAATTATTGCAGAAAAGCCCCTTATGAACTTCCGATAAAAGTTGGTGAAGCCGATGAAGCGTTGGACCCCTTTTTTATCGGAGGGAGCGGGCCAATCCAGGATAGCTGCCACCTTTTGTGGATCCATCTTAATACCGTTAGTAGAGATTAGGCCGAGGAACTGAATGCACTGGAGTTCAAACTCGCATTTTTCCAATTTGGCATAAAGTCCATGCTGCCTGAGCCGGATTAAAACATTCCGGACATGCCTGCGATGTTCAATGACTGAGGAGGAAAAGATCAGCATGTCGTCCAGGTATACTATAACGTATACAGTAAGTCCAGAAGATCACGGAAGATGTCATTAACAATGTGTTGAAAAGTCGCTGGTGCGTTGCACAGACCAAAGGTCATAACAAGATATTCAAAGTGCCCGAACCTGGTGTGGAAGGCAGTTTTCCATTCATCTCCCTCTCTGATGCGAATTAAGTTATAGGCACCACGGAGGTCAAGTTTGGTGAAGATTTTTGCTGAACCCAGTCTTTGAAACAGTTCTAGCACGAGAGGTAAAGGGTAACGATTCTTGATGGTCACTTTATTTAGTTCTCTGTAGTCGATACAAGGCCGAAGCGAGTGATCCTTCTTCTCGACGAAGAAAATGCCGGCTCCGGCTGGCGAAGTGGATGGACGGATAAAACCTCTCTTCAGATTCTCATCAATATACACCTTGAGGGTTTCCAGCTCCTGCTCTGTTAAAGGAAATATTCTCCCAAAGGGAACTTCAGATCCAGGCAAAAGTTCTATTGGACAATCATAAGGTCTGTGGGGCGGAAGGGTCTCTGCCCCCTTTTTACTAAAGACATCAGAAAAGTCCCGATAAGGAGCGGGAATCGCCTGCTGCGATTCAGTGTCAATGTCCAGACACAGGAGTTGATTGGATTTCACAGGAGTGCTGTACAAACAGTGCTGTTGGCAATAACTGGAAAGGAACTTGATTTCTCCAGAAACCCAATCAATGCTAGGGTTATGGGCCTGCAACCAAGGCATCCCCAGAATAATAGGGAAGAGTGGTGAAGAGATGGCATCCAGCCAAAGAAATTCCCGATGATGAGTGCTCATGATAGCCAGCAGTGGGATAGTCTCCTGGGTGACCGGACCAGAGCTAAGGGTGGAACCATCAGCAAGGTGGACAGCAAGTCCCTGCAACTTTGGTTGGAGAGGGATGCGGTGATGAGCAGCAAAAGTAAGATCAATGAAGCAGCTGCATGCTCCGGAGTCAATTATGACCGAGACTGGCAGATCCTGTCCTTGAAGCTGAAGAATAATGGAGAGAGCCAGGTGGTTAGCAAGGTTAGGCAAGGCAGGTGCAAACTTAGAAGAGGTTGAAAGGGACTTACGTGTCTTGTTAGGGCAAGATCTCACGTAGTGACCCGATTCTCCGCAATACATACATAGATTATTGACTCGTCGGCGCTGTCGCTCTTCTGGAGTGAGGGATGGGCGGAGAAGCCCAAGCTGCATCAGTTCGGAGGTATCGAGGACTGAGGTAGGTGGTATATGAAGACTTTGGCCTACAGAGCTGGTAGCACTAGGGACCTTGGGGAGGACCCAGGTGGGATGGAACTGATTGGCGGACCTCTCGGAACGGCGCTCCCTTAGACGCCGATCAATCTGAACAGACAGGTTGATAAGGTCATCCAGAGTTTGGGGTATTCCAATCCGTGCCAGTTCATCTTTGAGTGAATCGGATAACCCCATACAAAATTGGTAATGCAGGGCAGCGTCATTCCAGTCCGTATCCAAACTCCAACGCCTGAATTCCAGAACATAGTCTTCGGCGGGTCTGCGCCCTTGTTGTAAGGCGTGCAAGGCGGATTCAGCGGTGGCTTTTAACTGGGGATCCTCATACAACTGAGACATAGCGGCAAAGAAGGTATCCAGGCTATCCAAAAAGGTTGATTTTTGCTCCAGAAGACGGTGGGCCCAGGCCTGTGGTTCACCGGACAGAAGAGAAATCACAAAACCCACCTTGGTTGCTTCCAAGGAAAAGGTGCGTGGTCGCAAAGCGAAGTAAAGTTCACAGGCGTTGCGGAATGATCGGTATTTACTACGCTCACCAGTAAATCTTTCGGGTGTAGGGACCCTGGGTTCAGGGGGTAACATAACCACAGAGGGTGCGGATGCGAGTCCAGCAGCGGAAGCAACTTGAGGGTTAGCAGGTGAGGACAACACCTGGACTCGTTCCTCCAGTCTAGTATAACCTTATTGAAGGCTCTTCACAGCTTGTGTGAGACCCGCCAGGTGTCTGCACAGTTCCTCCATGGGAGAGGTCCCCTGCTCGGGCTTGGACATGGCTGTCCGATACTGTCAGACTTACACGTACCTGACTGACGAACCCGATATAGCAGGGGAAGGCCTTCCTTACGTATCCGGTTCCCGGCCCCTGATAGAGCAAACAGAAGGCACGGGAGCGCAGAGTGGTATGAGAGCCTGGCGGGTGACTTGTGGAGATAAGGCCCAAGATCCTGGTGCAAGCGGATTGGAGGTACTTGGTTGGCTGAAGCACAGTTAACCTGTGCAGAGCAGGAGCAGAGTAGGCAGGTCCGGTCACAAGCAGAGTTGGCAGCAGGCGGTCAGCACAGTACAAGGGAGCAGGCAGATTCGAAGTCAAGGTCACAGGCAGGGTTGGCAGCAGGCGGTCAGCACAGTACAAGGGATCAGGCAGGTTCAGAGTCAGAGGCAAGCCGGGGTCAGATGCAGGCAGATAGCAGGGGAGAATCCAATAGACAAGCCGGGTCACAGGGAGATCAAACTTTCAGACAGGCAAACAGGAAGTACGGGAACAGGAAGCTGAAGATCGGACAGCACCGAGCACAGTGCACCAGCACACTAAATAGGGCAATTGGCGCCAAACACCGTGTGCGCCGATGCGCACAGGCGCGCCCGCACAGCGGCGCGCGCAGCGCTGGCCAGCGCGAAGCGGCGCACACCAGAGTGCCCGACGGCAATCCTGCTCTGGGATCCTCTCTGACAATATCACTTGTAATGATAGAGCAGGCCTTAGAGTTCCTGCTGCAGCATAGCAGAAAATCATGCTAGTATCACCGTGTCTCCTGCATAGGGAATAGGTGGAGGTGAGGGGTCTGCTGGAGCATGGACTCTGCTAATTCAGCCATATTTCTGTCCATTGAGGAGCCTGTCTGATCTGGGAGTTCCAGGGACAGGAAGGAGATTCAGCTCCATGTTCCTCCTCATGTTCCCCTGATGACTGGGGGGAGAAGGGGTCCCGTATCTCTGCTCTGGGAGAGGGATCTGCAGTATAGTATAAGCTGGGCTGTTCATTGCTCCAGCCACCTCGTGTGTCCTGCTTACCCGGCGCCATCTTGGGAGGAGTCTGCCCAGGGGGAGGGGGTCGCGTCTGATTTTGCCGATTTATTTTGCTTGTATTGCCTCTTCTGGCATCGCATGTCAGTCTCCGGGTGTTACGCAACCCATTTCAGGTGGTTTCTCAGTCCTCCTGTGCTGATTTTAGCTCGGTTTGTAGCCGGCGGTGTGCGGAGCTCGGTCACAGCATGTCTGTTCCCATTGCCGCGCGCATGCTACCTTTCCTCTTATGACAGAAATAAGAGGCCTATTTCAGGAGGAATGGGAGAAGGGGGAGAGAAAATCCTCAACCAATAGGTTGCAGAAGTTGTATCAACTCACGGAGAAGGATGCGGCTCCTTTATCTAACCCACCAACGATGGATGCGGCAGTCACCAGACTAGCCAAGAATGTGACACTTCCGATGGAAGACTTCCTCCTTTTGCGATATCCTTGATAGATGCATTGACATGGACTTAAAGTTTTACCTCATGGCAGGTGATGCTTGTAAGCCTGCTTTAACATCCATAGCAAGCACTATGCGAGTGTGGGTGCAGAACTTGGAGTATGCGATCAAAATCCAGCTGCCAAAAGAAAAAATCATCGAGGCTCTTGATGAGATAAAACTCTTGTCAGACTTCGTAGATGAGGCAGCTATAGAAATCATTCGTTGGTCCTCCAGAGCCATGCTCAGCTCAGTCACAGCCAAAAGAGTGTTGTGGCTTAAACCCCGGCTGACCCATCTCAAAGCAGAATTGTTGTAAACTGTCGTTTGATGGGAAGGCACTATTTGGCCAACTGGAGACTGCCATCTCCAGGGTTACAGGAGGAAAATCAGGTCTTCTGTCCCAAGAACGAAGGTCCAGACACCAGAGGGGGCAACCATGCAGAGGAGCGCCAAACAGGTACCGGGATTTCGGAGGCTTTCGCCCATCCAAGGACTCCAGAAGGGGTTGGAGGGGTACACAGTCAACCTACGTAAGAGAGCTAAGGCCCCTGCGGCTCCCACAGACACTTAGAAGCCCTTTTACCAGTCCCACCCAGGAGGCAGTTGGAGCCAGGCTGCTCAAAGTGGCCCAGTTCTGGTAAGACCACTGCCAAAATCGTCGGCTTCAGTCCACAGTGGCGGAAGGCTATTATTGGCTGTTCAAACGTCAGCCTCCAGAACAACCTCAAGAGGCTGAATCAATTTATCCCAATAGAGAGACTCAAGATAGTCTCTCCATACCATAATCCAGGTTATTCAACCAGGAGACTGGAGGATTTCAGTGGACTTGCAGGGTGCCTACCAGCATGTCCCGACTCTTCAGTCATACCAGCAGTTCCTCAGATTTGCGGTGGGGGACAGGCATTACCAGAGCCAGCTGGAGCCTACACAGAATACGGTCTACCTAGGGGCCCAATTCAATACTCAGGCAGCCACAGTTTCTTTGCTACTTCAGAAACTCCCAAAAATCAGGGAGAAGTTCAAACAGGCATTGGCTGCACCAGTGAGGTCAGCATCCCAGTGCATGAGTCTTCTCGGGACGAAGGCTTCATGTATCCCGATGATCCCCTGGGCTTACAGGAAACTTAGTTTTCCAACAAGGCTTCCTGATGCAGTGGAAGAGAGTTTGTCTAGCGTAGCCGATCAGGATCATCAGCCGAATGCTCCAGAGTCTCCGATGGTAGACGTAAAAAGAAACGCTAAACAGCATCGTCCATTTGAGCTGCAGCCATGGATCATTGTTTTCACAGATGCCAGCGCAGCAGGGTGGGACGCCACCTGCGAACAACTCAAAATTCAGGGCAGATGGGAATTTCCCACTCAGGGCCTAGTTTCCAATATTCTGGAACTTCGAGCAGCATTCATGGCGTTGGCCACCTTGCTGCCTCACATACAGGGTCGCCCAGTCCTGCTCTGTCTGGACAACACGGCAGCAGTGTCCTACATACAGCGTCAAGGTGGGATGCACAGCCAATCCCTCTTGAGAGAGGTGGAACCAATCATGACTAGGGATGAGCCGAATACCCCCGGTTCGGTTTGCACCAGAACTTGTGAACAGACAAAAAATTTGTGCAAACATGCGAACACTGGTAGCCTCCCGGACGGTTTTCCAGAGTGTGGCTCGGGGTTAAATTTCAGCACCATTAGCGGTAACCCCGAGCCACACTCGGGATTGCATCTCAGGATCCTGGTGCGGCGTTACTTACCTTGTCCCCAGGATCCTGCGATGTCCCCCGCTCTGTCTGCGGGCTCTGTCCTCCTCCGAAGCCTCTCTGTGCCGGGCTCCGTTCCCTGCGAGCGCCGCGACGCACAGGGGTGGAGCCTGGCGGCAAATTAAAAAAAAAGTAAAAATCATAACACATACAGTACTGTAATCTTACAGATTACAGTACTGTATGAAATTATTTCACATCCCTTTTGTCCCCAGTGCTTTGTCCAATGCCCTGCATGCAGTTTTATATTATATATACTGTTCTTTCTGCCTGGAAACTTGAGATTGTCCATAGCAACCAAAAAGTGTCCCTTTATGTCAAAAGTGGCTTTAGGCCAGCTAGAAAACAGCGATAGTAAATTAGAACACTTGCAGAATTGAGCAATAGTGAATCGTGGGGAAATTTATTTTATTATTATTATATATTTTTTTTAATTATTTATATTTATTTATTATATCATAATTTATGTTTTTGTGTTTCAAACTTCATCATACCTGGGATATCTACTAGACTCTTAGTGGACAGATTTAAGTGTGTTATTGTTAAGAATTACAGGCCTACAATATAAAACGCCAAATTTCCATGCAAAATAATTGTACAGCTTTCAATATTTGTGGTCATTGTCCCTTCTGTCCGTGGGTCTCCACTGGGCGGAGATTCCAATTACCCAATGGCGAGATGTTTTACCCACATTTTTGGGCTGATTGTAACACTCAGGGCGTTATCTGATGACCTGCAAATGTGGGGTCTTTTATGTTGGCAAGACCATCCGCCAATTTTGGCAAAGGATACGCGACCACGTTTACTACTCAGCTAATGGGAAGATGCTCAGCCCCATTAGCAGACACCTTGACCTTTGTCACAGATTTGATACGTCTGTTGAGACTTTCATTGCATTGGCAATGATTCCACAGGACACGAGAGGGGGTGACTGGGATAGGAGGATACTTCAACAGGAGGCAAAGTGGATTGAACGCCTGAATGCCACACAATAGCCAGGTATTAATGAAGTACAATCTTATAAATCATTCCTCTAACAACGACTTTTTGTCGGTTCTTATAAAGGAAAAATCTCTGATGTATTACAGTAAGTATAGACTACCGTTATACTCTATCAGTCCACTTTTCCTCTTTACAGGTTGAGGATCCATCTGTCCCTTCCCCCACTTTCGGGACCCCTACTTTGTAGGTACTATTGAACATACTTTGATCGATGTAATTCCTGTGATCCAGTTGTTCTCTTCACTCATACTGTCTTGTAATGTCAGGAAATTCGAACTCTAATCACACTGTATTTCGCAAAATGTTTGTAGATTTATATACATATTGATTGTTAACTTGTTCTATTATTATTTTTTACACACTATGAGAGAGGAGAACCCCTTTTTTCATAGTCATTACGGTGTATCTGTATCGACTGGCCCTGCGTTTCGGGCTTGTAATGAGGACCCGGGGTTGTCAGCCTCTGGACCCTGCCTGTTTGCTGGTGTACTCAACCACATGTGCGGCCAGGTAGCCACATTCCGCCCCGGTTAGGGGATGGATTTTGTGGCTCCTGGTTCAGGCCTGTGTCTCTCCCCCTGGTTGCGCGTCGTGGACCTCCTCATCGTCTGTTATACCATCCCTTGGTGTGTTCCATCTGCCTTATACAGCGCCTCCAGCGCTGGCACTGAGGAGGAGCCACTAGGGGGAGCTTCCTGTCCTGTCACCTCTAGGATTGCGCTCCCTCCACATGTCCGTGTCTATGGCAGTCGGATTTTTGGCTACTGCGCAAGCGCGGCTTACTGTGGGTGCGCGCGCAGCCCTGCCTGGCCGAGTCAGGTGTTGCACTAGATGCACACCTGATTGGGGCATGTATTAAAGGCTAATGGTTTAGCCTACTACCACGCCACTTTTGCAGATGGCGCTCTGGTTCCTGGGCGTCATCCACACCACCGCTAGCTGTCTGGTAAGATTATACCTAATCTTGGTGAATACACCCCTTGCGTTGGGGTTGACTGGTTACACTGAGTTATGTTTCTTCCTCTATAGATGGCTTTCGTTTGGCTGCTGCTAGGTTGCTTATATTGTTCCTTTTAAAATTCCAATACATCCCTGCCTGCTACGTTCCTCTTGGTGGTTGCTTTGTAGGGGAACAGCTTGTGACGTTGTTCACAGGATTCTTTCGGCTTACATCACCTCTCACAAGGTGAGACTTTGTTACATACATATATATATGGCTTTATTGTATTTCTTGGAATAGTTTCCTATTTTTATCCCTCTTTTCTCTATATCTATATATATATATATATATATATATATATATATATATATATATATATATATATATATATATATATATATATATATATATATATATATATATATATATATATATATATATATATATATATATATATATATATATATATATATATATGTTAGAAGGCCAGTGTGCTGGCCTGAATTTATGGGAGGAGCCCGGAGGGTATTTAAGCTGACCACTTCCCCTTCCTCTTTGTCAGTTTCAGTGAACGATACTACATGTCACTGTGCTGACTCTTCCCAGCTTACCTTGTGTTTGTAAATCTGTGCGTTAGATTACAAGTGGGTTGCGGCGTCTTTGTCGGCGGGTCTCGCTTGCTGTTGCAGGTAGGGTTCAAACCTTTTTGTTCATATGCAATGTTACCATTCGATATGTTTCCTATACTTGCAAACTTAAATTACAGGCTCCCTCTGCCTTGCTTGTCATCCCATCCACAAACATACGATTCGTTCGTAGATCCAAGCCTCTGAGCCATTGTCGGTTGTTCTCCGATATCACTCGATACAGGCTTCATTTTCTCATAGGATTCACTGTCTATGGGGTTGCCGTCTCATCCATTTGGAGATCAGCATGTATTGTTTGCATGGGTTCTGTGTCTGATTGAGGTGTTAATTGGACCCACCTGGGGCCTTGTCTGCACCTTGATTAGCCTGGGGGGCTGGGTGGTTGGTATGTGTTTAGTTTTAGAAGTAAGGGGTGGTATACACACTACAACCGATTCGTATCGGATTCACTTCATACATCTTACAACCGAGTCGTACCGGAGTCATCTCTTTACAAACCGATTCATATTGCATACCTGATACAATCCGATTCGACCCTAGTCGCATCGTCGGCACAACGGTTCGCATCGGATGCATCCCGCACACCGATTCTTATTAGTCCCTGTAGTACCCCACAAATGGTTCATTGTTTATGTAATTTTCTACTGACTGTTTCCTATTCCTTTCATGTCATACGAATTACAGTCCGATTCAAGCCTAGTCGCCTCGGCGGCACAACGGTTCGCATCGGTCTTATCCCGCACACCAATTTGTAGTGGTTCTTCCCATACCCTACGATTCATTATTTATTTATTTTCTGTCTGATTCACATCACCTCAGCAGCTACATGCATCACAGTCCACTCCGAACCTAGTCGCACAAGTGGGATAACTTCGCGTCACGAGTATCCCACACACCAATACGGAACAGTCCCTATCACAAATCTACGATTCGTTACGTATGGCACTTCACAGTTCCTTCCTACATATACAAATTTCTGCTATCCTTTTTCTTTTCGCCTATCAGTAGGTGACCTTTCTTGCAATCGCTGCAAGCTATGCATCTGATCATAACTCCTTGCAATCGCTGCAAAAACACGCATCTCAGCATATACCTATTTGCAATCGCTGCAACATGCATCTCAGTATAAACTCCTTGCAGTCACTGCAAGAACACGCATCTCAGCATTTACCCATTTTTGCAATCGCTGCAAAAAACATGCATCTCAGTATAAACTTCTTGCAATCACTGCAAAACACGCATCTCAGCATTTACCCATTTTGCAATCGCTGCAAAAACATGCATCTCAGTATAAACTCTTTGCAATCACTGCAAAACACGCATCTCAGCATTTACCTATTTTTGCAATAGCTGCAACACGCATCTCAGCATATACCCATTTGCAATCGCTGCAAACATGCATCTCAGCATAAAGTCCTTGCAATCGCTGCAAGCACACTCAGTGGCACCTACACAGACACACTTCATTTTTGTGGCACTTAATCGGTCACTCGTCTCCAGTGGTATTCATACGAGCCACTCATTATTTTCCGTCTGTCTTTTCTCCCTCAGGTCAGTCAAGTTCAGGTTCCATCCTGTACCAGGTTGGATGTTATTTCCCAGGTAAAAAAAAAAAGTCTTTGCATCTTCACCAGGGCCAGTCGCATACAAGGGGGACAAATAAAAAAAAAAAAAAAAAAAAAAAGAGAGTTAGAAATCGTGTTGCACTTATGTCACCCCTACTGCAGGTGTTCCCGGTCGACCGAGTTTCGATCCTAACCAGGACCTCGCTATTAGAGTGTCAGTCAGGTGCGTAGTTCACGGGTTTTTCTATCACATCATTCTGCAGCACCCTGTCACTATACCGTTACTTCACATACATCATTGGGTATGTTCTCCAGGCGTTAGTTCTGTCACATATGTCTATACATGACACTCTGTTTTCGAAGGGCGACCCTTCACCTCGCAGACAAGGTCGCTTAACAGTAGGCTTGCTGGCAGTGCAAGCGTTAGCAGGCCGAGCACACGTCACCTTCTACAGACCGCAACATTCCTACGTAGGCCGTACCAGACTTCTACTTTTCATCCCAGTACGCCCTGGGCTTCTGGTCTTCAGGTTTGTGTTCACCACAGACAGGCACCCGAGCTATCGGTTATCTGGCCAGTCACCTCCTGGCCCACCTCGGTCGCCTCGCACTCTTTTGAGTTTTCTAAAATCTCACTCTACAAAGTTCTGCACAACAGAACACTGTCACCTCCTGTCTACGCCTATCATTCCTTTTCCTGTACTTCTTCCTTTTTCCTCCTCTCCAAGTTTTCTCTTTACCACTCCGCTCTCTATCGTATGGCTATGACTCTTCTTAAACATGAGCACCCCGCCCCCTTTTTTGTCTTCTAGCCAGAGCCATGTCACAGGCCGGCAGCGAGAACTTCACACCAGCCCCTCTGTCACCCTCCACGGGCTCAGAGCATGGCAGCGTACAGTCCCTCAGAGGATGGACCATCCCCAAGCTCATTTCTGAGCTGAGACGCAGGGATATTCCCTTTCCTGCTACGGCCAGGAAGGCAGAGCTGTTCAGGCTTCTCTTCCCACCTCCAGCTGCATCTGGACCCAGCACCCAGCAGGCATCCCTGCTATCCATCTCTGGAGCCATTTCCCAGTTGCATTCTTTGGTCACCTCCTTAACCGCAACAGTTTCGGACGTCCAGGCCAGAGTCACACTTTTGGAAGTTCGCCCACCCACGGCCCTCCCTGACCCGTCCTTGGTCCCGATGACCGCTTCTCCTTCTGCAGGTACACCAGGCCCTACACCTATGATCCTCCCTGCTCATCTTGTCCCGGCCAGCGTCAGGAAGGATATATTGGAGGGGAAAAACGTAAATTTGGCATCCCTGCTCATCTCAGCCCATGACTTAGCTGACAACAAATCATACGCCTGGGGGGACGTCACAGTGGTTGTCAAGTCAAAAGACCCCAGGCTAGGTCGTAAGCTGTCAGCCACTGAGTTTGCCCTGGCCTTCGGGATGTACAGAGACGTCCTTTGTTCAGCCACCCCCAGCAGGAGGGAGGAGTTGGACTTGTACCTCCATGCAGTGTTAGATCTTGCTTATAAATATGGGGGTTTTGCTTTCTATGACTACCATCGCTCGTTTTCAGCCAAAGCAGCAGCGAGACTCGCCCAGTTCCAGATCAACACGGACTGGAGCGTCACAGACACGGAACTGTTTTGTCGCCACTTTGCCGGTCTTCGTTCCCCACTCTGTGCAATTTGCCAATCTTCCACCCACACAGCAAATTGGTGCTCTGAGGCAGCCACAAGACGCCCCTCAAATTTCCCTTCCACCTCCGGCTTCGGCCGGGGCCCACCAGGCCAGCCACAACAACAGCAGGTAGACAAGTTGGGACGACCAGTCTTTTCAGTGGGGGGGGCGACCATATGCAACAACTTTAACCAAGGTGCGTGCTCCTTCAGCCAGTGCCGCCTTCTGCACATCTGTACTTCATGCCACAAGGCACACCCAAAGACCACTTGTCACCTAAAGCAGCTTAACAAATCCTGACTAAGCCGGGTGGATGTTATGTGGTTGGGGTTTTACCTCTCCACACACCCTACCCCTTCACTGGCCGTATTCCTACTACATGGCTTCACGGCAGGATTCCACACCGGCCTCATCACCTTACCCCACTCCATTCACGAGTGCAAGAACCTGCAGTCAGCGGCTACCGATGCTCAGGCTATTGATGCCCTGCTACAGATGGAGATAGATAAGGGCTTCATCATCGGCCCCTTCTCACAGTCACCTTTTCAGATCTGGAGAGTCAGCCCTATTGGGCTTGTCAAGGGCAAGTTCACAAATAAACTCCGCTTAGTTTACGACTTGTCTGCACCTCATTTCTCACATATCCCAAGTCTAAATTCCCTGATCCCTTCCGAGGAGTTTTCTCTCAAGTACGCATCAGTCGATCTGGCCATCCAGGCCATCATTAAGATAGGCACCGGTGCCTGGCTATCCAAAGCGGACATCGCAGACGCGTTCAAGCTCCTGCCTATTGACCCATCCCTCTGGCGGTGGCACGGCATGAAATGGAGGGATTCCTACTATTTTGCCACCAAGCTGACCTTTGGGTCTAAAAGCAGCCCATGGTTGTTTGACGTTTTCGCCCAGTCCCTCACTTGGATTCTGTCACACCAGGCCCAATGTCACAGGGTTATCCATTATCTGGATGATTTTCTGCTTATCGAACAGCCAGACATACCCCCGGTAGATCTAGACAAGCTAAGAGTGGTCTTCAACAATCTCAATGTGCCTATAGCTGAACACAAAGTGGAAGGCCCGGCACGCTCCATCACCTTCCTAGGCATCATCCTGGATACACAGGCCATGCAGGCTAGCCTGCCTTCTGACAAATTAGCCCGGGTTAGGTCAGTCATCCACGAGTTTACCCAGTCACAGCAGTGTACTAAAAGACAGCTGCAGTCCTTGATAGGAATGCTCACATTCGCTATGAGGATTATTCCTCAGGGTCGGTCATTCATCTCGCGGCTCTTAGTCTTTCTCACCCGAGTGCAGGACCCCGACCAAGTCCTTAGACTAGACCCATCAGCAATAGCAGGCTTAGCCATGTGGGACGAGTTCCTCACCAACTGGAACGGCATATCCATGTTTATTCCCTCAGTATCACCTCACTCGCCACAGGTAGTCACAGATGCCGCAGCCTCCACAGGCTTTGCTGCAATTTTTGGCCATCACTGGTTTGCTAGTCCCTGGCCCCCAGAAATCTGCCTGATTCCCGGTTTCACTCGATCTTCATCGTTGTTTGAGCTATACCCCATCGTGGCAGCGGCCCAAGTCTGGGGCCACACGTGGACAGGTCAGACAGTACTCTTTACCACAGACAACCAGGCTACAGCCGACATCATTAATAAAGGTAGATCCAGGTCGCTCCCCGTCATGTCCTTCCTGCGCAGGCTGGTGCAATTATCACTACATCACCAATTTAACGTTTACTGTGAACATATCCCCGGCAAGTGCAATGCCGCAGCCGATGCACTATCTCGCTTCAATTTTGTCTCCTTCTTCCAGCAGGAACCCGGTGCCGACACATCATCCACTCCTATCCCACCTTGGTCTCAACTAACAATGGATTGAAGCCACACCTTGCCAATGCCACCTGGCTCATCAACCACTCGCTGTCTAGCAACACACTAAAGGCTTATCGCATGGCCTGGAACGTCTACCGTAGGTTCCTAGCCGCTTGCCCCAGGACCACAGCAGACGATTTCACTCACGTCTTAGCCTTTGTATCTTATTGCCACACACAGCTGGCTCTCGCTCATAACACTATCAGGCTGTACCTAGCCGGTATTCAGCATTTTCTATACTTGCAGGATCCCAGAAAGCCATCTGTATTCACAGCCCATACAGTAAAAGCCCTGCTGCGTGGTATTCAGAAGCAGCAGCCCGCAACCAACGGCAAACGCTTACCCATCACGAGCAATATCTTTAGGGGCATGTCCGAAATGCTCACACGTTCCCCCTTTGGAGTCTTGCCCAGCCTAGTCATCCAGGCGGCCATCTACCTGGCTTTCTACGGCTTCCTACGGCCTAGCGAGTTCACATCTGGTAGCACCAGCAGTCAGATCCTGTACAGACACCTCCTAACTCGCTTCCCAAACAGTTATGTCCTTCATCTTACGGTCTCCAAAACGCAACAAACCGGACCCGGAGTGGATATCCACTTCTTTCGGACCAGCAACGCCTGGTGCCCAGTAATGATCCTTGACCGCCTGCTCTCTCACCTACCCAGCCAGTCAGTCTCCAGCCCATTACTGCCTTTTCCGGTCAACCCCCTGAGTGGCAGTCAGTTTATCAAACATGTTAGGGTCCTACTGGTCAACTTAGGCCTAGACCCCGGACGATATTCTGGACATTCCTTCCGGATCGGTGCAGCCTCAGCTGCATCTCAGCATGGAGTACCGGACGATGTGATCAAAAAGCTAGGCCGATGGAAGTCCACCTGCTTCGCCAGGTACATTCCAAACCCTCAAGTGGAAATGGCCCTTGCCTTCTCCAAGCTCGCTCAATGAGGTTAGAGGCAATAAAGATACTTCCCTACCTGGTTATTTTTGGCCCCTTTTCTTGCCATACCTACCAGACGACCAAAAGCCACACCTCAGGTCTATTTATGTTGTGAGTCTTGTTGCGTGTTTATGTGATCCACATTTGTCTCAGTCTTAGGGCCACGACCATAAGTTAGAAGGCCAGTGTGCTGGCCTGAATTTATGGGAGGAGCCCGGAGGGTATTTAAGCTGACCACTTCCCCTTCCTCTTTGTCAGTTTCAGTGAACGATACCCTCCCTCCCATTCCCCTTTTTACAGCACTTCTCAGCAAATTCTCCTCCATCATCCATTACTTATCTTGGGTATGGCCCCTTTTCTTGCCATACCTACCAGACGACCAAAAGCCACACCTCAGGTCTATTTATGTTGTGAGTCTTGTTGCGTGTTTATGTGATCCACATTTGTCTCGGTCTTAGGGCCACGACCATAAATATATATATATATATATATATATATATATATATATATATATATATTCATATATACACATAGTTATATCCAACTCTGTCTTACTATATATGTGTTTATACTCCCTAGAATCGATGTTATTGGTTATCCAATTCAGCTTGGCTATTTGGAAGCCGTTTATGGCAATATACACTTCCCAGCTATTTGCAATTCTAATTTCTTTTTGAGGTAGGCTGAATTGCACATGTCTTTGCAACATCATTAGTCCCTCTATATCATTTATCGTCTGTTTACCTCCTTATTGGATTCCCCCCCTTCTCTATTTTCCCCTCCCCCTCCTACCCTCTCTTTCCTTTTCCTCTTGGTTTTCCTCATACATGGAGTGTTTCCACAATTTTACCATCCTTCAAGCTTGATATAACTTTATATAACTCTCCTCTGGCAACCGGGACGTTTCATTCTACTGCTTTCCCGGTGTTTACACATTTTACGGCTCCATTACCAGACACGTCCCCGCATGTGAGTGTTTGTCACCTTATGCTTTCTGGCTGCTAGGTCCACTGGTTGACTTCCTCATGGTGCTCACGGATACTGATTGAGACGCGTTATTAACAAGGTCTAAAGCGAATATTAACAATTTGCATTATTTTGTTGTCTGTTTTCTCTCTCTCTTTCCCTATTACAGGTGACTCAAACGGGCTCCTGAAGAAGCATTCAATTGCGAAACATGTAGAGCTATAGGAGTTTTATGTCTGTTATGCTGTACAGAGGGCTATGTCTCCCCCTGTTTTAAGGGATACCCCTCTGTAGGCTATGACCTATGTTTGAGAGAGTACCAGCCATTGCTCTGTAATTTATTGCAATGTTTTAACATGTCAGTGTTTTTTGTTTTTGCATTTTTTGTATAATAAAATACTTATATTTAATTGTATGATTGGTGCCTACGAAGTCCATTTTTCCACTCCCTTTGATGTGTTTTTGAGAATTTGTAGACTTAGGAGGTTGGCGCTGCTCTACCTATGGAATCACCACAATCCATCCTGTGGTGAGATTTGTTATTCCGTTTTTTTGCTCTAAAATCCGAAATAATCATACCGCCAGGGAGGTTAAAGCCTATGGAACACGAACGTGAAAAATCAAAAGTGCTCATTTTAAAGGCTTAAATGCAAGTTATTGCCATAAAAAGTGTTTGGGGACCCTGATACTGCCCCAGGGGACATGTATCAATGCAAAAAAAAGTTTTTAAAATGGTAGTTTTTTCAGGAGCAGTGATTTTAAGAATACTTAAAGTGAAACAATAAAAATGAAATATTCCTTTAAATATTGTGCCTGAGGGGTCCCTTAGTCTGCCTGTAAAGTAGCGCATTTTCCCCATGTTTAGAAAAGTACTGCAGCAAAATTACATTTCTAAATGAAAAAAATGTCATTTAAAATGGTCCAATCACAGCCGGTCACATGTACTGCCCACGTGAACGGTGCTCGTGCACGCCCCTAGGGCGCACACACAGTGGCGATCAGGGATGAGGCTTGTCACCCTGACACAGCCCAACCCCGATCGCAGTAAAGAGCCAATGAAATGTGCTCTTTACTATGTGACCGGCTGTGTCCAATCACAGCCGGTCACAGAATGTCAACAAACCGCGGTAGCGATGTTACCGTGTTCTCCTCCTCACACACAGATCGTGTGTGAAGGAGATTGTAGGAACATCTCGTTACCGCTCACAGTGCACACCAACCACACTGATTGCCCCCCCCATAAAGAGGACCTGTCACCAGCTACAAAGTACCTGTCACCACCCATCAAAGTACCTGTCATCACCCATCAAAGGACCTGTCACGACCAATCAAAGTATCTGTCACAGTTCATCTGAGTACCTGTCACGGCCCATCTGAGTACCCAAGTACCTGTCACAGTATATCTGAGTACCTGTCACAGTATATCTGAGTACCCGAGTACCTGTCACAGCTCATCTGAGTACCCAAGTACCTGTCACAGTATATCTGAGTACCTGTCACAGCCCATCTGAGTACCCGAGTACCTGTCACAGCCCATCTGAGTACCTGTCACAGTTCATCTGAGTACCTGAGTACCTGCCACAGCCCATCTGAGTACCTGTCACAGCCCATCTGATTACCTGAGTACCTGTCACAGTTCATCTGAGTACCCGAGTACCTGTCACAGCCCATCTGAGTACCCGAGTACCTGTCACAGTTCATCTGAGTACCTGTCACAGTCCATCTGAGTACCCGAGTACCTGTCACAGCCCATCTGAGTACCTGTCACAGTTCATCTGAGTACCCGAGTACCTGTCACAGCCCATCTGAGTACCTGTCACAGCCCATCTGAGTACCCGAGTACCTGTCACAGCCCATCTGAGTACCCGAGTACCTGTCACAGCCCATCTGAGTACCCGAGTACCTGCCATAGTTCATCTAAGTACCTGTCACAGCCCATCTGAGTACCTGAGTACCTGTCACAGTTCATCTGAGTACCTGTCACAGCCCATCTGAGTACCTGTCACAGCCCATCTGAGTACCCGAGTACCTGTCACAGCCCATCTGAGTACCCGAGTACCTGTCACAGTTCATCTGAGTACCTGTCACAGTCCATCTGAGTACCCGAGTACCTGTCACAGCCCATCTGAGTACCTGTCACAGTTCATCTGAGTACCCGAGTACCTGTCACAGCCCATCTGAGTACCCGAGTACCTGCCATAGTTCATCTAAGTACCTGTCACAGCCCATCTGAGTACCTGAGTACCTGTCACAGTTCATCTGAGTACCTGTCACAGCCCATCTGAGTACCTGTCACAGCCCATCTGAGTACCCGAGTACCTGTCACAGCCCATCTGAGTACCCGAGTACCTGTCACAGTTCATCTGTGTACCTGTCACAGTCCATCTGAGTACCCGAGTACCTGTCACAGTCCATCTGAGTACCCAAGTACCTGTCACAGTTCATCTAAGTACCTGTCACAGCCCATCTAAGTACCTGTCACCACCCATCAGAGTACCCAAGTACCAGTCACCAGCCCATCAGAGTACCCGAGTACCTATCTGTAGCCCATCAAAGTACCCAAGCACCTGTCACCAGGCCATCAGAGTACCCGCGTACCTGTCACAGGTCATCAGAGTACCTGAGTACCTGTCACCAGGCCATCAGAGTACCCGAGTACCTGTCTACAGCCCATCAGAGTACCCGAGTACCTATCTGCAGCCATTGCCTGATAGAATAAATGTTGGGGTGTTTGCTTTCCAAAATGGGGTCATTTTGTGGGTAATTCCATTGTCCTGGTGCTCAAGGACCTTCAAAAGAATAATAGGTAGGAATGAAATGAGATGTGTAATTTATGCTCCTAGAACGCCTGAAGGTACTACTTCAATGTTGGGCCTCTGTATGTGGCCAGACTGTGTAAAAGTCTCACACATGTGGTATCACCATACTGACGAGGAGTAGCAAAATGTATTTTGGGGTGTTATTTTTGCTATATACATGCTTTGAGTTAGAAAAATCTTATAAACTGACCACTTTATGTAAAAAAAAAAAAAGTTTTAATTTTCTTTCCACGTTTTCCGAAGACTTGTAGAAAAAAATGAACTGTTCAAAAGACTCATTATGCCTCATAGAATAGACGTTGGGTTGTTTGCTTTCCAAAATTGGGTGATTTTGTGGGTAATTCCACTGTCCTGGTGCTCCAGGGCCTTCATAAATGTAATAGGTCGTTAGGAAATTAGAGGTGTAATTTATGCTCCTAGAACCCCTGATGGTGCTCCCTGCATGTTGGACCTCTCTGTGTGACCAGGCTGTGTAAAAGTCACACGCATGTGGTATCGCCATACTTGGGAGGAGTAGCAGAATATATTTTGGGGTGTAATTGGAAGTATGCATATGCTGTGTGTGAGAAATAACTTGTTATTATGACAATTTTGTGAAAAAATTGCCTCTTACTAAATACCTTTGACTGTCTACTTTTCAAAAAGGGGTCATTTGTACTTTCCTGACATTTCAGGGCCTCAAGAAATGAGATAGGCCATCAGTGCATCAGGTGTGATCAATTTTCAATGATTTGCACCATAGCTTGTAGACTCTATAAGGCCCCTTTCACACGATCGGACCGTTCAGGTCCGCCTGTCAGTTTTGATGGCGAACCTGAACTGGCGCTCCATGTTAGCCTATGGAGCGACGGATGTCAGCGGAGACATGTCCGCTGACATCCGACCCGGTCCGATCCGCTAAAAGCAGACGGATGGCCCTACGTACAGGTCCGTCGCTGGCGGATCGGATCGGGTGAGATCTGATGAAAACGGACATGCTGTCTGTTTTCATCCGATTCCTCCATAGGCGGCAGCGGCGCCTGACAAGCCCCTCCCCGCTCAGCGAGCAGAGAGGGACCTGTCATCCGCCGGCTCAGCGGAGATCAACGGAGAGATCTCCCGCTGAGCCGGCAGACCGAAGCGGAGTCCGCCTCGTGTGAAAGGGGCCTAACTTTCACAGAGACTAAATAATATCCACTAATTTGGGTTACTTTTACCAAAGAGATGTAGCAGTATAAACTTTGGCCCAAATTTATGAACAAAAATGACTTATTTGCAAAATGTTATCATAGAAACTAAAAAAAAGTGTTTTTTTTTCAAAATTTTCACTTTTTTCACTTATGTCGCAAAAAATAAAAAAAACAGTGGTGATTAAATACCACCAAAAGAAAGCTCTATTTGTATGAAAAAAATGATAAAAATTTTGTTTGGGTACAGTATTGCATGACTGAGTAATTGGCATTCAAAGTGTGAGAGTGCTGAAAGCTAAAAATTGGTCAGGGCAATTAAGCTTTAAGCAACAGACAGCATGGATTCATGAAAGACAGAAATGGTCAAACAATCCGGATTTCTTTTTATGAGGAGGTAAGTAAAACCTGATTGAATTTTTCAGGAAGTCAAAAAATGCATCATCTTTTCTGGCAGGGAGGATCTCTTAGAACAGGGATTGCATCATATCCTCTTCTCTCTCTCTAACTGTAATCAGCCTACAGTTCCCATGAATCCTTGGGATGGGAGTGAATGTGGGAGGTACACTAGGCTTGTATCTGTAAATGTGAACTCCCCCACTTCAACATAAATCACATCCCTCATTCTGCAGCCAGCAAGCCATACATAAAACACGGTATGATAGGTTACAGCCTTATAAATACAAAGCATTTTAATATACATGCATATTAATATAATATTAATTTAATGCATTTAATAAATAATTTTTAATCAAATTAATAAATGTAATATAAATGCAAATCAGTGCAGCTTATCAGTGTCCACCAGTGCAGCATGTCAGGGACCACCAGTGCCGCTTGTCAGGGACTACCATGTCAGGGACCACCAGTGCCGCTTGTCAGGGACGACCAATCAGGGACCACCAGTGCCGAATGTCAGGGACCACCAGTGCCGCTTGTCAGGGACCACCAGTGCCGAATGTCAGGGACCACCAGTGCCGAATGTCAGAGACCACCAGTGCCACTTTTCAGGGATCACCATGTCAGAGACCACCAATGCTGCTTGATAGGGACCACCACCATGCCAGGGACCACCAATGCAGCATGTCAGGGACCATCAGTGCCGAATGCCAGGGACCACCAGTGCCGCTTGTCAGGGACCACCAGTGCTGAATGCCAGGGACCACCAGTGCCGCTTGTCTGGGACCACCATGTCAGGGACCACCAGTGATGCTTACCAGGGACCACCAGTGCCGCTTGTCAGGGACCACCATGTCAGGGACCACCAGTGCCGGATGTCAGGGACCACCAGTGCCACTTTTCAGGAACCACCATGTCAGGCACCACCAGTGCCACTTGTCAAGGACCAGCATGTCAGGGACCACCAGGTAGAAATAAACATATAAAAACACATAATATATTAAAGCAGAACTCCGGGATTTTCAAAAAATCCCCCATTAGTAACCCCCCCCCCCCCCACACACACACACACACACACAACACTAAACAGTTATTGCATTTGTGAAATTTCTTGCCATTTAAGAGATATGACTGATTGAATTTTTCAGGAAGTCAGCTCTGTGATTCAAAAAATGCATCATCTTTTCTGGCAGGGAGGATCTCTTAGAACAGGGATTGCATCATATCCTCTTCTCTCTCTCTCTCTCTCTCTAACTGTAATCAGCCTACATTTCCAATGAATCCTTGGGATGGGAGTGAATGTGGGAGGTACACTAGGCTTGTATATGTAAATGTGAACTCGCCCACTTCAACATAAATCACACCCCTCATTCTGCAGCCAGCAAGCCATACATAAAACACAGTATGATAGGTTACAGCCTTATAAATACAAAGCATTTTAATATAAATGCATATTAATATAATATTAATTTAATGCATTTAATAAATAATTTTTAATTAAATTAATAAATGTAATATAAATGCAAATCGTTGCAGCTCATCAGTGTCCACCAGTGCCGCATGTCAGGGACCACCAGTGCAAGATGTCAGGGACCACCAGTGCCGCGTGTCAGGAACCACCATGACAGGGACCACCAGTGCTGCTTGTCTGGGACCATGTCAGGGACCACCATTGCCGCTTGTCAGGGACCAACAATCAGGGACCACCAGTGCCGCTTGTCAGGGACCACCATGTCAGGAACCACCAGTGCCGAATGTCAGGGACCACCAGTGCAGCATGTCAGGCACCACCATGACAGGGACCACCAGTGCCACTTGTCTGGGACCACCATGTCAGGGACTACCAATCAGGGACCAACAGTGCCGCTTGTCAGGGACCAGCAGTGGCGAATGTCAGAGACCACCAGTGCAGCATGTCAGGGACCACCATGACCGGGACCACCAGTGCCGCTTGTCTGGGACCACCATGTCAGGGAACACCAGTGCCGCTTGTCAGGGACCACCAATCAGGGACCACCAGTGCCACTTGTCAGGGACCACCAGTGCCGCTTGTCAGGGCCCAAGGCTGAATGTCAGGGACCACCAGCACCGCTTGTCAGGTACAACCAGGGCCGCTTGTCAGGGACCACCAGTGCCGCCTGTCAGGGACCACCATGTCAGGGATCACCATGTCAGGGACCACCAGTGCCGCTTGTCAGGGACCACCAGTGTAAAGCCAGGATTATTATCAGAAATCACTTGTATGACACAGCGGGGATCTCCCACTGTGTCAGGTATTGTATGTGAGAAAGAAATTGTATACAAAATGGATCTCAAACTACTGGTAATTTTAGGCAACAGAAACCAGTTTGTCTTTTTGGGATGGGTACCTCCACAACTTAGCTATTAGATCAATAAGATTGTAGGGAAACAGAATGGGGAAGTTGTTAAAAGGAAGACCAAACCATGGTATTCATATGCCAAATAATCTTTAATTATGCAAAAATGTACATCTTTTTTGCATCTGTCCACCAATTGGTCGGTATCCCTGTTGGGAATCAATGACACATGTAGCATACAATCAGCCCATTGGGACGAGTATTGCTCGGTGCGCTAGATAACCCACTTACAGACCATTCCGACTTAGATATATGGGAATACATGTGTTCCATGTTTGATGCGGCTATTCCAGATTATTGCAGCCACGTCCTGTGTGTCAATTATTTTAAAGTGATCCCATTGTCTCTGATATCGTTTTTAACTATTTTACGGTACTTAGAGGGTGTTTTTTCACTAAGTAAATTTTTGCATAATTAAAGACTATTTGGCATATAAATACCAAGGTTCGGTACTCCTTTCAACTACTTCCCCTTTCCCTGTCTGTTTCCCTACAATCTTATTGTATGTGAGAACATTGATCTCTGATGCCCTGCCCCCGCCGTAATTATGATTGACAGCGCACTGTTCCTATACAGGCGGGACATCAGCGATCAGTGTTCTCATATAACAATACCTGACACAGCGGGAGATCTCCGCTGTGTCATACAAGTAATTACTGATGATAATCCCCGCTCTGCAGAGATAGCAGGTGGGCAGCGGCGGGGGGTGGGGGGGTGGACAGCGGCGGGGGGTGGGGGGGTGTTCAGCGGCGGGGGTGGGGGGGTGAGGGGGGGTGGGCAGTGCAGCAGGGGACGGAGTGAAGAGGTGGAGACTGGCAGGAGCTGAGGAGGGAAGAGAGCGGAGAAGGAGGACACCTCCTCCAAGAGCGGCACAGACTGTGGGCTGTGAGATCCCTTTCTGTTCACATGTCTGCTTCCTTCCTGCTCGTTTTCAGAGGACTACATTTGGGCGTGTCAGACCTCTGGCTGAGCTTAGGAGAGGGATAGAAGCCAGCGGTCTTACAAACAGGAAGTCAGCAGGCAATAAGGTTTTTTTCAGCAAGTTCAGCAGCCTATTACAGAGGAATTACAGAGCTCAGAAGAACATGGATGTCAAAGTTGGTGAAGGTAGGAGATCAGCAACAAGGACATGGAGAAAAAATTTGGCCAGAGTTCTGTATTAAATGCTAAAAAAGGCATATATACATAATCAACCATAAACACGGACAGTATGTGTAGAGTGACCACAGAAAAGGGCCACGTATACCCAGATGACGTTCAACGATAACAAATGCGTGAGCCCCTGTGGTCATTCTATACATACTGGCCGTGTTTATCGCTGATTATATATATATGGCTTTTTTTTTTAGCATTTAATATATTATGTATGTCTGTATATGTTTTTTTTCTACCTTTATGTGTAAATAAAATATATGAAATTTTTAAATTAATTTTGTTGGTCCAATCTGTCTTCAAAGTCTGACCTAGTGGTTTATTTTTTCTCTTGTTCAAATGATTTATACGGATATGGCTTAGGAGTGACAAACTTTAAATTTTACCAGTCGGTTTATGCTGAATAGCATACTTGTTAAACTCACTGTGGAAACTAAGGGGTAATCCTCTGCATTGTGTAAAAAGGCTGTTTGATTGTGTATGCACAGATCCTCCTCTTCCTGCACTGTCCCCCTGGACAAGTCTGGATAAGACACAGTGAGTGGATTCAGGCTACATATGCTCAGTTTGGTCTTTATTGTTCGAGCGAACATCTCCTGTTTGATCAGAGCTAGTCAGGTCACATGGTATTGACATTACACATTTGGTCGTGTATACAGATCCTAAATGACAGCCCAATCCATCTCTCCTCCTCCATGCTCAGAAACTAAAAAAAAGAACACAGTGGGTGGGATGTCACATCTTGATTGATGGATGATCCCTCTCTCGTAAAAGCATAAGGACACAAGCTTTAGTGGATTTCAAGAGACAGTGATTCCCATAAACGAGATAACACTACTGAACATGCTACTGTACTGTTCTATACTACACTTGCAGCAATCAGCTAACATGTCCATCCCACCTGGCACCCCACTGCCACCTTGCTAACTCCCTACCTCCTGTCATCCTCATCACACCTGGTACCCCACTGCCACCTTGCTAACACCCTACCTCCTGTCATTCTCATTACACCTGGCATCCCACTGCCACCTTGCCAGCACCCTACCTCTGTCATTTTCATCACACCTGGAACTCCAATGCTGCCTTGCTAACAACCTACCTCCTGTCATCCTCATCCCCCCCATAACACACTGCCAGCTACCAAACACCTGCATTAACAAAGCAGCTTATTCCAATGTTGAGAGGACAAGGGTCTCTTCCCCAAAAATGCGTCATGGCAGGTAATGTGGATTGTGGACGGGGGGCATATTGAAATATGCAACAGTACATGAACAATAAAGATGCCACCCCAGGTGAATGATTTTTTTTTAAATTATTTTTATTCTTTATCAAAAAATTAAGGTTTAACAAAAAAGAGCCTCTGGGCATTTCCCCTACTACCATAAACTAAGAGAAAAAACAAAAGCAGTCCTACTGCTTGGTTCCACTAAAAGACAGGAGTAGAGGGGGTTGTCATAGGATCTAAGAACTCCCACTTAACCACCTTTTAGTTAAAGTATTACCTGAATATGACCCTAATACAACCTCTGACTCAGTAAAAGTATATAAAGGAGAGTACCGTTAAAGAGAACTTAAGATTATGCAAGTATAGGGTGCTACTTGTTAAGAAAACTTCCTAGGTTTCATTAGTAGAAGGAGATTCCGTCCAGCAGTTCCACACTTTACCGAACTTGGCTGGGCAGCCTTGGGAGTAGGTGGCTTTATATAATGGGATGGCATTATTTATCAGGGATTTCCAGAAATTTAGAGATGCTGCCTCATTCTGCTTCCATTTAAGCACTATGGCTTTCCTTGTACAGAATAGGAGTAAGCCTATGAGCGTCTTGGTTGCTCGGAGAAAAGCCAGGGATCCGTAACTCTATCCAAAACCTACTCACGTCGGGACATAACCAAAACATGTGTTTGAGGTCCGCCATGGTTTCCATGCATTTCCAACATTGGGGGTAGGCCCAGGATAAAATTTGTTTAGGCGGTGTGGTGTTAAGTAGGCTCTATAAACTATTTTAAATTGGATTAGGTGGTCTCTAACCGACACTAATTGTTGGAAGGGGTATTCCCATATATCTTCCCAGGTTTCGGTATCCATATTGGCAAAGTCCTCTCGCTATTTAGAGTATAAATCTTCCATGGGAAGGAGGAAAGGTGCGCAAGTCCAATCAAAAAACGACTGTATGTAAATATACAAAAAATGTGCAAGCGAAATATCACAAACTCTGCATTGCATGTTTAAAATACATAAAAAAAATTAAATAATTATCACCTAGAAAATGTGTATATGTCAAACATGTTATTCAAAGGTAAAAAAATGTGTTAAACCATGAAAAAGTCCATGTAACATCTGAACAAATAAAGCAAGCAAAAGGGAAGTCCTTAGGCAGCTCTCTAGGAGACAGGGCATCTACTCTTCAATCCAACAGTCTGAGATGAGATGTAAGATGTGATAATACAAACTGCTTACCAGATATGTTGGATCTCAGGTGATAGAGATCAAAAACGCCTGTGCATTAGCCTGCCGGCAAATCAGCAATCTGCTTGTGATATTTTACAACGGGGAGTTGTCCACCGACTGCAAAGGAACCAACGAAGGGAAACCTCACTCCTGGGATCACTCTTTACATTAGCAAGGATCCAGCGGGTTTAAGTCAGAGTATGGAGGCTTCTATCCAGCATCAAGGTCTCCTCATCACTGATAGCAAACCCTTTTATTTTTAGTTTTTAGTATTTAAACTAATAGATTTGCAGCATTCAGTCACATTACGCATGCACATATACACAGATTTATTTGGTTGTTGTGCATTTTTTGTGGTTAGCGCAAATATTCCTTTGTCCTTTATAAACCTTCAATACCAAAATGGACCGACGTTAAGAGTGTTTTATACAGTATCTCACAAAAGTGAGTACACCCCTCACATTTTTGTAAATATTTTATTATATCTTTCCATATTTTATTATATCTTTTCATGTGACAACACTGAAGGAATTACACTTTGCTACAATGTAAAGTAGCGAGTGTACAGCTTGTATAACAATGTAAATTTGCTGTTCCCTCAAAATAACTCAACACACAGCCATTAATGTCAAAACCGCTGGCAACAAAAGTGAGTAGACCCCTAAGTGAAATCATCCAAATTGAGCCCAAAGTGTCAATATTTTGTGTGGCCACCATTATTTTCCAGCACTGCCTTAACCCTCTTGGGCATGGAGTTTACTAGAGCTTCACAGGTTGCCACTGGAGTCCTCTTCCACTTCTTCATGATGACATCACAGAGCTGGTGGATGTTAGAGACCTTGCGCTCCTCCACCTTCCATTTGAGGATGCCCCACATATGCTCAATAGGGTTTAGGTCTGGAGACATGCTTGTCCAGTCCATCACCTTTACCCTCAGCTTCTTTAGCATGCAGTGGTCATCTTGGAGGAGTGTTTGGGGTCGTTATCATGTTGGAATAATGCCCTTGAGGCCCAGTCTCCGAAAGGAGGGGATCATGCTCTGCTTTATTATGTCACAGTACATATTGGCATTCATGGTTCCCTTAATGAACTGTAGCTCCCCAGTGCCGTCAGCACTCATGCAGCCCCAGACCATGACACTCCCACCACCATGCTTGACTGTAGGTGAGACACACTTGTCTTTGTACTCCTCACCTGGTTGCCGCCACACACACTTGACATCATCTGAACCAAATAAGTTTATCTTGGTCTCATCAGACCACAGGACATGGTTCCAGTAATCCATGTCCTTAGTCTGCTAGTCTTCAGCAAACTGTTGTGGGCTTTCTTGTGCATCATCTTTAGAAGAGGCTTCCTTCTGGGACGACAGCCATGCAGACCAATTTGATGCAGGGTGTGGTGTATGGTCTGGGCACTGATAGGCTGACCCCCCACCCCTTCAACCTCTGCAGCAATGCTGGCAGCACTCATACGTCTATTTCCCAAAGACAACCTCTGGATATGACGCTGAGCATGTGCACTCAACTTCTTTGGTCGACCACGGCGAGGCCTGTTCTGAGTGGAACATGTCCTGTTAAACCGCTGTATCGTCTTGGCCACCGTGCTGCACAGTTTCAGGGTCTTGGCAATCTTTTTATAGCCTAGGCCATCTTTATGTATAGCAACAATTCTTTTTTTGAGATCCTCACAGAGTTCTTTGCCATGAGGTGCCATGTTAAACTTCCAGTGACCAGTATGAGAGAGTGAGAGCGATAACACCAAATTTAACACACATGCTCCCCATTCACACCTGAAACCTTGATACTTTAATGAGTCACATGACCCCGTGGAGGGAAAATGGCTAATTGGGCCCAATTTGCACATTTTCACTTAGGGGTGTACTCACTTTTGTTGCCAACGGTTTAGACATTAATGGCTGTGTGTTGAGTTATTTTGAGGGGACAGCAAATTTATACAAGCTGTACACTCACTACTTTACATTGTAGCAAAGTGTCATTTCTTCAGTGTTGTCACATGAAAAGATATAATAAAATATTTACAAAAATGTGAGGGGTGTACTCACTTTTGTGAGATACTGTATAGATTGGATGAAGGTTTCTATAGGGGATCGTCCCTTAGCAAAGTTTCCAAGTTGCCTTGAAGAAGCATTGGTCCCCGAGTACCGAATTGAGTAGAAAAGGCGTGGCTGAGTTGCAGATGGGAGTTAGGGAGAGTGTACCTATTCTTTAAGTCATCAAAGGTTCTTAAAGGGTCACCCATACAAATATGGTCCAATGTTTTAACTCCCCTCTCAGCCCATACTACGGGATCAGGGATGGAGTAAAATTCACCAAGGAGTGGGTTAAGCCAGATGGGGGTATCAGGGGGCCATCTATTGGGATCATCCAGGTTTTCCAGGTTAATGAATAAATGTTACTAAACCCACAACAGTAAAATCAGTCTACATATGCAGTAAAGCATGCTTATTATACCCCTTAGTGTGGAACCTAAGGGGTTAAGCCTCTGCATTGTGTAAAAAGGCTGTTCAATCCTGTCTTCTCTGATCATCTCCTTCTTCCACTGACTCAAAAAAAATAACCTGATATTTGCAGTCTATGGAGTCAGGCTGCACATGCTCAGTTTGGTGTGTATTGCTAGAGAGTTTTTTTTTTCTTGGGAGAGTGAATGTGATCAGCACAGGGCCAATCAGCACTGTCCAGACAGAGGGTCAAGGGTACTGGATTCTGATAGGAGAAATGAAAACTCCTCCTACATTCTTTCACCAGACACTCATACAAGTCACATGACTGCTATATACTGCTGATGAAAAAGGTATTGATCCGTTTATATTTACTAAAACTATTGCATTTCCATGTTCTGTGTACTGTGAAAGACCAGATATAGTGAATGCAGGGTCATGGGTTTAGTAACACTTCAAGGTCTGAAGACTGGCTAGGCTACTCCATGACCCTAATGTGCTTTTTCTTGAGACACTCCTTTGTTGCCTTGGCGGTATGTTTTGGGTCATAGTCATACTGGAAGACCCGACTTCCGACCCATCTTCAGTGTTTTGGCTGAGAGAAGAAGGTTTTCATCCAAGATTTTACAATACATGGCCCCCCTGACCATTGGCCCCTCAATGAGGCAAAGTCGGCCTGTACCTTTAGCAGAGAAACAGCTCCAAAGCATAATGCTTCCACCTCTGTGCTTGACTGTAGGGATAGTGTTCTTAGGGTCATAGTCAGCATTTTTCTTCCTCCAAACACAGCGAGTCGAGTTAATGCTAGAGAGCTCAATTTTGGTCTTATCCGCCCATCAGAAAGTTTTATTTGTGGTCAGATTTTTACTTTTTTTTGTGGGCGGATTTATGGGTACTTTGGGGCGGAATATCAGAAAGTTATAAATCCACCGACAAGAAATATAGAAATCCACCCATCACAAAGTTTTGCAGCACTGGCCATGTTATTCTGCCCCCAAGTGCCCATAAATCCACCCACAACATGTAGAAATCCACCAATCATGGACATGAACTCGCCACAGGAGCGCGGGTGAACGCGGAGCACAATCTGACAGAAAAAAAATTCTGCCGGCTATTGTGCGCCTGCACCGTCTCAACAGCTGATGGTAAAATCAGCTGTTGTGATGTTACGTACGGCGCATGCGCCTTCAGCCCGGGCACTATTCGATGGGGTATTTCTCGACAAAACCAATGGGCGGATCCCTCTGCTCTGCTCTCCTGTGTTGTGCGTACTGGGCTGCAGCAGTGGAGGGAGGATCAGAGAGAGAAAGCTCCCAGCTGCTGCCTCCCGCCCAGGATCGGCCCTGCCTGCGGGCCATTTGTAACCGATCCGTGGGCCAGTACTTTGAGACCCCTGATTTAGATGTTCATTGGAAAACTTCAGACAGGCCTGTACATGTGCCTTCTTGAGGAGGTGGAGCTTGCGGGCGCTGCAGGATTTCAATCCATGGATGCGTATTGTGTTACCAGTGGTTTGTTTGGTGACTGTGGTCCCAACTGCCTTGAGATCATTCACAAGCTCCTCCTGTGTAGTTCTGTGCTGATCCCTCACTTTTCTCATGATCATCCTTACCCCATGAGGCGAAATCTTGTCTGGAGCTCCAAACCAAAGGCGATTGATGGTTATTTTGTATTTCTTCCTTTTGCGAATAATCGCTCCAACAGTTGTCTCCTTCTCACCAGGCTTCTTGCTGATGGGCTTGCTGCCCATTCTAGCCTTATGCAGGTTTACAATCTTGTCCCTGATGTCCTTTGACAAATCTTTGGTCTTGCCCATGATCGTGAGGTTTGAATGGAAGAAAGAAATTCTGTGGATAGGTGTCTTTTATACCCATAACAAGTTGTTGTTAGCAGCACCTTCATAAATTGACAGGATTAATCTGTGTACCACATGAGCACATTTTGTGGGAGCCAGAATTATTTTTTGTTGCATAAAGATTTTATTGAGAAAATACCAAATACAATCTTAACATGTACAATTATGGCTCAGTGATCCTGTAAATATAATACACATCTGCATATATAGTTAATAAAATAGAGCTGCATTGAAGTAAGACTCTGTATTTCTAAGCTGTGGGTAAAGAGTCAAATGTGGATATGATGCTTAGGAGTGCGCATTCTCAAAGAGCGATATAAGAAAGGAAAGGGGAATGTCAGTGGAGCAAAAGATTAGATGGGGATGAAGCAAGCGAAGGGGGGGAGGGGGGGGTGGGGAGAGAAGAAAAAAAAAAGAAAAAAAGGGGGGGGTGGGGGGTTAAATACAGGGGGGAGTGCGGATGAGGAGAGGGGGTGAGGTCCTCACCAACTACCCTCTCCAGCTTATAGGGCTCACTACCCTTAAAGATATCACGATTGGGTTTGAATTTTAAGTTAGGCTTTGATAGCAGAGGTGACGTCACTCCGGTTAGGAGTTATTTCGATGACGACTTGAGATCTTGGTATGATTGGGAACTTCTGAAAGTGATCCAGGGTTCCCAGGTGTTCGTGAATTTGGAGATGTTATCCAAGGCAGTATATATCAGCTCCTCCATCTCGGCAATTTACACGATTTATTCTGTTAAACCACTCGGAGACAGAATGGGGAGATGTAGACCTCTAATGAGTTGGTAAGCACATCCTTGCAGCATTAATCATGTGCATGGCAACCGACTTATGATAATGTTTTTTAGGAAGTTTAGTTAGATGCAGGAGATACTGCCCCGGGCAGAACTCCAGGGAGAGTAATGACACTTGTTTTGTCAGGTCATGAACTTTGCGACAGAACGGCTGGAGTGCCGGGCAGTCCCACCAAATATGGAGGAATGTGCCCGTGTCCAGACCACACCGCCAGCAGAGGTCAGGAACAGAGGGGAAGAACCTGTGCACCAGGTCCAGTGTTCTATACCATCGGGTTTTAAGTTTATATCCGTTCTCTTGAACTGATACATTCAGGGATCCTTTGTGAATGTAAAGGTGTACGCGGTCCCAGTCCTCCCGGTCTATCGCCGATTCCCAGTAGGAACGCTCCGCACGTAGGAGTGTGGATGGTTCCTCGAACAGCGATGGGTAGAGTGTGGAGATGACGTGGGATTGGGGGGTTGAGCGAGTGCAGAGTGACGCCATGGTTGTGGGGGGGATTTGTGAAGCTTTGTTTGCGGGATGGATCCGTTAGGTAATGTTTAAGCTGGAGGTAGGACCAGAGTGGGGCATGTTAGAAAGCGTAGCGAGATCAGTTTGCCGTAGGAAGTGCTCTCTTTGGAAGAAGTGTTTCGGTAACATTTCTGTGTATGGCCATTCGGCTTTCAAAAAGGAACTTGTTAGACCTGGGGGGAAGTCTGGGTTACCTCTGACTGGAGTGATAGGGCAGAGTTTAGCTGAGACTGCATGTATTGCGCATGCCCTATTGAATTCGTGTAAGGTAGCTCCCACCAGGGGATGAGTTAAGGCTATTGATGAAACGTGTCTTTTGGACAGCCAGGGAGCATGACACAAATCTGCATTGGTCACCAGGTGTTCTAAAGAGACCCAGTCTTCATATTGATTATGTAGACGCCAGTCGACGATTCGTGCTAAATGGACTGCCCGGTAATAGCGTTGGAGATCAGGAAGACCAATTCCTCCGCTCGCTTTAGGAAGCACCAATTCCGCCCAACTTATCCTTGGGGGTTTCTTACCCCAAAGAAAAGTCCTACACATGGATTTATACAGTTTAAAAAAGTAGGGTGGTAGGCGAATTGGTAGTGTCTGTATTTTATATAGGAGCCGAGGCAGGACTGTCATTTTAAGGATGGACGCTCTTCCGAACCAGGAAGTGTTCGGTTTATCCCACTTTTGGAGATCTTGGCGTATATTATGAAATTCCAACTGAAAATTTCTATTGTAGAGTTCTGCTAAATCAGAAGGGAGTTGGATTCCCAGGTAAGTTATGGCTCCCGTCTTCCAATGAAAAGGGAAATTACATTGACATTGCTTGGCCAGTTCCGTGGGTAGGGATATGTTTAGCGCGAACGACTTGGAGTAGTTTATTTTTAAGTTAGATAGGAGTTTAAAGTGTTCCAGCATTTGTAGGAGATTGGGTAGGGATGTCAGCGGAGAGGAGAGGAAAAGCAAAACATCGTCCGCAAATGCTGCGATCTTAAATTCACGTTTCTGTATCTGAATACCCTTAATATCTGGGTTGGCGCGTATGCAGTGTAATAGGGGTTCTAACCTAAGTATATACAGTAGGGGGGAGAGGGGGCACCCCTGTCTGGTTCCGTTTTGGACGGAGAAGGCGTCCGACAGATGGCCATTGACTTTGACTCGAGCTCTGGGATTAGCGTATAGTGAGAGGATCAACGCCCGCATATGGGGTTTAAGCCCCAATGAGATCAAGACAGCATCTATATAAATCCCAGGCCACTCTGTCAAACGCCTTCCCTGCATCCATTGCCAGAAAGAAGCCCTCCCGTTGAGAGGAGGTAAGCCAGGCATGTAAGTTCAGGGCCTTAATGGTATTGTCCCTGGCTTCCCTTCCAGGGACAAAACCCACCTGGTCCAGGCCTATCCAAGTAGTTAGGTGTTGGGACAAGCGGTTTGCCAAAGTTTTGCAAAGAGCTTGATGTCCACGTTGAGGAGAGAAATTGGGCGATAGCTAGCTACATTGGTGGGGTCTTTACCTTCCTTGGGGACGACCGAAATATAAGCTTCCAGAAGTCCATCAGAGTTGCAGGGGTGGTAGTGAGTGAGTTAAAAGCCTTAAGAAAATGTGGTGCCAGGATGTCCGGGAAGGTTTTATAATATAGCGCCGTAAAGCCGTCAGGGCCTGGACTCTTGCCTGGTTTCATAGATTTAAGGGCCTCTAGGAATTCCTCTAAAGTCAGAGGGGCCTCTAGGGCTTCTGAATCATGGGGCAACAAAGCAGAGGGGCAATGCTCACTAGGAAGTCTGTAATCAGTTTCTGATGGCTTAACTGCACAGTGCAATCCTAATCTCCAGAACGCAGGTTGTACAACTTATTGTAAAAGGAACGGAACTGGCGAGCAATGTCCTCGTTTTTAGAAATGATCGAACCTGAGGGGTGCACAATGTGGTGGATCGTAGTGGCTAGTTTGCGTCGCTGAGTGGCTCTAGCCAGCAACCTACCTGGCTTGTTACTGTGCTCATAGAACAGTTTTTGCGTCAAGATAGTACATCAGCGTGCCCTTTTGGAGAGTTCCTCTGGTAGAAGGGAGCGTGTTTCTGCTAATCCTGTGCTGTTGCCAGCGCTAATGTGCTTTTGTGTTGGGCTCTAGAGTGCGTATCTTGTCAGATAGTGCTAGTACCAGGGCTTGTCGTTCCCTCTTTCTCAGCGCTCAGGCCGACAATAGCTGGCCTCTGATGACACACTTATGAGCCTCCCACTGTATCATGGGGGAAACCTCTGGCGTGTTATTGTGGAGAAATAAGGCCCTTAGCTCCTGTCTAAGAAATGCCAAGTCTCCAGGGTCTGCAAGAAGAGAAGCATCTAATTTCCAAGTTTTGGTGTTGGTAACTATCTCAGGAAATCGCAGGGTGGCAGTGATAGGGTGATGGTCAGATATTGTCATGCTCTCAATGTTGGCACTTTGAAGGTATGGAAGATCTGCCGGTGTCACAAACAGGTAGTCCAAATGTCAGTACCTATTGTGTGGAGGGGAGAAGAAGGTGTAGTCCCTGTAGGGGTAGAGGGTTCTCCAGGTATCATGTAACGTCAGGGACGCAAGTTGGCGCTTAATTTGGCGTAGGGCAGAGTATGGACGAGAGGAGGTCCCAGTGGAGGTATCTGTTAAGGGGTCTAGAGGTATGTTAAAGTCACCCCCTAAAATTAGCAGTTCTGTTTGAAAAAGTGTGAGTTTCGCAATAACTTCCCGCATAAATGTGATTTGCCCGGTGTTGGGGCAGTAGATGTTGGCTAATGTCACTGGCCTATTTCTCCATAAACCTTTCAGGAAGATGAATCTACCTCTCGGGTCTAGTATCTGGTCCTTAGCGTCAAATGCAAATGTGTTAGAGAGCAAAATGGAGACTCCTTTTGTTTTAGAGTCCGGACAAGTGGCATGACAGGCCGTGGGGTATCGGTTGTTATGGAAGCATGGTGTCGCAGTAGTTTTAAAGTGTGTTTCTTGGATAAAAAGGACTTAAGCCTTAAGTCGGTGTGCTTCTGCAAGGACACTGCTGCGTTTTTCTGGTATGTTCAAGCCTTAAGAGAATACATTCTAAGAGAGAGGGGAGCTGAGCTCGTTGGGTTGTGCGACATGTTTTACTTTTTAAAGTGGCCTGCCAGTCCACCTAGTTGGACAGGGAGTGAGTAAAGATGGGGTAAAGGGAGGGTTAGCCTTAAATAATTCACTGGGGAACTTGCCGCCCTGAGTTGGGTTATGAGACTAGCACCGGGGTGTAAGCAATATCGACAAACCAGGGCTAACATTAAACGAAACAGTAACTTGTAGAACAGCGTATAGCGAACAACAATAACTCAAATGATCGAGAGGAGGAGCCGAGAGATGACACCTGTAATAAGTAATGGGCCTATTATCAAGCTTCCCGATTCAGGCTTGAGGGTAAAAAAAGGGGGGGCATTTAGTATAAATAACAGACACGGAAATCGGGCTCTTCCAGGATCTGTATCACACTGGGCTTCCCAAAATGCGGGGGGTGGGCCAAAGTATAGTGATCTCGTTGCTCATAGGCCAGAGCTTAAACAGACTGTCCTGTAGTTGTCTGAGTTTCCGTTTCTATATACCTTCGACATGTGTGGGTAATACTTAACTCAGTACAGTGTAAAGTTGGACTACAGGGAACTAGAAATTGAGCCCACCAATCTGGGCGTCGGTGTAAAGATGCCGCAGTCGGAGATGTCAGGGCCCCCAAGGAGCATAGTGGATCAATTGTCTCTCTCTTGTATCCGTAACCTGTAGTCAGGGGTGGGTAACCAAGGATCATGAAGCAGTCTTTATACGGATCCCCGATATCTCCTCCCACAGGGTCCCACCCGGGTGCCCAGTTACACGGATATCCTCTACTTCTGTCGGTTGATTCCCATGTTCTGCGGTCTGCCACAGACCACGGGAATAATCAGTGGTTACCAATCATGCATATCAGACACATTGTCATATTATTTTGGGGTACTCCGAGGCCTATACTACACATTAACATTGTAAGGGATGCAAGTGGTATTCATTACATCTAAGCATTAATGACATATAGCTGCAGAGCACAACATCTAGCATGAAAACTTTAGTTCACTTTAAAGTGCCTGCTGTGGGTTATACTCAGCTAGAACATAAACTATTGAAAAAAAAACAAAAAACAAAAAACCTGATGCAAGTTCACAGGTCATCAATCCATCCCTGAGGCCGAGGAAGTTGCTCGAGTGGTTCTTCAGCTTGCAGTCCGGGCCTGAGGGAGAGCAAAAAGAAGGGGGACAAAAGGAAAGGGCAAGTACCATGGCCAAACACATAGCTGCATAGCGTCAATGGTAGAAGGGCCTCTTAGGGATAAGAACGCTATAGGAGTATTGTACACTAAATGTTCTTCAGCAGGTAGTCGTGTGCCTGATCAGGGGGAGTAAGTTGTAGAGCAGTAATTTGTGTCAACTGTGCAACTTCAGAACACGGACTAGAAGGCGTCTGTAGAAAATCAGAAACCCGGCTGAGCATCCGCAGGGAGCTCAAGGAAGTGGTAAAACGACGTCTCTGGGCAAAAACGTAAGAACTGTGGTGGCGATCAACATGCCAACAGGGGGAGTAAACTTGGTGGTGTAGGTTTAGCGTGCTGTCTTCCGACGAGTCGAGGAGGGTAATGATCCTGGATCCCGATCCGTGATGTCATCTGTGTTTCTCCTTGGCGAGTTGGAGGTTGATCTGCGGCACCTCTGACGATTGCGTTGTGAGCGGGGAGTCGCTCCTCGTTGTGTAGACGTCCAGGGTTCAGGGTGCATGAACAAGCTGTACCATTCAGGAACAGCAACCTCTGGAATGCCCAGGGTGTCACAAAAATTACGTAGATCCATTGGAATACACAGGAGAGCTGTGCGATTTCCCATTGTCGCAGCTAAACAGAATGGATACTTCCAACGACATATGATATGTCTGTCTCGTAAGACGTTGAGGAGTGGGTGGAGCTCCCTTCTGTGTTGCAGCGTAATGGCCGACAGGTCCTGGAATATTTGTATGGGCGAACCTTCATGCTCCAGTTGACCTTGGTTACGAGCTAGGCGTAATATGTCCTCCTTCTGGGTGTAGCTGACTAAGCAGCATATTGTGTCCCTGGGGGGGGGTCCCCTTCCTGACCCCTGGGTCTAAGGGCCCTGTGGCATCTCTCCATTTCTATGGGGGCATCAGGTAGTCTGCCAAGGAGAGTGTTCAGAATTATTTTTTGGTTGGTAGGGATTCAAATACTTATTTTACTCTGAACTGCAACTCAACTTATAACATTTGTATCATGTAGTTTTTCTGGATTTTTGGTTGATATTCTGTCTCTATCATTTAAAATACACCTATGATAAAAATGATAGACCCTTTATTTCTTTGTAAGTGGGCAAACTTACAAAATCTGCAGGGGATCAAATAATTATTTTCCCTACTGTATACTGAAGGGGAAAAAAAACAAAAGAAAAAGAGGACGAGGGACACAGTAGGAACAGTATTCATAGTGTAGACATTTGAGACATATATAGGTGACCTTTCAGAAATCATGACATGCGTCAGGGTGGCTAATAAATGGAAATGCATCAGTGTAAGGCTGACGGAGTGGAAAATGTGTCTAGTAGAGGAGATTTAGATGATAGTATGGATCTTGAGTTGCTCGCATATGTTGCTGACCAAAATTCCCTAATATTTCTAGATTTAGTACTGGGTTCACATATTAATATGATCTTTTCTACCAACCATTTCAAACTGACACCCAGTAACTCCTATGTGCATGCAGTCAGCTTCCATCATCCAAAATGGAAGGAGGATGTTCCAAAAAGCCAGTTCTTCAGGCTATGCCGTAATCGCTCTAAGAAAGATTATTTTGTAGAAAGTCAAGTCCTAAAAAGAAAATTTCTGGAAAAAAGGCTACCCCAAAAGGGAGATCAATAAAGCTTATCAGTCATGCATTGAGGGGATCATCAGAAAGAAAGATAAGAATATACCGAATGAAAATCAACCCCAGTTCCTTATTCAATTCCACACTAAATTCAAACCCATGGAACACATTTTTGTAAAACACTGGCCCATTCTAAAAAAGAGGTCCTTTAATAGAGAAAAATAGCCCCCAGTAAATCTAAGACTAAAACAAAATTAGAATGAAAAGGTCCTAATAGGTTTGGACCACCTTATTGGGATGTACAAGTGCAAGAAGAAATTGTATTTGACCTGCGCCTATGTGATGAATGGCCAAAAGGAATTCCATTAGGGATGAGCCGAACACCCCCCTGTTTGGTTCGCACCAGAACATGTGAACAGGAAAAAAGTTCGCTCAAACACGCGAACACCGTAAAAGTCTATGGGACACAAACATGAATAATCAAAAGTGATAATTTTAAAGGCTTATATGCAAGTTATTGTCATAAAAAGTGTTTGGGGACCCAGGTCCTGCCCCAGGGGACATGGATCAATGCAAAAAAAGTTTTAAAAACGGCCGTTTTTTCAGGAGCAGTGATTTTAATAATGCTTAAAGTCAAACAATAAAAGTGTAATATCCCTTTAAATTTCGTACCTGGGGGGTGTCTATAGTATGCCTGTAAAGGGGCGCATGTTTCCCGTGTTTAGAACAGTCTGACAGCAAAATGACATTTGGAAGGAAAAAACCCATTTAAAACTACCCGCGGCTATTGCATTGCCGACAATACACATAGAAGTTCATTGATAAAAACGGCATGGGAATTCCGCACAGGGAAACCCCGAACCAAAATTTAAAAAAAAAATGACGTGGGAGTCCCCCTAAATTCCATACCAGGCCCTTCAGGTCTGGTATGGATATTAAGGGGAACCCTGGCCAAAATTTAAAAAAATGACGTGGGGTTCCCCCTAAATTCCATACCAGACCCTTCAGGTCTGATATGGATTTTAAGGGGAACCCCGCGCCAAAAAAAAAAAAAAAACGGCGTGGGGTCCCCCCAAAAATCCATACCAGACCCTTATCCGAGCACGCAACCTGGCAGGCCGCAGGAAAAGAGGGGGGGACGAGAGTGCGCCCCCCTCCTGAACCGTACCAGGCCACATGCCCTCAACATTGGGAGGGTGCTTTGGGGTAGCCCCCCAAAACACCTTGTCCCCATGTTGATGAGGACAAGGGCCTCATCCCCACAACCCTGGCCGGTGGTTGTGGGGGTCTGCGGGCGGGGGGCTTATCGGAATCTGGAAGCCCCCTTTAACAAGGGGACCCCCAGATCCCGGCCTCCCCCCTGTGTGAAATGGTAAGGGGGTACTTACCCCTACCATTTCACTAAAAAACTGTCAAAAATGTCAAAAATGACAAGAGACAGTTTTTGACAATTCCTTTATTGAAATGCTTCTTCTTTCTTCTATCTTCCTTCATCTTCTTCTTCTTCTGGTTCTTCTGGCTCTTCTGGTTCTTCCTCCGGCGTTCTCGTCCAGCATCCCCTCCGCAGCGTCTTCTATCTTCTTCTCCTCGGGCCGCTCCGCACCCATGGCATGGGGGGAGGCTCCCGCTCTTCTCTTCATCTTCTTCTTCATCCTCTTCTTCCTTCTTCTCTTCTTCTCTTCTTCATTTTCTTCTCCGGGCCGCTCCGCACCCATGCTGGCATGGAGGGAGGCTCCCGCTGTGTGACGGCGTCTCCTCGTCTGACGGTTCTTAAATAACGGGGGGGGGCCACCCGGTGACCCCGCCCCCCTCTGACGCACGGTGACTTGTCGGGACTTCCCTGTGACGTCACGGGGAATGCCACAGGGAAGTCCCGTCATGTCCCGTGCGTCAGAGGGGGCAGGGTCACCGGGTGGCCCCGCCCCCCGTTATTTAAGAACCGTCAGAGAAGGAGACGCCGTCACACAGCGGGAGCCTCCCTCCATGCCAGCATGGATGCGGAGCGGCCCGGAGAAGAAAATGAAGAAGAGAAGAAGAGAAGAAGGAAGAAGAGAAGAGAATGAAGAAGAAGATGAAGAGAAGAGCGGGAGCCTCCCCCCATGCCATGGGTGTGGAGCGGCCCGAGAAGAAGATAGAAGACGCCGCGGAGGAGATGCTGGACGAGAACGCCGGAGGAAGAACCAGAAGAGCCAGAAGAACCAGAAGAAGAAGAAGATGAAGGAAGATAGAAGAAAGAAGAAGCATTTCAATAAAGGAATTGTCAAAAACTGTCTCTTGTCATTTTTAACATTTTTGACAGTTTTTTAGTGAAATGGTAGGGGTAAGTACCCCCTTACCATTTCACACAGGGGTGGGGCCGGGATCTGGGGGTCCCCTTGTTAAAGGGGGCTTCCAGATTCCGATAAGCCCCCCGCCCGCAGACCCCCATAACCACCGGCCAGGGTTGTGGGGATGAGGCCCTTGTCCTCATCAACATGGGAACAAGGTGTTTTGGGGGGCTACCCCAAAGCACCCCCCCAATGTTGAGGGCATGTGGCCTGGTACGGTTCAGAAGGGGGGGGCACTCTCATCCCCCCTCTTTTCCTGCGGCCTGCCAGATTGCGTGCTCGGATAAGGGTCTGGTATGGATTTTTGGGGGGACCCCACGCCGTTATTTTTTTTTTTTGCGTGGGGTTCCCCTTAAAATCCATACTAGACCTGAAGGGTCTGGTATGGAATTTAGGGGGAACCCCACGTCATTTTTTTTTTTAAATTTTGGCCGGGGTTCCCCTTAATATCCATACCAGACCTGAAGGGCCTGGTATGGAATTTAGGGGGACTCCCACGTCATTTTTTTTTTTTAATTTTGGTTCGGGGTTTTCCTGTGGGGAATTCCCATGCCGTTTTTATCAATGAACTTCTATGTGTATTGTCGGCAATGCAATAGCCGCGGGTAGTTTTAAATGGGTTTTTTCCTTCCAAATGTCATTTTGCTGTCAGACTGTTCTAAACACGGGAAACATGCGCCCCTTTACAGGCATACTATAGAGGGAAAAAGGGGGAGATAAAATATTTACCTCGTTTTATGGGATAAAAACGAGGTAATATAAGAGACAAAAAAAATTGTGACAAAAAAATAATAAGGGAGCAAAAAAAAAAAAATAGGATTTTTATAACAGCTTACCTGTAAAATCCTTTTCTTGGAGTACATCATGGGACACAGAGGTCCCATTAAGTAATTACTTAAGGCTCTGTGCCCCATGATGTACGATAAAGAAATATATAAATAGCTCACCTAAAAGCCAACATAACCATGTATAGATACATTTCAAAACTCCAGGGGACAAGAGAGAACAATTCAGGTGCTTGGCATGGACAGATAAGTAATGGAGAGGCCAGGCAGACTAGCTTGATCGTAAGCAGGTTAAATAAGCTCTTAAAACTTATGGATAAGAGTAGATGTCCAACAAAATCCTAATACCAGCACCCTGAAGATTACTCCAGGCTTAAGCCAGCATTGAGCGAGGAACGGTCTGCAGAGTGGAGGAACATAACTGGGTCAGTAAAAGGCCATAACAGCTAATATAAGGACACCAATATAAAGAATCAGAACAATAAGCAAAAGAAAGTAAGGAGTATAGGTTCTCTCCATAATGTTGGCAAGATTCCTACCTGTTTAGAACCATTCTATCATGTGTCCCCTGACGAGAGGATCCGTCGTGCTCATCCACGGGCCGAGGGCCCGTTAAATGAGCTCCCCGACCCGGGGACGCCCAGCATGCCGCCGCTGGGTGGTGTCTGACATCACCAGGTCAGACTCCTCACACTGCGCATGTGCGTCAGTAGACACCACTGTGGAAGTGCGCGCCGTCCGAGCCAGTAGGCAGGAAGCCCAGAGCTTGGGCGGAAGGGGAGTCACATACAGAAAATACAAAAGGTCTTTATTCAATTGTCAATTGGGCTAAGGTCAGAGCAACAAAGAACAATCGATCAATTGTCCAATTAGATCAATGAATGATTCCATCTAATGCTTAGATAGTTAAATAATAGCGCCAGCTGGTAGGGAATACAAAGAGGGGAATTGGGAACGGGGGGAGGGGGGAAGGGAAAGGGGGGGAGAAGTAACCCCTAAAAATTATCTATTACAAAAAGGGCTTGTAAGATGTAATTTCGTTAAGTCCAGGGAAGACGGTGGCATTGAGACGTTCGATCCAGATGGTCTCTTTCTAGAGGATCGCCTTGTCCCAATCGCCCCCCCCTGGAGTTTTGTTGAACCACCACGAGAACAAAGAACCAAATTACTGTGGTATCATAATGATGATAAAGACCAATGTGCCACCCACAGTGGTCAATTTACCATTGCCGGAGTGGTAAAGGTGGTCACCAATGCGCTTTCTCAGTTCTCTGATGGTTTTACCCCCTTAAAACACTTGACATTTACATACCATAAGGTATATTACTCCTCTGGTGCCGCAATTGGAGAAGTTTCGCGGGGAGAAATTCTCCCCATTTGGTAATGAAATCTTTCTGCCCTCAAAAATCCAGGCACAGTGGGGGCAATCCCCACATTTGAAGGTACCATTCAGACCTAACTTATGTCTCTTTGTAGATGAGTAAGGGCCAATGTTTTATTGAAAGCTTTCCTCAGATTAGTACGTGAATAGCCTTGAAGTAACAAGCAATCCCGTAGGGCATTACCTTGAGTCTTGAAATCAGTCTCCAGTGTACAATTTCTCCGTAGGCACAAATACTGCACATACGGAATGCTCCTCACCAATGGACTGGGGTGAGCGCTGGAGGCGTGGAGCAGAGTATTACCGGCCCTTGGCTTACGGTAAAGGTTGGTACTTAGTGTACCATCAGGTTGTTTGATAATGTATAGATCCAAAAAAGGGATCTGCACATTGTCAAAGGTGAAGGTAAATTTAAGGTTAAAATTATTGCAATTCAGTTGTTGAATAAACTCTGAAAGTTTATCTCTTGTGCTCATCCAGACTATAAATAGGTCATCAATATACCTGTACCATAACAGTACATGTTCGAGGAGTTCTGTATATCGATCCTTCAAAGTGATGTCTCTTTCCCACCCACCTAAATATAAATTCACATAAGAGGGGGCACAGAAGTCCCCATGGCAATGCCCTGGGTTTGTAAGAACATTTGGTCAATAAAAGTAAAATAATTCTTGATCAGAATAAAATTAAGTATTCGTAAAATGAAACGATTGAGGGGTCAAGAAGTCCGTTCCTGTTCTCTTAAGAAGGAGCCAGCCATCAGGACCCCCTGCTCATGGGGGATACTTGAGTAAAGAGCCTCAATATCAATCGCCACAAGCAGGGAGTCCGGAGGGATCTGGGTCCCCTCAAGATGTTTCAGGAGGTCCGTGGTGTCACGAATACAGGAAGGCAGACTACAAACGTGGGGCATCAGAAACGCATTTACGAACTTACTGGCATTATCAGTCAATGAACCAATTCCAGAGACGATAGGTCTCCCGGGAGGATTTTGAGTATTCTTATGGGTTTTGTGGAGGGAATAGAAGATGGGAGTGTGGGGGAATTTGGGGACCAGGAACTCCAAGGTATCTCCGTCAATGAGGCCCTCAAAGAAGGCCCCAGTGCAGAGATCAAGGAGTTCCGAGGCAAGGGTGAGGGTAGGAGAAACGGGTTGATACCAGTTGGTGATATTGAGGATATTTAAGGACATTGATTGTTATTGGCTATGTGTCATTAAGACAATATTTCCGCCTTTATCCGATTGTTTGATCACCAAATCGGGGCGTTTTTGTAGGGCTTAAGTGCTTTGGTCTGATTAGGAGTAAGGTTAGATGGAATGTTGTGCCAATGTTGTTGTTTAAGATCCCTGATGGCAGCATGTAAGAATGCCCATACAGCAGGACAGGTCATGAGGTTGGGGAATCTACGGGAGAGTAACTGGAATTGCCTAGTTGAACGATTAGGAAAAATAACCGGGTTTAAATACAAAGTTGTATCATTGGGGGGGGCGGGTGAGGCATCAAAGTCCTCAACCGCACCCTCATCGTACAAGAGCATGAGATTACGGAGAGCACGAAACTCATCCATACCGAAATGTTTTGTGCGCTCTGCAAGCTCACATTCTAGATTTAATTGTGCTCTTCTTTATCAAAAATGAATTTAAAAGTAAGGTTATGGGCAAATAAATAGAGATTTTTAATAATCCCAGTGACTTTAAGTGCATTGAGTGGACAAAAACCCAAACCAAGTAATACCGAGCGAGGATTCATCCTTGGTCAATTGGTGGGAAGTTAAATTTATAATGGTGGGGTGAGTGTCTTGTTGGGAATGTTGGGTGGAGGGGTGGTAGTGGTTTGAGGATGTAGGTGTCCAGATTCCCTTGGAGCTTTTTGAGATCTATAAAAATTAGGTCTTCATTAATTTTGGTGTACTTATTAGTCAAGAAAGATGAGCCCAAAACTTTCAGGATGGTCCATGTAGGGTAGCACTGTTAGTGGCCCTATCAGGTGCAACTTGATTATTTGCAATAGATGGTGAAGGAGGTGCTTGTGACGTTTTAGTGGGTTTAGGCCCTTTCTTGTCTTTTTTAGTGTTGGTGGGTGGAGTACCACCACAATAGCGCAGTCTTTTGCGTGAAGAGTTGGTCACTGATACATTGGTGGAGTGTATGTTGCTCTGTTGAGAAACAAATGATGACAGGGAAGAGTCGGATTCCACTTCGGTAGTGGGGTTCTGGGTATAATTCCCTCAAGGAACCCCCCTTCTACCTAGGTTCCTTCCGGACCATTTATATGCGTATTTATATGCGTATCCTTGCTAAATTTACCTTGTTTATTAATTATAATATCCCTGTTCATTGTTTCTAAATGATCTTTAAGTTCTTTTCATTTGACTGGATAGACAGCACTAGTCAATAGGTGAGAGTACTCAGTATTGAGTCGATCTATCTCACCATCGAGTAGGGTCATATCACAGGTATATTGAGTTATCAGAGAACCCATCATCTCAAGACTGCACTCGGTGAGTATATTTTCCCATGACTTTTTAAAATCCACTGATGGATCTTTAATCGTGGGAAAAATCTGTACTCTAAGCCCAATGGGACAAGTGTTTTCGGTAATGTACAATTTAAAGGATTCGATGTGCCAGTGCAGGTGAGATTTGTGTTTCAGTAATTTAAACATTCCATTAAAAAATACTTTCAAATCCTCATCTATTTTGTGGCTACTAAGACAAGCTGTTTGTATATCAGTCATGAATCCTATCCAGTTAATGCCGAGAGCGTCCATCTTGTTTGAACTAACCCGCCAGACAATTGACAAAAAAAGGGAAAGAGTAGAACAATTGTCCTAAAAATAATTGCTAAATAAACAATACTTAGAAAAGGGGCAGAGGCACTCGACTATTGCAATAGAAGGCAGTCTATGAAGACATAAATGCCATCAAATGTCAATAGAATAGGGGTGTGTTATCCACCCAATGAGTATATAATATAAATGATTGCTGCAGCTGTTGTTCTGTGTTCCCACACCAAATAAATCTATAAAAATAAATAAAACTCCACGCAAACAAACCTAAACTATTCCTTATAAAGCAGTCATGATTGGATGACGAACCACGTCAAGTTGTGGCCGGATAAGGTCATCACACTGACAGGAACTGAAAGTTGGCCATCTTGGATAGGAAGTCTAACCTTAAGGGTAAAATGCTTGTTTAAAGAGGCAAGTGTTTCTGTGCACTGGATGAAGTGCACTCATTTTGTGAGTGAGATTTTAACCTTTTATTTTAATACATTGATCTGGTAAGCTAATATATTGCGCAATGAGGTTCTTTTTGTTCCTTTGAGCTACTTTTGGAGGAAAGGTGTTCATATGTGGAGAGAGACACACAGATGAAAGTCTGCATGGAGACAAAGCCCTTTTAAAGGGCAAGGTGCATATTGACCTAATTTTCAAGAGGTCAAAATGTGAGGTAAGCAGCCTGTTTGGAAGGTAGAAGAAGCACTCTGTGGATTCAATTAGAATATTCACTTGTGCACATTTCATTTTTATGGACTCAAATTGAGGTGGAAGAAAAAGAAGGTGGACTATCAACCAGTTCAGCTCTTTGGACGTACTATGTACATCCATAGAGTGAACCTTTATTCACAAGCTGTGTGGGTTTTGTGTAGCCGGCGCCAGCTTCAAAGTGAAAGTGATGCGGCAACTCCATAGCTGCCAATCACTTTCACAGAGCCGGCAGCGTGGTGCCCCCCCTCCTCCCGTTGTTCCCAGGCTCTCCCGCTATAGGAACCCAGGAACAGCTGCTGGCTAGGGGAAAGAAATTGCAGCGAGACACAGGCAAAGCCATGCCTCAATCGCACATGCAAACAATGAAACTGGAAGTGATGTCACGGTTTCAGATGCACCATTTCCTGGCCAGTACAGCCAGGGGACACATCTAACCAAGTCGATCGATCTGTGCTTGGTTAGATGGTGTGAGGGGCCGGGAGACATTGGGGTCTATTGTACTCCTAATGTCTTCATAAAGAGTACCTGTCACCTGCCCAATGCTATCACATAGGGGTTTATTAACCCCTTGTGACAGCAATCAAGTCAAAATAAATAAGAAATAAAAATAAAAAACGTTTAAAAAAAAGAGATAATAAAATATATTACATTAAAAAAAAAAATGCTGAAACCTGTTGCCCCACACACCTGCGCAAACACAAGCCCAGGATGTGCACACATATATAAACCTCGGTCGCACCACACGTGTGAAATATCATGCGAACGTCAGAGTGAGAACAATAAGTCTAGCACAAGAGCTCCTAGTTAACTCTAAATTGATGAGCTGTAAAGGCTTTTAAAGCTTCACCTATGGTGATTTTTGGGCACCGTAGTTTTTTGCCGATATCACGGGCACACACAATTTTAAGACATGGAATGTTTATCTATTTACTCAATGCAACCCCATCTTTTAGATTTTTTAACAAAAATGTGCATTAGTGTGTTTTTGCATTAAAATTAATTTTATTATATTTTTTCCTAAAGAATTTGCATTAAACAGTTGCGTCTATCATGTGACACATGGGCTCTGCCTTCAGAATATATATAATGTTCTGGGTGTTTAACAGATTTTATTGCCAAAAATCAAGATGTTTACATGTATACAACAAATAAAAAAAATTGCTCTGGAGCCGAACTAGTTAATATATACCGTGCCTTGAAAAAGGATTCATACCCCTTGAAATTTTCCACATTTTGTTGCATGTTACAACCAAAAACGTACATGTATTTTATTGAGATTTTATGTGATAAACCAACAAAAAGTGGCATATAATTGTGAAGTGGTTTTCAAAATATTTTACAAATAAATGTCTGAAAAGTGTGGCGTGCATTTGTATTCAGCCCCTTTACTCTGATAACCCTAACTAAAATCTAGTGGAACCTACTGCCTTTAGAAGTAACCTAATTAGTAAATAGAGTCCACCTGTGTGTAACTTAAAGCGGAGTTCCACCCTAAAGTGGAACTTCCGCTCATCGGATTCCTCCCCCCCCTCCGGTGTCACAATTGGCACCTTTCGGGGGGGAGGGGGGTGCAGATACCTGTATAATACAGGTATCTGCACCCACTTCCGGGTATAGCTAGCCGCAGAGTCCCCGCCCACCCCCGTTGTGTTGTGGGAAATACACAGTTCCCACAACACAACGGGGACCAGTGTAGACACGCAGAGCAATTTGCGCATGCGCAGTAGGGAACCGGGCAGTGAAGCTGCAACGCTTCACTTCCCGATTCCCTTAGCGAGAATGGCGATGGCAGCACCCGAGGATCGAGGGACGGTTCGGCCTCGGGTGCCGACATCGCTGGACCCTGGGACAGGTGAGTGACCTTATTTTAAAAGTCAGCAGCTGCAGTATTTGCAGCTGCTGACATCTAAAAAAATTTTTTTAGCGAAACTCCGCTTTAACCACTTGCTACCCAGGCCAATTCTGCCATTTCTCTCCTACATGTAAAAATCATAATTTTTCTTCCTAGAAAATTACACAGAACCCCCAAACATTATATATGTTTTTTTGGCAGAGACCCTAGAGAATACGATGGCGGTCATTGCAACTTTTTAGCTCGCACAGTATTAACGGAGAAATTTTTCAAACACTTTTTTTTGGGAAAGAAAAAAAATTTCATGCATTAAAAAAAAAAAAACAGTAAAGTTAGCCCAAATTTTTTGTATAGTGTGAAAGATGATGTTACACCTAGTAAATAGATACCTAACATGTCACACACACTCGTGGAATGGTGCCAAACTTCGGTACTTAAAAATCCCCATAGGTGATGATTTAAAAAAATGTACAGGTTACATGTTTTGAGTTACAGCGGAGGTCTAGAGCTCTCGCTGTAACGTTCGCGGTGATACCTCACATGTGTGGTTTAAACGCCGTTTACATAAGTGGATGCGACTTACGTATGCGTTCGCTTCTGCGAGCATGTGGGGACAGGAGCACTTTAAATTTTTTTTTTTTTTATTGTTAATTTTACTTTTATTTTTTCTATTTTGACACTTTCTTTTTACATTTTTTTATCACTTTTATTCCTATTACAAGGAATGTAAACTTTCCTTGTAATAAGAATAGTGCTTGACAGGTCCTCTTTACAGTGAGATCTGGGGTCAATAAGTCCTCAGATCTCACCTCTAGGCTGGGAAGCCTGCAATAAAAAAAAAAAAAAAAACGATCCTGGCTTCCCAGCCGAGGCGACAGCATTTTTTCAAATGCAAAAGCTGGGCATGAGGTTATGACTTCACGCTGGCCTCTGAACAATCATAGAGACTCCGGAGACCATGTGGCCCTCCGGAATTATCTATGATCAGCATCCGGGACTACTCGGTTCCTTCTCCAGGTCGCCGATGGCAGAGGCGTGCCAGGAGAAGCACCGGGGGGCAGCGGGACATCCCCTCCCGCTGCCTGTAAGAACGATCAAGCGGCTGCTATGATTATTCTTATGGTGAAGGGAATTAAAGGCTCTAAAAGAAGATTTCTGAATGATGCCTGTAGCTGCATCATTCAGATATCACCGCTCAAAGTCCGTGACATCATATGGAGTTACGCAGGCGACAAGCGGTTAATCCCAATATAAATACAGCTGTTCTGTGAGACCCTCAGAGGTTTGTTAGAGAACCTTATTGAACAAACAGCATCATGAAGGCCAAGGAACACACCAGACAGGTCAGGGATGACGTTGTGGATTTAGTTTAAAGCAAAGTTCGGTTATAAAAAAAATCCCAAGCTTTAAACATTTCGCGGAGAACTGTTCAATCCATCATCTGAAAATGGAAAGCGTATGGCACAACTGCAAACCTACCAAGACATGGCCGTCCACCTAAACTGACAGGCCAGGCAAGGAGAGTGGGAAGAGAAGCAGCCAAGAGGCCCATGGTAACTTTGGAGGAGCTGCAGAGATCCACAGCTCAGGTGAGAGAACCCGTCCACAGGACAAAAATTAGTCGTGCACGCCACAAATCTGCCCTTCATGGAAGAGTGGCAAGAAGAAAGCCATTGCTGAAAGAAAGCCATAAGAAGTCCAGTTTGTGAGAAGCCATGTGGGGGACACAGCAAACATGTGGAAGAAGGTACTCTGGTCAGATGAGACCCAAATGGAACTTTTTGGTCTAAAAGTAAAACGCTATGTGTGGTGGAAAACTAGCACTGAACACACCATTCCCACCGTGAAACATAGTGGTGGCAGCATCATGTTGTTGGGATGCTTTTCTTCAGCAAGGACAGAGAAGCTGGTAAGAGTTGATGGGAAGATGGCTGGTGCCAAATACAGGGCAATCTTAGAAGAAAATCTGTTAGAGTCTGCAAAAGACTTGAGACTGGGGTGGAGGTTCACCTTCCAGCAGGACAACCACCCTAAACATACAGCCAAAGCTACAATGAAATGGTTTAGATCAAAGCATATTCATATGTTAGAATGGCCCCGTCAAAGTCCAGACCTAAATCAATTGAGAAGCTGTGGCAAGACGTGAAAATTGCTGTTCACAGACACTCTCCATCCAATCTGACAGAGCTTGAGCTATTTTGCAAAGAAGAATGGGCAAAAGTTTCACTCTCTAGATGTGCAAAGCTGGTAGAGACATCCCCAAAAAGACTTGCAGCTGTAATTGCAGCAAAGGCGGTTCTACAAAGTAATGACTCAGGGGGCCTGAATACAAATACACACTTTTCAGATATTTATTTGTAAAAAATTTTGAAAACAATTTATCATTTTTCTTCCATTTCAAAATGATGTGCTACTTCGTGTTGGTCTATCACATAAAATCCCTATTAAACACATTTAGGTTTTTGGTTATAACATGACAAAATGTGGATAAATTTCAAGGGGTATGAATACTTTTCAAGGCACCGTGGAAGATATTCACATAATATTTTTTTAGTCACACAAATTTATTATTCATGCATTTGAACGAGATTTATATGCTATGTATATGGTTTAGTTTTGTTTGATTGCACCAAGTTTTATTTATTTTTATTTTGCCAGCTGTTTATACTTTTAACATCTGGTATTATTATTATCATTAATTCATTTTTTGCTATAATGTTGTCTTTTTAGAAATATATATATATATTCTATTCATGCACTGCCTTTTATTGTGTTGCACATTGCTTTCTTTTATGTCTAGCAATTATATATACATAATGCCACTGGCTGGACGTTTTTGGTATATTGCCTGATGCTTCATTTACTAAATATGAATGCATTTTTATTATTTTCTGCTTTGATTTAACAAATAATACTACACTTAGAGCAGCCCATTCTCTCTTTAGTTTTTGCTTCCACTTGCATCCACTCCGCATTTTTACATCCACTGATGAGACCATCCACCCTTCATACATCTCCACTGGGGACCATCAGGAGGATGCCACCTGCTGGACACATTGAGTAATGCCTGTGTTACACTACCTTTATGTGAGTGCATCTATTAATTAGTTAAAAATTTTGTACATCTCCTTTTACAAAACTACTCAGAATGGTGCGCTTACCCTTTCTCCTCTTTCTTATTGTTTTATATCCATCAGAGTATTCTTAAGCCGCCATCCATTGATGTTTCCATTGGGCATATAGATATTCTGTGTTTTATTCATGTACAGTTGTGCTCATAAGTTTACATACCCTGGCAGAATTGATGATTTCTTGGCCATTTTTCAGATAATATGAACGATAACACAAAAACATTTTTTTCACTCATGGTTGAAGCCAGTTATTATCAGTCAACTGTGTTTACTCTTTTTAAATCATAATCACAACAGAAACTACCCACATGACCATGATCAAAAGCTTACATACGCTGATGATTTTGGTCTGATAACAAGCACACAAGTTGACACAAATGGGTTTGAATGGCTATTAAAGGTAACCATCCTCACCTGTGATCTGTTTGCTTGTAATTAGTATGTGTGTATAAAAGGTCAGCGAGTTTCTGGACTCCTGACAGACTCTTGCATCTTTCATCCAGTGCTGCACTGACGTTTCTGGATCCTGAGTCATGGGGAAAGCAAAACAATTGTCAAAGAATCTGGGGGAAAAGGTAGTTGAACTGTATAAAACACGAAAGGGATATAAAAAGATATCCAAGGAGTTGAGAATGCCAATCAACAGTGTTCAAACTCTAATCAAGAAGTGGAAAATGAGGGGTTCTGTTGAAACAAAACCACGGTCAGGTATACCAATTAAAATTTCAGCAACAACTGCCGGGAAAATTGTTTGGGATGCAAAGAAAAACCCATAAATAACTTCAGGTGAAATACAGAACTCTCTGAAAAAATGTGTTGTGCCCGTTTCAAGATGCACAATAAGGAGGCACTTGAAGAAAGATGGGCTGCATGGTCGAGTCGCCAGAAGAAAGCCATTACTACGTGAATGCCACAAAGTATCCCGCTTACAATACACCAAACAGCACAGAGACAAACCTCAAAACTTCTGGCACAAAGTCATTTGGACTAATGAGACCAAAATGGAGCTTTTTGGCCACAACCATAAACGCTACATTTGGAGAGGAGTCAACAAGGCCTATTATGAAAGGTTCACCATTCCTATTGTGAAACACGGAGGTGGATCGCTGATGTTTTGGGGATGTGTGAGTTACAAAGGCACAGGAAATTTGGTCAAAATTGATGGCAAGATTAATGCAGTATGTTATCAAAAAATACTGGAGGAACATTTGCATTCATCAGTCAGGAAGTTGCGCATGGGACGTACTTGGACATTCCAACATGACAATGATCCAAAACAGAAGGCCAAGTCGACCTGTCATTGGATACAGCAGAATAAAGTGAAGGTTCTGGAGTGGCCATCTCAGTCTCCTGACCTCAATATCATTCAGCCACTCTGGGGAGATCTCAAACGTGCAGTTCATGCAAGACAGCCAAAGAATTTACAGGAACTGGAGGCTTTTTTGCCAAGAGGAATGGACAGCTTTACCATCTGAGAAGATAAAGAGCCTCATCCACAAATACCACAAAAGACTTACATAGTTACATAGTAGGTGAGGTTGAAAAGACACAAGTCCATCAAGTCCAATCTATGTGTGTGAGATTATATTTAATTTTTACATTGTATATCCCTGTATGTTGCGGTCGCTCAGGTGCTTATCTAATAGTTTTTTGAAACTATCGACCCCCCCACTGAAACCACTGCTTGTGGAAGGGACTTCCACATCCTTGCCGCTCTTACCGTAAAGAACCCTCTACGCAGTTTAGGGTTAAACCTCTTTTTTTCTAATTTTAATGAGTGGCCACTTGTCTTATTAACTACCTTCCGCAAAAAAGTTTTATCCCTATTGTGGGGTCACCAGTATGGCATTTGTAAATTGAAATCATATTTCCTCTCCAGCGTCTCTTCTCCAGAGAGAATAAGTTCAGCGCTCACAACCTTTCTTTATAACTACTATCCACCAGACCTTTTATTAGCTTTGTTGCCCTTCTCTGTACTCGCTCCATTTCCAGCACATCCTTCATGAGGACTGGTGCCCAGAACTGGACAGCATACTCCAGGTGAGGCAAGACCAAAGTCTTGTAGAGTGGGAGAATTATCTCTGGAGTTAATCCCCTTTTAATGCATGCCAATATTCTGTTTGCTTTGTTAGCAGCAGCTTGGCATTGCATGCCATTGCTGAGCCTATCTACTAGGACCCCCAGGTCCTTTTCCATCGTGAGTAGATTGCATTCATATTTTTGCCACCCAAATGCATTATTTTACATTTTTCTACATTAAACCTCATTTGCCATGCAGTTGCCCACCCCATTGATTTGTTCAGATCTTCTTGCAAGGTTTCCACATCCTGCGGAGAAGTTATTGCCCTGCTTAGCTTAGTGTCGTCTGCAAATACAGAGATTGAACTGTTTATCCCATCCTCCAGGTCGTTTATGAACAAATTGAACAGAATTGGTCCCAGCACAGAAGCCTGGGGGACCCCACTTCTCACCCCTTACCATTTCTGAGTATTACCCATTTATCACCACCCTCTGAACTTGCCCTTGTAGCCAGTTTTCAATCCATGTACTCACCCTATGGTCCATGCCAGCAGACCTTACTTTGTACAGTAAACATTTATGGGGAACCGTGTCAAATGCTTTTGCAAAATCCTGATACACCACCTCTCCAGGCCTTCCTTTATCTAGATGGCAGCTCACCTCCACATAGAAGGTTAATATTGGTTAAGATTGGTTTGGCAAGAACGATTCTTCATGAATCCACGCTGATTACTGCTAATGATACCATTTTCATTACTAAAATCTTGTATATAAATCCCCTCCAAGAGCTTGCATACTATTGATGTTAGGCTAACTGGTCTGTAATTCCCAGGGATGTATTTTGGCCCTTTTTTAAATATTGGTGCTACATTGGCTTTTCTCCAATCAGCTGGTATCATTCCAGTCAGTAGACTGTCAGTAAAAAGTAGGATTTTTATAACGGCTTACCTGTAAAATCCTTTTCCTTGAAGTACATCATGGGACACAGTGCCATAGTAACTACTATGTGGGTTATAGGCCACCTTCAGGTGATGGACACTGGCAGACCCTAAACAGGAAGTTGCCTCCCTATATAACCCCTCCCACTACTGGGAGTACCTCAGTTTTTGTAGCAAAGCAATACACGTGTATACCAGAAAGAGGGGAGGGACCTCTGGGTCCTGTGATGTACTTCAAAGAAAAGGATTTTACAGGTAAGCCATTATAAAAATCCTATTTTCTTAATCGTACATCACGGGACACAGAGCCATAGTAATTACTATGTGGGATGTCCCAGAGAAATGCCAACTGAGGGGAGGGAGACACAACAGAATTAGGGCAACATGAGACTAGAGGAGTTATACTGCTGCCTGCAGCACACTACGCCAAAAGGCGATATCCTCATGCCAATAAAAACAAATAAATAATACCAATACTACGTATCATGCAAACAGGTAACAAAAAATATAGAAAACATGGAAATTAAAAATGGGTTAAAAGTAACATAAGCCCATGTTGAGGCGGGTGTTTAGAGTCGGCTGACGAGTTTCGAGGATAACCTCTTCATCAGAGCCTTTGAGAACCAGGGCGCAATCTTTATGGGCCAGTAGGCCAACATATGTACATAAACATAATGGCTAGTTGGAAAGTATGGCCTGAAATGGGAGATGCGTTTTTTCTGTGTTCCATACCAGTCCACGTTCAAGCGTTCTAGGTGGAACAGAGATCAGAAAAAAAATATATATATATATATATTTGTATACATATACATATATATGCGCACATACACATGTATAAACAATATAAAAGAATTAGACAGAATTTCAGCTAGAAATACGGTATGAAGCACATGGCAAGAATATGCAACACACGAAACAGATGATGAGTAAAATTACGTGAATATAAATACACAATACAAATACAAAAAAAACAAAAAAACAATACAAATATAGGTAAGTGAAAGAGGTAGGGAGTTGACGAACTGGTGACTTGATGTGTAAACACGCCTACCTAAGTGGTAGTTGATGGTATGAGTGTTCTCTTTTAAATTGTAGAGATAGGATTGTAGGGTGGTGTGGACCTGGAGGAGGGGGGGGGAGAGAGGAAGCATGGTGTTAAAAGAAGACAGAGGGAAATCAGAATAGTGACCTGGGGGTGATCGCTCAGGATAGTGACAGGCAGTCATATCATGGCAATTTTCTGAATGAATGGAGAGGCTGTGTACCTGTCACGAGCTGGATGGAGGAGAGATTTCGGCCTGTCTGCGTCCTCCTGGGAGAGTGTTGTCCTGTACTAAGGAGGATGGAGGGGGGTGAGGATCTCTTGAGAGGATACTGAAGCCGAGTGTGTCCGCAGCAGTCTCTCTGCCTCAGGTGTGGGTGGATATCAGAGCAAGGATAGCTGCTTGTGGGTTATAAGCCGGTTTGGGGGCGGGCCTGGGCGTGGACTGCAAGTGGATGTGACAGAACTGAATGTTCTACGCAAGGGCCTCAATTTTGCCCCTAAAAACCCACCTAATCTCTTCGAGATCTTCGTAGACCTCAATAGGTACACGAGAAATCTCACTCTGAAAAGGTACTTCGCTCTTCACGAATCACCCTCTGAAGTATCATCCTCACTCACAAGCACTCGATCTGATAATACACCAAATGTGGATAATGCACTCGAAAATCTAGAGAGACTATACCAAGAGGGAGCCTGCGAGGACTATGAAATAGAACCAGAACTCCTAGCCCTCATGGAAAAACAGATCGTACATACCGAGTTCAAACCCAAGTCTTCTTTTCACCCCCACTGGGCAAAAGGAAAATACATTCCAATCTTTTACGAGATAGTGCTGGATGAAATTAAAAGGATCTGCCAGAACAACCATACCAACGGCAAATACATTAAAATTAGCAACAAAGACTATGAAGTCCCCAAAGAAACCCTTAAGAATTTTCAAGAACGAGAAGACATCATCATTAGACAAGCTGACAAAGGCGGTGGTCTAGTAATCCAAAATAGAGACGACTATATGGCTGAGGCTCTGAGACTACTTGGAGACACCGAGACATATGAGAAACTCCTGGTTGATCCATTACCATCTTTCTCCATCTCTCTGGAAATTCTACTAAAACAAGCCAAGGAGAACGGAGTCATTACAAAAAGTAAATTCCTTTTTTTGAACAAACAGCACCCACTTACCCCCCACTTTTACCATATCCCCAAGATTCACAAGAACCAGACGAATCCAACAGGCAGACCCATCATTGCTGGAATTGACAGTCAAAATAGTAATCTAGCCTGCTATAGTGACCACTTTTTACGAGATCTAGTATTACAACTCCCATCTTACGTGAAAGATTCTGGACATATGCTCGATATCCTCTCATCTTTTTCATGGCAACCGCAATACATATGGCTCTCTCTTGACGTCTCATCTCTTTATACTTCCATTGAACACAAATATGGTTTAGAAGCAGTAAAGTACTTTCTATTGAAAAGTGATACACACCCCCTACAGATTAAATTTCTCCTCGACTCCATAAAATTCTGTCTCACCCACAACTATTTTTCTTTCGTGGGTGAGTATTTTCGACAAACCAAAGGGACAGCTATGGGAGCAAAAATTGCTCCCAGCTACGCTAACTTATTCATGGGCCTCTGGGAAGAAATGTCCATCTGGGCCAACAACCCCTTTAAGGATCAGCTCGCACTTTACACCAGATACATCGATGACATTCTGATCATCTGGAATGGATCGCATACAGATCTCAACAAATTTCTGGAATACTGTAGCTCCAATCCCTTTGGCATCAACTTTACCCACGTAACTGACGATACATCACTTGTCTTCTTGGACCTTGATCTCAAAATTAACGAAGAAGGAATGATTCTATACGCAACCCATTTCAAACCTAGTGCAGGGAACTCCTACCTTCATGCCAAAAGCCACCATCATCCCAAGTGGATCCGCAACATCCCCTTTGGGCAATTCTGTAGGCTGAAAAAACCTGCACCAAAAGAAGCGACTACGAAAAGCAAGGGTCCATCCTAAAAAAGAAATTTCTTGAGAAAGGCTATGAAGAACACCTGATCGAACAAGCCTTCTCAAAATACTGGACACTTTATGATGAACACTCCTCAGCTACCATGGTAACAGCCCTCAAAAAAACAGAGAGAAAAAAGCAGACAATGAAGAATTCCATCAGATTTAGCACACAATATAACACCAAAGCTTTTGACATACAGAGAGTCATCCAGAAAAACTGGAACATTCTCAAGCAAGATCCCATCCTCAATCCAGTCTTACCATCCAAACCTGAAGTTGTATTCCGGAAAGCAAAAGACCTTAGAAGTCTAATAGCACCAAGCAGAGTACGCAAATCCCTGAACCAAACCAAGACCCCCACAGGCCGTTGGACATCCCTGTTTGACCAGAAGGGTAATTACAAATGTGGAATTAGAAACTGTGGAGCTTGCCCTTTCATGGCACATAGAAAAAAAGAAGTCACTGGAACAGACGGCTGGAACCACAAAATTGGCCAATTCATCAATTGCGGCACTTCCCATGTGATTTACGGCCTAATTTGCCCATACAGGTTACTGTATGTCGGACGCACAACACGTCCTTTGAGGACAAGATTTAGCGAGCACAAATGCAGCATCATCAACAGTAATACACTCCATCAGTCCACCAAAAATAAGAAAAACCAAAACTACTCAGTACCCAGGCGCTTCAGAGAATACCAAAATGGAAACCCAATAGGTCTTAAAGTGTTTGGTATTGAAGCCATCAAAAAAGATGATGATATTGGAAGGAGATTCAAAAAACTCTGCAGACAAGAATTTTTCTGGATCTTCTCTCTCGGGTCCATGGTTCCTGATGGATTGAACGAAGACCTGGAAATCCATGGAATCATCTAGATACAAACCAACATCAGTATCCATCATCACCATTCCCCGCCCCGAGCACTCCCCACCTACCCCTGTACCATCCTGCCTATCCCATCCTCTCCCATCTCATCATTTCTAATTCCCATTCACACCCACAACCATTTTCATTTTCAATTTCATATATAAAATATCTCTCATCACATTCTCAGTTTCACTTTTACATCTACATCTATTTTCTATTTCATATTCACTCATTCATTTTTTCTTTATTTTATTCAATTTATTCCATTTATCTTATTTTATTTTTATTTTTATCTTTATTTTTATGTTTATTATTATTATTTTATTTTCATTTTTATTTATTTATTTCATTTCCAATTGTATTTTTATTTTTTATTCTTATTTTTATATTTATATTTATTTTTATTTATTATTATTTATTTTTAATTTAATTTAATTTCATTCTAATTCCATTATTAATTTTATTTTTATTTTATTATTATTTTTCCACTGCTTCTAGAGCTTCTTTTTTCCGCCACATACACCCCCCCCCCGGTGCTCCTGTAGACCTGAGTCGCCTGTGTGTGTGTCCTACATGACACACACCAGACCGGCTCATTCACTGCCAAGTACTCCGCCTGGAGCTTCTTTCGTCTCCGGGCACTGACAGGAGTCAGGTCATGTGACCACCCTTGGAGCGCATAACCACGCCCACCCGCCTGACGGCGTGCGTTCCATTGCCGGCCACACCCCCCTCGTCTCCAATTCATCACATCCACTTGCAGTCCACGCCCAGGCCCGCCCCCAAACTGGCTTATAACCCACAAGCAGCCATCCTCGCTCTGATATCCTCCCACACCTGAGGCAGAGAGACTGCTGCGGACACACTCGGCTTCAGTATCCTCTCAAGAGATCCTCACCCCCTCCATCCTCCTTAGTACAGGACAGCACTCTCCCAGGAGGACGCAGACAGGCCGAAATCTCTCCTCCATCCAGCTCGTGACAGGTACACAGCCTCTCCATTCATTCAGAAAATTGCCATGATATGACTGCCTGTCAGTATCCTGAGGGATCACCCCCAGGTCACTATTCTGGTTTCCCTCTGTCTTCTTTTAACACCATGCTTCCTCTCTCCCCCCCCTCCAGGTCCACACCACCCTACAATCCTATCTCTACAATTTAAAGGAGAACACTCATATCATCAACTACCACTTAGGTAGGTGTGTTTACACATCAAGTCACCGATTCGTCATCTCCCTACATACCTCTTTCACTTACCTATATTTGTATTGTTTTTTTTTTTTTGTATTTGTATTGTGTATTTATATTCACGTAATTTTACTCATCATCTGTTTCTTGTGTTGCATATTCTTGCCATGTGCTTCATACCGTATTTCTAGCTGAAATTCTAATTATTTTATATTGTTTATACATGTGTATGTGCGCATATATATATATATATATATATATATATATATATATATATATATATATATATATATATATATATGTTTTTTTTTTTTTTTTTTCTGATCTCTGTTCCACCTAGAACACTTGAATGTGGACTGGTATGGAACACAGAAAAACGCATCTCCCATTTCAGCCCATACTTTCCAACTAGCCGTTATGTTTATGTACATATGTTGGCCTACTGGCCCATAGAGACTGCTACCTGGTTCTCAAAGGCTCTGATGAAGAGGTTATCCTCGAAACGCGTCAGCAGACTCTAAACACCCACCTCAACGTGGGCTTATGTTACTTTTAACCCATTTTTAATTTCCATGTTTTCTATATTTTTTGTTACCTGTTTGCATGATACGTAGTATTGGTATTATTCATTTGTTTTTATTTATTTTTATTTGTTTTTATTTTCATATGAATAAATTTTATACTTTTTGATGTGAGCAATTGATCACACGCCCTTCATCCATCACTCTCCATATAGTCTTACCTGACCACCCCGGGGTCAGTTTCTGGGCAGCGGGACATGCAACACCATCTCTTTTAGCTTTACTACAGTTCACAATACTACTTTTCTCAAACCCAAACAGACCCTCACAAGCGCAGGAGTAATCTTTTCTTGTCCACAATTTGATATCCTCATGCCTTTTTACATTCACCTGATAAAATCTGGTAAATGTATGGACTGAAGACCAAGTTGAGGCCTTGCAGATTTGAACCATGGAAGCTTGGTGATGCACTCCCACAAAGCACTAACAGTCCTAGTGGAGTGCACTTTTGATTTGAGAGGGTGGAATCCTCCTCTTTAAACCATAAGCCTGAACAGTTACTTGCTGAATCCATTTAGAAATAGTAGATTTCGATGCTGCCTGTCCTCTTTTAGGACCTTCAGGCAACAAAATATCAGTTTTTTTAATCTGAGCAGTCGCCTTTGTAATGGAAATTTGTAAGTTCTGTATATAATTGTATTGTATTTTGTATGTATTGCACATTGCCCTCACTGTGAACACAGCACTAATAATGTTTTCAGTAAATGTTTACATTCTTTCGAGTCCTGATTAGAATAAGCCTGCCTATGTAACGCCCCTTGGTACGATAAACCTACAATTGTAATATTAATGTGATACCCACGTAATCATGTGCATAAAAACCTTCACTTGCTTCATAATAAAGCAGAACAGTAATTTGGAAAGATGCTGAGCGTATCTTTTGTGTCTGTTCCCTACTGCAGTAGTTATTATTAATTTGGAACCACTAATCAATATGAGGATAGGAGTTGCCTATCATCAATTTGACTAAGTCAACATGGCGAGCCAGCCAGGAGGGGATTCCAGGTGACCCTGAGTATCCGAAACGAGGAGCTTGAGACGATCCGGGAATTTCTGATAATCAGCCGGCTGAGGTAAGCCTTTTGCTTACATTTGAGTTATCAGACTTCCTTGATCGGTAAGGCATTTTCGGGACAAAGGGTACCTATTTTACTCCCCTTAATCGAACTGTATTGATTGGTGGTTATATGTTATGTTGTCCCTGTCTATTGTCCATTGGAGTGTTATAGATAAGAAAGGGAAGAATAGTGCTGTTCACAGGTATATGTAGTAAATCTGCTAGATAAAGTAGTTTAGAGGCAAGAGGGTATAGGCACAAGTAGAGAAGAGAGAAGACTGGCCAGTCATTATGGGCATTGAATTAAGTAAGGGAATGAAGGGTAAGAGACCCTCAAAAATGCCCAGCGCAAGAGGAGCGCTACATATGAACCAAAGGTGCGGTTCCGCCTATACTGAGCCCCTAGATTAATGGTTAGAGTGGACCGGGATCCACAATGGGTAACTGGGTTACCAAGGTCCACAGGGACTAAGAATCATGCAGAGTAAACAGCTAGAGAAACAGCTATCTATGTGAGCAGGATGGATCAAGGGTGACATCAACACTAGACAGAAAGGGACATTTTCATGTTAAGTTGTGGGATGAATTTGGGGTCAGGCACTATAACTATTAGAGTCAGAAACAGAGAAATGAGAGTTAAAACAGAATACTTTATATGTTGTCAGAGAGGGAAGATGGGATGAGCACTCTGGCTGCCCGTCTGATCATAGAAGCTAGATATAAAAGATATCTGAACAAAATAAAGAAAGTAGAATTTAGACAGGAAAATATTAATGAGAGTTAAAAGAAAGTGAGATATTGGTGTATGTGTGTGCGAATGCTGGGACCTTTAGTTCTATTGCTTGTGTGTGTCATGTACGCAGATGTGACCCCCTCCTTTGTGCTCTCCTGAAAGAATGTCCCTGAGAGGTCAGTGATAAGCTGGAAGGACACCATGCCAATTCCAGTTTTTTAGACAAAACATGTGCCGGGTTAACGAATCTAATGGTAAACAATGTGATCACAATTATTTTGAATCTGTTTTCCAAACATGGTAAAATGAAGGTTACATTTAACCGTGTATTACACAAATTGAATATCCTTTGATAGTGGAAACACTGCATTTATAAAAGGGAAATTAAGTAAAATTAAGTAATAATGAGTATTAATTTCTAATATGAGTTTAACAATTTTATTAATATAGATATATTGAAACTGGTTTAGACAACCTTTGGTTGGAAATGAAATTCAGGTTAATGGGGAAATTTGTAATGAATGAGATTAGTTTAGATTAAGATAACAATTTTGTAATTTTACATTTATACAATAAGCCCTTATTGAGAGAAAAAAAAGATTAAGATGAGGTTGTTATTTTGAATAAAGGTGCCATAATATTTAACAAAGCCAAGATGGATGGAATACATAAGAAGTTCTTCTACAAAAATGAAATTTTAAGGTTTTTGATAATAACTTGATGTGCGGTCCATGATGTGAGAGTAATAATAAATAAGATTTAAATATAACAGACCCATCACATCAAATCCACACACCCTGTTAGGATAGATGCCACCTGCAGCCAGTTGTTTTATAGTTTTTGATGCTTTCTGGTCCATCATACAGATTGTTGATCCTTTTGTTTTATTTATTTTTATTTTTGAAATCCAAAGCAGAATGTGTGGATTGTGAAATGATGTGCCTCTTTTTCTTGTAAGTACAGTGGTATAAGCAGAAGAATATTTTGGATTTATGGGCATCTCTCCATGACCGCAGGGTATTGTTATCATTTATTATAATATTGCCAGGAAGAAGTTGTCTTTTGAAACATGAAACTGGAGTTCTTACACAAATAGCATGATAGAAAACAAGCCATTGTAATATATTTATGCAAGCTGGACCCAGTAATGAAGGGTTCACCCTGATATATCAGAGCTGCAGCTTTTATGCAAAGGTGCTATTAGACAATATTAGATATTGTTTTGGTCAAACATTTAATTTTTAATGGTCCGACATTCTGCACAGCAAATATACAGCTAACTAAATGTTTGCCTAATGAATGGTTTAAAATATGAGTTTGTTTATGTACAAATCTAACAATGAAAAATGCGTACATTTGAATCCAGCCACCTTATTGCCTCTATTGGAGGAGGCTGGAGACAAAGGAAGACATGTGTGTTAAATTGATGTGGGAATCAGCTGCTGTGAGCCCAGTGCAGGACACACTCCCTGAAGACCCAGATATTACATTTTTTGTAGATTTGAGTATGCAGTTTATCACCCAGAAGGATACTCTGTATTCAAAGTCATTGGATCCTTTTGCCCAGCTCAAGAAGCAGAGCTCCATGTTTTAGCAAAGCCTGTGAGCTACAAAAAGAGTGTATATTTATATAGATAGTCGAGATATAGAGAGATTTTGGTTCCATTTGAAGGGCCAGAAGTTTGTTTTTACTTCGGCAGGTAAACCAATAAAGCATGCCAAGTTAATTTGATTGGCTGTTTTCAGCCTTCCAGGTTCTTGCTGAGGTAGCCATATTAACTTTCACACATGGAAGCAGACCAGGTGACTAAGGATGCTGCATTTACAGCCCCGGACACTTGATGGGTCTGTGCAACTCACAGATTCCACCCTAGTTCTGGCCCAGTATAGCTGGGATTAATAATTCAACTTTAAGGACCCCGGAACGAGAAGAACAAGTGGTCCACAGGGGGCAACTTCTTATGAAATAGGACTTTGGAAAAGGTGATCATTTATGTCTGCCAGCCACTCTTTTCCCTCCAGCTTGACACATGGACCGTGTCATCAGTCACAAGCAGTTATGGCTGCCTTAGTAAATGAGCGTGGGATAGAGCCAGGGTTCACCACAGTTGTTTTACTAACATACCACTTCTTGTTTTACCTGTTACCAAAGGTGTTACCAAAAGCTGAACATCCCTTCCAGAGATTACAAAAAAGATTTATCCAGATGCCCAAGTTAGGATCTTACGAGTATGCATTTTGTCTGTATGGACATGTTTTTTGGATGTCCAGTGGCAAATGCTACTGCAAAGGCCACAGTAAAAAGTGTTATCAGAAGTAGTTTGTAAGTACAGAGTGCCAGAAAGTACAGAGAGTAACAGAGGAAATCATTTTTTATAGGAGAGTCCTTAATAGAAGTTTTGAGGTTTTATTTTTACACACCTTACTGTCTACAATGTAGCGGACAAAGTAGAGTAAGAAACTAGAAAACTTTTGCCTGAATGTTTTCTTATATTTTATGAAACCCCTAAGGGGGATGTTGGACTCTCTCCCTATGGGATTTTGTTTGGGAGTGTGTTACTCACTTGCTTATATTTTGTCTCAGCAGCTGAAGTCCTCCATTCGGATCTCACAGAGAAAGTTGCTGATCTTTTAAGGTTTTTTGACAAACTCATTTATGTGTTTTCTCCCCAATTCCAGATCCTAAAAGTTTGGAAGGATCTAAAACTAAAGCCAGGTGACTTGTGGATTGTTAAGAGACATTTATATATAAGGAAATGTTTGGAGACTCAATACAGCATCTATTTCATGTACAGTTTTTGCAAAACTTGAAGGAAAAGTCACCTGGATCCACACCAGACACTGCAAAAATGACTAAATTAAAGAAATCTCTGTGTTTGATTTGTTTCCCTCTTGTGATCACAGTCTAGGTTACTTTTTGATTCAATTACTTTAATTGTAAGGGATATATATATATATATATTTGAAAAGTAGTTCAGCCATGTTGAAGTCATATTTGTCTTTTGTACGTCTTCCATTTTATGTAGAATTGTCTGTGTTTACATATGCTGATAAGTCAGCATGCCAACAATTCAGCTAGAAGGCCATTCTGGCCACAGGAGTGTACAGCCAGTACTCTGTAAATATGTCTTATCAATCATTTGTTTTTCACAATGAAAAGTCATTTGGTAATGAAAAAGTTGCTCAGCTATTATTTTCTCCACAATGGAGTTTTTGCCTCTTTGGCCAGGACTACCTCCACCTAAGCGTTTGGAGGTTCCAGGTTAAAGGTGATAGCAGGTATGGTTAGTGATCAAAATATTGATCAAAAGAGGGGAGAATGTAATGGAAATTTGTAAGTTCTGTATATAATTGTATTGTATTTTGTATGTATTGCACATTGCCCTCACTGTGCACACAGCACTAATAATGTTTTCAGTAAATGTTTACATTCTTTCGAGTCCTGATTAGAATAAGCCTGCCTATGTAACTCCCCTTGTTACCATAAACGTACAATTGTAATATTAATGTGATACCTACGTATTCATGTGCATAAAAACCTTCAATTGCGTCATAATAAAGCAGAACAGTAATTTGGAAAGATGCTGAGCGTATCTTTTGTGTCTGTTCCCTACTGCAGTAGTTATTATTAATTTGGAACCACTAATCAATATGAGGATAGGAGTTGCCTATCATCAATTTAACCGAGTCAATATCATAAGTCTTGCCTTTGGATGAAAAGTGTTTCTGTCCATGTTGTACATACTTGCATGTTTTGCACAAAGGTTTTCTGCACTGAAACATGCCATAGAGTGGGAGTAAACATATGCGTGGTATGGGCCGAATAGAGAGGGGTTTAAGCTTACTAGGGGCAATTTTATTTTTCAGGAAACCGGTTTCGATTTTTGAGATCCAGAATGGGATTGACATTCCATTCGGTTTTGGCACCGTGAAAAAGGGTTTGAACAAAACCCCAAACCCTGCTCTTTTATGGGGACCACCATGATCACTTTTTGCCAAAAGATGGTCCAATGCTTGAAAGAAAGACTTCTTTTTCTCTGGATCCTTAGGAACGTTTGATCTGAGAAAATGAGGAGACGGGAACTCTTCGAACTCCAGTTTGTACCCTGGAGCTATTGAGGACGTCCCCCATGTGTCTCGATACTCTTCCTGCCAGACCCTTGAGAACTGCAGAAGTATTCCCCCTACTCGAGCGAGCGGGGGCACCTCCTCATTAAAAGGCTTTAGTATTTTGTAGGTTTCCTCCCCCAAGACTTCTTTTGTCCCTGGGGTTGACCCTGAGGTTTACCTCTTGAACTTGCCGAAGGAAGCCGTCGTAACTGCCTGGAGGCTGATGCCCCTGGTACTGGAGAAGGAGCTTGTTAATATGAAATACGTTTACTCCTTTTCTTAAATGGCAAAGGGGTACTTTTTCCACTAGAAATTTTTTTGGATGTATTACCCAATTCATCCCCAAACAGCCATTTCACTGCAAAAAGGAAGACTAGCCAGGAGCTTCTTGCATGGTGCTTAGCGAAAGGCGTGAGGCCTGAAGGATAGAATCTCTCATAGCGACTATTGCAAACATAAAGCTGCTAGTAGCTTGCCAGATCCTGGGCCTGCTGAACAGGATAACCTTGAGCACCTGTTTAAACTGGTCTCTCAATGATTGACCAATTACTGTCAGCGCAGGCTGAAACACTCGCCAGAGAAAAAAGTGTTTAATAGGAATTCCAACTTTTTATCTGTTGGATCCCTAAGCATTTGAGCATTGTCTGCTGGACAAGTCAAAATTTTATTCACAGAGGATATAGCAGCGTCAATTACTGGTATCCCCACCTTTAGTGAATTTTTACCTCCATAGGATAAAGTGTGAAAAACTTTTTAGGAGGGAAAAAATGCTTATCTGGGTGATCCCACTCAGATACAAAAAACTTTTCCAGCAATGAATGGACAGGAAAGGCATGCACAGCTTGAGGAGGCTTTAACGAACCCAAACACTCAGTTGAGGGTACATAAATGTGGAGCGGACCATTCAGTAAGAAATTGCACCATCAATCTTACAGATTGTGAAGCTGATCCCCCCGTATTCGACCCCTCAGAAGAGGAGTCATCAGCCTCACCACGGTCCCCTGAGTGAATCCATTTAATCCCGCCCCCAGTTCCTCAGTTTGAAGGTCCTGGGTAATGGAAGGGAACCGGTCGCATTTTGTCCCACACTGGGATGCGATTAAAGCCGCTAACCTTTTTTCCAATCCTATCATGGCTGAGGAAAAAGACCTCTTTAGTAATATAGAAAGGGGCTGCAGTATTGAAAACAGTTGCAAACATTTCATGGCCCCGATGCTCACTATGACCAGCCACCCCCTCTCAGGGGAGGATGCCATTGTAGTGATGAGTAGGCTTTCCAGAGCTTGGAAAAAATCCCCCCCAATCTTACCGGAGGTCTGAGCTGCTCGCCAGAGGGAAGCCTGCTGCTTCTGCTGACACAGCGTGATCTTTGAGGAAAGCATGACAAGATACATGCTCTATACAGCCCCCAGTGGGGACTCTTAGGAATGACAACATTTAATTTTTTTAAAGGAGACATTTCATAGAAAAATTTAAAAATTCCTTAGAAACCTCCACTTACCTTTCCCGCCCGCAGGGATTTCTGTGGTAAAACCAACAGACATAACCTTCACCCCTCACGGTGGGCTCTGTTACAAAACCTTCAGGAACCGGGGACCCTCGGGGAACCCACACTCCTGGACCCGTAAAGCACCCCGCCAGTAAAAACTTTATGGCTGAAAACACCAAAGCACTGGATCCCGGGGTCCAGCTCTCTAAAAAAAGAGAAGCGTTATGGGCTAAACCTCGCTTCTTCCGCAACGAGGCCCTGGTACCATTCAATTCGGCCTGAAAAGACACTTTGAATGGATCCGGCTGCATAGCTAGCCCCAGCTAGGATTGCTCCAGTGGAGCTCAGCACAGCACATCTTTATTTGTGACCAACACCTTAGACACTGGTGAAAAAACTGAGGTACTTCCAGTAGTGGGAGGGATTATATAGGGAGTGGACTTCCTGTCTTAGGGTGTGCCAGTGTCCATTACTTGAAGGTGGCCTATAACCCACATAGTAATTACTATGGCTCTGTGTCCCGTGATGTACGATTGAGAAATTAGGAACAATGGTCTGACAATTACTTGACTGAATTCCCCAAGTACTCTCGGGTGCAAGCCATCTGGTCCCGGTGATTTATTAACCACTTCAGCCCCGGAGGATTTGGCTGCTCAATGACCGGAGCACTTTTTACAATTTGGCACTGCGCTGCTTTAACTGGTAATTGCGCGGTCATGCAATGCTGTACCCAAACAAAATTTGCGTCCTTTTTTCCCCCACAAATAGTTCTTTCTTTTGATGGTATTTGATTGCCTCTGCGATTTTTATTTTTTGCGATATAAACGGAAAAAGACCGAAAATTTTGAAAAAGAAATTATATTTTCTACTTTTTGTTCTTAAAAAATTTTAATAAACTCAATTTTAGTCATACATTTAGGCCAAAATGTATTCAGCCATGTCTTTGGTAAAAAAAATGTCAATAAGCATATATTTATTGGTTTGCTTAAAAGTTATAGCGTCTACAAACTAGGGTACATTTTCTGGAATGTACGCAGCTTTTAGTTTATGACTACCTATCTCATTTCTTGAGGTGCTAAAATGGCAAGGCAGTACAACCCCCCCCCCCCAAATGACCCCATTTTGGAAAGTAGACACCCCAAGGAAATTGCTGAGAGGCTTGTTGAGCCCATTGAATATTTTATTTTTTTGTCACAAGTGATTGAAAAATGACAAAAAATAAATAAATTACACAAAGTTGTCACTAAATGATATATTGCTCACATATGCCATGGTTATATGTGAAATTACACCCCAAAATACATTCTGCTGCTTCTCCTGAGTATGGGGATACCTCATGTGTGATACTTTTTGGGAGCCTAGCCGCATACAGGACTCTGAAAACCAAGCACCGCCTTCAGGATTTCTAAGGGTGTAAATTTTTGATTTCACTCCTCAGTACCTATCACAGTTATGAAGGCCATAAAATGCCAAGATAGCACAACCCCCCCCCCCCCAATGACCCCATTTTGGAAAGTAGACACCCCAAGCTATTTGCTGATAGCGATGTTGAGTCCATGGAATATTTTATATTTTGCCACAAGTTGCGGGAAAATGAATTTTTTTTTTTTTTTTGCACAAAGTTGTCACTAAATGATCTATTGCTCAAACATGCATGGGCATATGTGAAATTACACCCCAAAATACATTCTGCTGCTTCTCCTGAGTACGGGGACACCACATGTGCAAGACTTTTTGGGGGCCTAGCCGCGTACAGGACCCCAAAAACCAATCACCGCCTTCAGGCTTTCTAAGGGCGTAAAATGGTGATTTCACTTCCTCACTACCTATCACAGTTTTGGAGGCTATGAAATGACAAGATAGCACCCCCCCCCCCAATGACCTCATTTTGGAAAGAAGACACTTCAAGCTATTTGCCGAGAGGCGTTGAGTCCAAGGAACATTTTATATTTTGCCAAACGTTTCGGGAAAATTACCGTATTTATCGGCGTATAACACGCACAGGTGTATAACACGCACATTAATTTTAAGAGGGAAGTTTCAGGGAAAAAAAATAAATTTTAAATAAGGAACTTTGAAGCAAAATAAGGGTCAGTGCCCATCTGCAGTCTCACCATTGCCACCAATGCAGCCCCATCAATGCCCATCTGCAGTCTCACAAGTGCCATCAATGCGACCTCATCAGTCCACATCAATGCAGCAGCCTCACCATTGCCATCAATGCAGCAGCCTCACCATTGCCATCAATGCAGCAGCCTCACCATTGCCATCAATGCAGCAGCCTCACCATTGCCATCAATGCAGCAGCCTCAGCATTGCCATCAGTGCAGCAGCCTCAGCATTGCCATCAGTGCAGCCTGATCGATGCCCATTTGCAGCCTAGAGGGGACAGGGAGGGGGGCGGGACAAGCGCCAAAAGATTATATACAGTGAGAATCTCCTATGATAAACAGAACAGTGGTCCAATGGTGGCCCAGGAGACGGGACTTCCTATTACAGAGGCCGCCAAGTAAACAGGAGAATCTCACTGTATGTAATTTGACAGCGCTCATCCCGCCCCCCTCCCTGTCCCCTCCGAGGCATCTAAAATTGAAGTATTGGCGTATAACACGCACGTGCTATTTGCACCCAATTTTTAGGGTGAAAAAGTGAGTGTTATACGCCAATAAATACAGTTTTTTTTTTTTACACACAACGTTGTCACTAAATTATATATTGTTCAAACATGGCATGGGTATATTATATGGAAGTACACCACAAAATACATTCTGCTGCTTCTCCTGAGTATGGGGATACCACATGTGTGGGACTTTTTGGCTACAGGACCCAGAAAACCAATCACTGCCTTCAGGCTTTCTAAGGGCATACATTTTTTATTTCACTCCTCTCTGCCTATCACAGTTTCGGAGGCCATGAAATGCCCAGACAGCACAAACGCTCCAAATGACCCCATTTTGGAAGGTAGACACCCCAATTATTTGCTGAGGGGCATGTTGAGTATTTTGCAGATCTCGCTTTTTGTCACAAAGTTTTGAAAATTAAAAAAAAAAAAAGTTTTATTTTCTTTTATTTTCCAAAAATAAATGAGATCTGCAAAATACTCACCATGCCTCTTAGCAAATACCATGGGGTGTCTACTTTCCAAAATGGGGTCATTTGGGGGAGGGTTTGTGCTATCTGGACATTTCAGGGCCTCCGTAACTGTGATAGGTAGTGAGGAGTAAAATCACAATTTTACGCCTTTGGAAAGCATGAAGGCGGTGCTTGGTTTTTGGGGTGCTGTACGCGGCTAGGCTCCCAAAAAGTCTCACACATGTGGTATCCCTGTACACAGGAGAAGCAGCAGAGTTTATTTTGGGGTGTAATTGCACATATAACCATGCCATGTTTGAACAATATATCATTTAGCGACAACTTTGTGCAAAAAAAAAAAGTGTAATTTTCCCGAAACTTGTGGCAAAATATAAAATATTTCATGGACTCAACATGCCTATCAGCAAATAGCTTGGGGTGTCTACTTTCCAAAAAGGGGTAATTTGGGGGGTTGAATTTTTCCTGGCATTTTATGAACAGCATTTAAAAGCTTATGTCACACATCACCCACTCTTCTAACAACAAAGCCCTTTCTGACACTTTTTGTTTCTTGCAAAAAAATTATATTTTTTCATGTAAAGGCCCTGCAGATTAAAATGGTGGGTATTGCAATTTTTTATTCACACAGTATTTGCGCAGGGATTTTTCAAATGCAATTTTTTTTTTAAAAAACACACTTTTTTAAATTTTAATGCACTAAAACACACTATATTGTCCAAATGTTTGATGAATTAAAAAAAGATGATCTTATGCCGAGTACAGGGATACCAAACACGACATGCTTTAAAATTGCGCACAAACGTGCATCGGCGACAAACTACATACATTTTTAAAAGCCTTTACAGGTTACAATTTTAGATTTACAGAGGAGGTCTACTGCTAAAATTACTGATCTCGAGCGGACATGTAGTGACAGGTACTCTTTTTTTTTGAAAAAATTGAGGTCTCTCCTCTGCCCTCAAAGCATCTGACCACACCAAGATCGGTGTGATAAAATGCTTTGCCAATTTCCAAATGGCGCTGTTTATATCCGACGAAACCTAAGTCATGAAATGCTCATAGCTTCTGGTTTCTTAGGCCATAGAGATAATCTGAGCCATTCTGATCTCTGATCAGCTCTATGGTCAGCTGGTGGAACCACCGGCTGCATTCTTGGGTTCCCTGTTGGGACAGGAGAGCTCGAGAAACCATGGAAGATGGTGGAGGGGGCGGACGGTCCCTCTCACTGCTTATAAAAGCAGTCTAGAAGCTAATTAGCCGCTAGGGTTGCTTTTACATGAAAGCCAACCGCTGGCTGAAAACAGTGATACCAAGATGATACCTAAACCTGCAGGCATCATTCTGGTATAACCACTCAAATTCCAGCAACATACCAGTACGTTGCTGGTCCTTTTTGGGCATACATTGTAATGTTCTTTTTTTCATGCAGTCTGTGAGCTGAACAAAAAAAAAAAAAAGAGAATGATCGGTGGGTATGCCCACCAATAGAATACCGCCCTTCATCCACCCACTTCTAATGATGGCTAAACATGCACCATTTTTTTTTTTAACTGTGGTGGTGAAATCACCTCATACAGCGCTGGAGTCGCTGATTTACGTATTGTGGGAGCAAACGCTGTTGCTGTCAAGATACATAAACCAGTGCTGCAGCTGAATGCTGTACCTGCTAAGCAAATGATGGTTAACAATAAAACAAAGTATCATTACAGTATAACAGTAAGACTTACCATACCTGCAAAGCAAATACAATAAAACATAGTAAAAATAAAACATTGCAATCTGTGCCTAAAAAATATATGCCGAAGCATGGGGGTAATCCGCCCCTAATGTTAGGAGCAAATCGCTCCTCCACCCCTGCCCCATGCTTCGGCATATACGCTCTTTTGTTTTAACTGTGGTGGTGAAATCACCTCCGACAGCGCTGGAGTCACGGCTTTATGCATCGTGGGAGCAAATGCTGTTGCTGTCAAGATAAATAAACCCGTGCTGCAGCTGAATGGCGTACCTGCTAAGCAAATGATGGTTAACAATAAAACAAAGTAACATTACAGTATAACAGTAAGACTTACCATACCTGCAAAGCAAATACAATAAAACATAGTAAAAATAAAACATTGCAATCTGTGCCTAAAAATATATATACTGAAGCATGGGGGCAATCCGCCCCTAATGTTAGGAGCAAATCACTCCTCCACCCCGCCCCCATGCTTCGGCATATATGCTCTCTTTTTTTTTATAACTGTGGTGGTGAAATCACCTCCGACAGCGCTGGAGTCACGGCTTCATATATCGTGGGAGCAAACGATGTTACTGTCAGAATAAACCCGTGCTGCAGCTGAATGGCATACCTGCTAAGCAAATGATGGTTAACAATAAAACAAACATTACAGTATAACACACCATACCTGCAAAGCAAATACAATAAAACATAGTAAAACTAAAACAGAGAGAGAAGGATAGATATAGAACAATAGTGATTAACAGTAGAGCGGGCAGTAGAGAGCGAACATAAGAGAGAGAACAATAGAGAAAGAGAAGAAAAATAAAACTAAAACCAAAAATTTTTTTTATTTTTTGTGTTTTTTTTTTCACTTTTATAAAAACTGTAAAAAAACTGTAAACTGAATGTTGCAGATAGGGTCTCTCAAAATGTGATGGCCATCAAATCTTTCGAGACCCTGTGTACATGTGCCTAGGACTGTGTAGTGCTGTACCCTACGCTAATACTCAACTAGTGTGTGGTAGCGTTCGAAACAGTCATCAATGCAAAGACCAGGTTGGTCAGGACAGGAGGGACAATAAAAACGGGTGTCATGTTTATATCTGAGCTTTCTACAGACACATCTTCTTTGGGGGTTTCTATGGGTAGGGGTACCAGAGAGGACATGCGGAAAACACCTCTTATGCAGTCAGCTTACTATATTTGGATTGGGAAGTTGAGCCACAGCACAGTCGGGAAACAGAAGGGCTGTGATGATATCTTCCTGGAATTTAAGGAAGGATCCAGTTCGTCCTGAAGCTTTGTATAGCACATAAGCATTCAGCAGAGCCAATTGAAATAAGTATATAGACACTTTTTTATACCAGCTTCTGGCCTTACGGGCAACTAGGTACGGCGCCAACTGGTCGTTGAGGTCCACCTCTCCCATATTAGGGTTATATTCGTGGGTTTCTCCACAACACCAGTCGCAGTAGGAATTTGGACCTTCGTGTCTGCGTGAAGGGAGGACAGAACGAAAACATTCTCATTATCCCTCCAATTCACAGCGAGCAAATTAATACATCTCAAGCAGGCTCTCTCCCCAGCCTAAGATGGGAATCTACAAGCCGCTGGGGTAAGCCCCAGCGATTAGATCGCACGGTGCCACATGTGCCAATTTGGTGATCAAACAAGTGACTAAAAAGCGGCACGCTTGTGTAATAATTGTCCACATACAAGTGGTACCCCTTTCAGAATAAGAGTGACACAAGGTCCCACACAATCTTACCAGCGCTCCCTATGTAGTCTGGGCAGTTCTCCGGCTCTAAGTAACTATCTCTTCCCTCGTAAACCATAAAACTATATGTATAGCCTGTGGCCCTGTCACAGAGCTTATACATTTTGACCCCATATCTGGCACGCTTGCTGGGAAGATAGTTTGAATGACAAGCGGCCAGAAAACGTAACCAGGGACTCATCAGCGTAGACAACTTGATGGGAAGTAAACAAGGCTGCAAAGCGTTGGTTGAAGTTGTTTATGAGGGGCCGAATTTTGTAGAGCTGATCAAATTCAGGGTCACCCAGAGGACGACAGAGTTCATTATCGTTGAAGTGCATGAACCGCAAGATCTGCTCGTATCGTGTCCTGGTCATGGAGGCAAAGAACACGGGCATATGGTGAATTGGGTCAGTGGACCAATATGACAGCAACTCATTCTTTTTAGTTATGCTCATGAGGAGGCATAGGCCCAGGAAGGTCTTAAATTTGGAAACCGTAATTGGTTTCCAATCTCTGGCAAGGGTCAGCTGGGGATTAGCGGTGATGAATTGACCAGCATATACATTGCTTTGGTCCACAATAGATATATAGAGATCTTCGGTGAAAAACAGCAAATAAAAATCAAGTGATGTAAAATCAACTGTTTCCACTGAATTCCGGGTTGGCCAGTGAATGGGGGAAGCACGGGTGGTGCAGAAATGGTGGGCTCCCAATTAGCATTGGCGAATGCAGCAGGAAGGGCACTATGCACTCGACAGGCCTGTCTGTCTTCTTGGTGGCAGCGGGACACTACTCATGCTAGCCACCTCGCTAGCTTGAACTGCACTTATGGGACTCACCACGTCACACTGCAGTGCTGGATGTACGACCAGGATGTACTAGGTCGCTGGTGCTTGCCAGTTCACCAGAAGGATGAGCGGCACTAGTACTGGCTCTCTGCTCCATACGAGAGCCCTGTGGTCCTTTCACCTCAACGACAACAGAAGAACAAGGTCTGGTACGCCTGACCTTGGCAGGGACCACAACTCAGTCGTCAAAGCTATCTGTCAGGGTGCCGCTGCTGTCTACAGGTTCGTATTCTGAGCCTGAATCTGACAGATGAGTGACTTCCTCTTCACTATCTGTCATGCTCAGAAACATGTAGACCTCTTCACTAGTGTACCTTCGATTTGACATTTTGGTCTCTAATTTTACTGGTACACTTGTGAGACTGACAAGAAAAAAAGCACCTGACTGTCAGCGACTGATTCAAACGCTACCAAAAAAACTGTTAGCGTTCGCAGGGATCAGGCCTGACTCTGCGAACACTGCAGTTATGCGTGTTGTGTTTTTGTAAGTGACAGTGATCGATTGATACTGCACTTGGGTGGGCTGGGCAGAGGAGCTAAACGCAGGTGCTAGCAGGTATCTGCGCTGATCCCGCTAACACTGCGTTTTTGGGAACCCTAAACTGCTGGGGACACGAATATAGTTCTGATCAGATCAGATATTGATCTGTTCAGACACTATACTACTAAGGTGCATGCGTGGATGTTAGCACTACTGGCACTAATCTGACGCTACCTGGGGCGACGCAGACCCTGACTGACTCTAAAACCTAACTGATCTCACTCGCCGGGTGATCAGGGGGTTAAACCTTTATTAGGATATATATGGCGGGTGCCCTGACGCTATTAAAAAAATATCTAGTGACAGGGGTGATCAAAGAGTTACACAAAGGGGGTGTTAGGGGGAGGGTCCCTATACTTATCTGGGCCTAATACTAATTACCATAACGCTGATTTTTGTCACTAATGACACCAGTACAGCGATAAAATAAAAATCTGAATGCTGCACTGGGTGACACAGTGACGGGGTGAAGGGATTAACTGAGGGGGTGATCGGGGGTGGCAAGTGTACTTACGTGGACTGGTGTCAGTGTAGTGTTGGTGCGCTTACTATGAGATGTTCTCTCTTCTCAGTCTGGAACGGAAAAGACCGACAGGAGGAGAGATGACATCACTTCCCCTGTCCGTGTTTACACTTACACAGACAGGGGAAGGATCTCATTCGCCAGGACCGATTACCAGGTCCAGGCCAGATACCATTGGCCTGGGCCTGGAGATTGATTGGTTCTAGATCGAATCCGATCATCACGAGCGCCCCCTCGGCGGCCACTCGCCCGATGTAACATGACGGCGATTCGCCTGCCCGTGCCATTCTGCCGCAGTACAAATGTGGCGGCTGGTCGGGAACAGGTTAATGTTGAGTTTCCCAAGTCTATTTCTATCCTCTGTTAGCCATGAGGGTGCTTCCTGTGATGTGTCATGAGGACAAACACTGCAGTTTTGGTTACTGAAGCCCCCCATTCCCTTGTGAAGACTGAGGAGAAGAATAAATTCAATACCATCTCACCATCCTTTGTAACCAGATGTCCTTCCTCATTCTATATGGAGCCAATATGGTCTGTCCTCCCTTTTTTACTGTTTATATATTTAAAGAATTTCTTGGGATTTTTTCTGCTCTCCTCCGCTATGTGTCTTTCGTGTTTTATCTTAGCTGCCCTAATTGCACCCTAACATATCTTGTTGCATTCTTTGTAAAGTCTGAATGCTGATGATGATGATCCTTCAGCCTTGTATTTTTTGAAGGCCTCCTCCTTTGCTTTTATATGCATTTTTACATTGGAGTTAAGCCATCCAGGACTTTTGTTCGCTCTTTATTTCCCAATGGGATGCACTGGCTAATGCCCTTATTTAATATGCTCTTAAAGCAAACCCATCTCTCCTCCGTGTTCTAAGTTTCTTAGATTTTATCCCAATTTATATCGTCTAGCAAGGTTTGTAGTTTAAGGAAGTTGGCTCTTTTGAAATTCAGTGTCTTTGTATTCCCTTTATGTTTCCTATTTGTGTGATTTATACTGAAGCCAATTGTGTGATTTATACTGAAGCCAAGGTCTGTATTGTTGGTAATCAGTAGATCCAGTAACGCTTTATTTCTATTTGGTGTGTCTACAATCTGACCCATAAAATTGCCCTGCAAGACATCTAGGAACTGGCGAGCCTTAGGGTAAATGCGTGGTTCCCTCTGCCCAGTCTATGTCTGGATAGTTAAAAATCCCCCATTATGATAACACTTCCCATCCTTGCTGCTAATCCAAATTGTGATAGGAGATCTGTCTCCCCTTCCTCCCATAGGTTAGGGGGCCTATAGCATACTCCCAGTATTATTTTCCCCTTAACTTCATCCCTATGGAGCTCTACCCATAAGGATTCCACCTCCTTCCTAGCTCCCCTAGTGATGTAATCTCTCACATTCACTTGTACATTATTCTTGATATATAGGCATACCCCTCCACCTTTTTTACCCTCTCTATCCTTGCGATAAAGGGTATACTCTTGAATGTTTGCCAGCCAATCATGAGGGCTGTTGAACCAGGTCTCTGAAATTCCCACAAAATCCAAATCCTCCTCATACAACAGTATCTCTAGTTCACCCATCTTGTCCGCCAGGCTCCTGTCATTGGTGAACATGCCACATAGTTTAGACCGGTCGCATATGATCTTCTTATTGTGTGCTCCAAGATTGCAACTAGGACTTGCTACTATACTTACCTTGGGTTTTTTGTGCTTTGGTCAACCTACCACTAATGCCCCCAATACTACCCTCTGGAATAAGTTCCGCGCTGACTATCTCTACCTCTGGACCCCCCTCTTCGCCTAGTTTAAAAACCCCTCTAACTTTTTGGCCATCTTCATTCCCAGCTAATCTGCACCCTCCTCATTTAGGTGCAGTCCATCCCTTCTATAGTACTGGTTATCAACTGAGAAGTCGGCCCAGTCCTCCAGGAACCCAAACCCCTCCTTACTACACCAGCTCTTCAGCCACTTGTTTACTTCCCTAATCTCCCTCTGCCTTTATGGTGTGGCTCAATGTACCGGTAGTATTCCTGAGGATACTACCTTGGAGGTCCTTTTCCTCAATTTAGCTCCTAAGTCCCTAAAATCGTTCTTTAGGACACTCCATCTGCCTCTGACTTTGTCATTGGTGCCAACGTGCACCATGACAGCTGTGTCTTCCCCAGCCCCTCCCAGTAATCTGTCCACCAGATCCGTGATGTGCTAACCACTGGTAATCAGTAGATCTAGTAACCCCTTGTTTCTAGTTGGTGTGTCTACCATCTGACCTATGAAATTGTCCTGCAAGACATTTAGGAACTGGTGAACCTTAGAAGAATGCGTGGTTCCCTCTGCCCAGTCTATCTGGATAGTTAAAATCCCCCATGATAATAACACTTCCCATCCTTGTTGCTAATCCAAATTGTGATAGGAGGTCCATCTCCCCCTCCTCCCTCGTGTCAGGGGGCCTATAGCATACTCCCAGTATTATTTTCCCTTTAGCTTCATCCCTTGGAGCTCTACCCATAAGGATTCCACCTCCTCCCTAGCTCCTAATTGATGTCATCTCTCACATTCACTTGTACATTATTCTTGATATATAGGCATATCCCTCCCACTTTTTTACCCTCTCTATCCCTCTAAATGGTTGCCAGCCAACCATGAGAGCTGTTGAACCAGGTCTCTGAAATTCCCACAAAATTTAAATCCTCCTCGTATCTCTAGTTCACCCATCTTGTCCATCAGGCTCCTGGCATTGGCAAACATGCCACGCATACTATCCTCTTATTGGGTGACTTCAAGCTGTCATTGATGTTAAAGGGGGCAATTCATTGTATTAAGAACCAGGGTATGTAAACTTTTGATCAGGGTAATTTGGGTAGTTTCTGTTGCCATTATGATTTAAAAAGAGTAAACACAGTTGATTCATAATAAATGGCTTCAGCCAAATACTAACCATGAGTGAAAGAAAAGTTTTTGTGTTATCATTCATATTCTCTAAAATATGGCCAAGAAATCATAAATTCTGCCAGGGTATGTAAACTTATGAGCACAAAGGTATATGTGAGTGCAATACTTATTTTCCAGTATTTTATTTATTTTCCGAATACTACTACGCTTAGACAGTGGTGCTCTCTCCCCCCCCTCCCTGTTTTCTCTTTGTCTATTGGCGGGAAAATTCCAGAACTCGTTTTAAGGAGAGACTGCTGACACTTTAACCGGTTCCCGACCGTCGCATGCCGATGTACGTCGGCAGAATGGCACGGGTGGGTAAATGGGCGTACCTGTACATCCCTCCCTCCCCGTTGGCGGTCCGATTCGTTAGGGGAGCGATCAGTCCCCAGGGCCAGACCAATGATTTATGGTCTGGACCTGGCGATCGCTCCCAACGAATGAAAAGCTTATCCTGCCTGTGTAAATGTAAACACAGACAGGAGGAAGTGATGTCATCTCTCCTGGTGGAGTCTTTTCGATTCCAGTGAGAGAGAGGAGACATCTAACCGTGAGTTGCACCAACAGTACACTGACAACAGCACACATAGGTACACTTTCCCCCCCCTGATCACCCCCCTATCCCTCTCCCTGTCACTATGTCACCAATTGCAGTTTTCAGATTTTTCACTGATCACTGCATTGGTGTCATTTGTGACTGAAAGTTAGTATTAGCCCCCATTAGGGCTAGGTTACCCCCCTAATAAAGGTTTAAGCCCTTGATCACCCCCCAGTTAACCTTTTCACCTCCTGTTGCCAGTGTCACTAAATGATCGCTGTATTTGTGTCACTGGTGACGCTAGCCAGTTAGGTGATTAGTTTCACCGTCAGGTTTTTATAGCGTCAGGTACCCCCATATATACTACCCAATAAAGGTTTTAACCCCCTGGTTAACCGTTTTAACCCCTGTTGCCAGTGTCACTAATCGATCGCCGTATTTGTGTCACTGGTGACGCTAGTTAGCCAGTTTGTTTCACGGTCAGGTTTTTATGGCCTTAGGTACCCCCATATATTACCCAATAAAGGTTTTAACCCCCTGCTTGCCCCTTGTTAACCCTTTCACCCCCCCGTCACCAGTGATCACCGTATTCGTGGTACGGGTGACGCTAGTTAGTTAGTTTGCTTTTTATAGCGTCAGGGCACCCGCCGTATATTACCCAATAAAGGTTTAACCCCCCCGATCGCCCGGCAGGTGATATAAGTTGCGTCAGATTAGTGCCAGTAGCGCTAACACCTATGCACGCACCATACATCTCCCTTAGTAGTATAGTGTCTGAGCGGATCGATGTCTGATCAGATCTATACTAGCGTCCCCAACAGTTTAGGGTTCCCAAAAACACAGTGTTAGCGGGATCAGCCCAGATACCTGCTATCACCTGCATTTAGCCCCACCGCCCAGCCCAGCCCAGCGTAGTATCAATCGATCACTGTCACTTCCAAACTCACAAATACAGTCGCAGAGTCAGGCCTGATCCCTGCGGACGCTAACAGTTTTTTTGGTAGCGTTTGAATCAGTCGCTAACAGTTAGGAGCTTTTTTACCTGTGAGTCTCACTAGTGTACCAGTAAATTTAGAAACCAAAATGTCAAATCGAAGGTACACTAGTGAAGAGGCCTACAAGTTTCTGAGCATGACAGATAGTGAAGAGGAAGTCACTCATCTGTCAGATTCAGGCTCAGAATACAAACCTGTAGACAGCAGCGGCACCCTGACAGATAGCTCTGACGACGGAGTTGTGGTCCCTGCCAAGGTCAGGCGTACCAGACCCCGTTCTTCTGCTGTTGTTGAGGTGCAAGAACCTCAGGGCTCTCGTATGGAGCAGAGAACCAGTGCTAGCGCTGCTCATCCTTCTGGTGAACTGGCAAGCACCAGCGGCCTAGTACACCCTGGTCATACATCCAGCACTGCAGTATCACGTGGTGACGTGGCGAGTCCCATAAGTGCAGTTCAAGCTGCTGAGGTGGCTAGCACGAGTAGAGTCCCACAGCCACCAAGAAGACAAAGACAGACAAGCCCATAGTGCCCTTCCTGCTGCATTCGCCAATACTAATTGGGAACCCACCACTTCTGTACCATACTTCCCCATTCACTGGCCAACCCGGAATTCAGGTGGAAACAGTTGATTTTACATCACTTGATTTTTATTCACTGTTTTTCACCGAAGATCTCTATAGATCTATTGTGGAACAAATTAATTTGTATGCAAAAAAAGAAAATCTACGAGCCACAATGAATCTAGTGCTAAGAATAAGCACTACACAGCCGCATGCATGAATCACGCCTTGTACTGCGTGTGAAATATCAAATAAATAAAAATAATGATGCGCTAGAGTGTGCTGAACGTGCCCCTATCACGGCACAGAGAGATAAAGTACATATACAACAAAGCGTAAAGGTATCTGCCACACTATGTACTATATCCCATAAAGTAAATGAACATAATGTGCACAAATAAATTATGCAATGGGCATATGAAGTAATAATGGTAATATTAATAAATATATTTGCTCCAAAATAAATGAGTGCAGAACAGGTACTAAAAAGTGCAACTGACATATAAAGTAATAATAGTAATAATAATAAATGTTATTGCTTCAAAAATAATTCATACATGCAAACAAATGCTAAAAAGTGACATGTGCCAACCAAAATGCAAAGGAAATCTGAAAGCTGACCCCTAACATAAAACACCTCCATCCCTAATATCAAAGAAAAAGAAAATAAAGGTCGCCCACGGGACTTTAAATGAGGTGTAAATGGTGATCAAAGGGTAGACAGGTATTACAGTACAAATATTTTATTGAAAACAACATAATCCATAATAGGACATGGGTATGGGTGAAAGGTTCATAAAACAGCAACAATACATAGTAATCCTCAAACACAGCCATAATATAATAGTAATACATGTAGTACAGGTATGCATAGTACATCTCTAACCCGACGCGTTTCGCGAGCTTTCCTCGCTTCATCAGGGGCTGATGTGCATATCTGCTGTCTGTAAAAACAGGTTAAAGTATAATTAGAGTATCGGTTATGATTGGATGAAAGCAAGAAGCCAGAACCGATCATCCCAGAATTACCTATAAGACCAAGGCTCCAGACACTGGACCCAGGCAGGGGTCGGCAGAGGGTGTCTCCCCGGGAGCTGAAGAGACCGAGGACCCAGCCAGAGGAACGAGGCCGGACGTGGGGGGCAGCATGGCAATAGAAAAAGAGAGAAGAGAAAAGAGCGTGGACCCAAATTGTTCCCATATGTCCTGCAGGGCAACTCACTGTGTGAAAATAAATGTATTATAATATAAGGTTTTAGGTCTTGAAAGTATAAAGTATCATAGCATCAAGTACAGAATATAATGATGAACAAGGTCTAAAGTAATGGCGTTAGTACTGTCCTAAATGGTGGCATTGGTATTGTAATAGAGATATGAAGTTGGATAAGCCCGAGGTGTCCCGCAGAGCAAAAGAGAAAAAGGAGGGTACAGGGTGGGGGAGTGAATGAGAAAAGGGAGAGAAAAGACAGGAGAAGGTAAAGTGAGGAAGTAAAGTGAGGAAGAACAGAAAGAAAAAAAAAAGAGAAAAAAGAAAAAAGAAGAAAAGAAATGAAAAGAAAAAAAGGGGGAACAAGACCAAGAGGGAGAGAAGAGAGGGAAAGTGGGGAAGTGAAAGGAGATGAAACACAGTGAGATAGGGAGACAAGATATTGGTGGTAAAATAAACTGAACTACTAGTGGTTCCATGTGAAAGGAAGAGGGGAGTGAAAGAAGTGTGGATCTGGGGGGTAAATCAGACACACTGAAGTGAGCATGTGGGGATAAGTACACTGGGGATTCAAAGTATACATGTGAAGATAAAAGCAAAGTGCCTACCGATGTAGTGAAGTGTCCCAGCTGAGTGTTGGAGAAGAGTGATAGCAGAAAAGTTTGCCATGCTGATACCACCCATCCTTATACCCGGACATCCGCCGAGTTCTCCGCCCCTAGCTTCATGCGTAGGCCGGGGCAGGGGGGATCGCAACGCGCTCGCCTCACAGAGGCAGGCGCCCGCGATCGCTGGCCACCGCCTAGATGACACGTCCCGCCCATCAGGGAGGGGAATACCGCTGGATTGCGGGCTTCCCCAAGTGGGCGTGGAGAGGCATGACGCCGATGCACTGGTGGCCCCGCCCCTCCGGAAGACCAGAGAGATGGGGACAGCTGGGGAAATGAATCCCCATTTGTGCATCGCAGCTCCCAGAGGATAAACCAGACCGCCCGGCCCAACAGGGGCGCAGTGGAGGACCCAGGTCCTGCAGGTACATGGTCAGCATAAATATGATAATAGTAAAAAATATATATACCAGCATGTCATTCAAAAATGACAAGATCACTGTAACCCATATGAGATCTAGGACCAGCATCAGATAAAGGGCATTATGGTGTCTTCCACCTGGGTACAAATTGCAAAGGAAATCTGAAAGCTGACCCCTAACATAAAACACCTCCATCCCTAATATCAAAGAAAAAGAAAATAAAGGTCGCCCACGGGACTTTAAATGAGGTGTAAATGGTGATCAAAGGGTAGACAGGTATTACAGTACAAATATTTTATTGAAAACAACATAATCCATAATAGGACATGGGTATGGGTGAAAGGTTCATAAAACAGCAACAATACATAGTAATCCTCAAACACAGCCATAATATAATAGTAATACATGTAGTACAGGTATGCATAGTACATCTCTAACCCGACGCGTTTCTCTCCCTTTTCTCATTCACTCCCCCACCCTGTACCCTCCTTTTTCTCTTTTGCTCTGCGGGACACCTCGGGCTTATCCAACTTCATATCTCTATTACAATACCAATGCCACCATTTAGGACAGTACTAACGCCATTACTTTAGACCTTGTTCATCATTATATTCTGTACTTGATGCTATGATACTTTATACTTTCAAGACCTAAAACCTTATATTATAATACATTTATTTTCACACAGTGAGTTGCCCTGCAGGACATATGGGAACAATTTGGGTCCACGCTCTTTTCTCTTCTCTCTTTTTCTATTGCCATGCTGCCCCCCACGTCCGGCCTCGTTCCTCTGGCTGGGTCCTCGGTCTCTTCAGCTCCCGGGGGAGACACCCTCTGCCGACCCCTGCCTGGGTCCAGTGTCTGGAGCCTTGGTCTTATAGGTAAGTCTGGGATGATCGGTTCTGGCTTCTTGCTTTCATCCAATCATAACCGATACTCTAATTATACTTTAACCTGTTTTTACAGACAGCAGATATGCACATCAGCCCCTGATGAAGCGAGGAAAGCTCGCGAAACGCGTCGGGTTAGAGATGTACTATGCATACCTGTACTACATGTATTACTATTATATTATGGCTGTGTTTGAGGATTACTATGTATTGTTGCTGTTTTATGAACCTTTCACCCATACCCATGTCCTATTATGGATTATGTTGTTTTCAATAAAATATTTGTACTGTAATACCTGTCTACCCTTTGATCACCATTTACACCTCATTTAAAGTCCCGTGGGCGACCTTTATTTTCTTTTTCTGTGCCAACCAAAAAGTGCAAAGTGTCACGCAATACATATACTTAATAGTCCATCATGAACTAGATATATATTGAACACAAAAGTCCTTCACAAAAGTGATGACAGATGATCTTCAGTAGTGATGTATTTAAACGTGCTCAAATTCCATATTATGCGATGGTGAATCGAAAGGTGACCCCCCCAAGGTAAAGCGCTCACCTTAGAGAATGTGACTAAGTCGCTAGGCCGAGTCAGGAAATGCTTTTGAGCCACCCAGGGCTCTATGTGGATCACAGGAAAACAGGCTCCAGCATAGGAAGATGTATGAGATGTAAACGCATGTGGTATTGATAATGTGGTTCATCCGCTTGTGGGGAAGACGATCTTCTCACTGGTGAAGAGGCAGCTGATGGGTCCAGGGATGCCGGTGGTTCCCAGCGCTTCCAGACACTAAGGACGGCTCACAGACAGTGGTGTATGTCACTTCCGGTTGGAGAGAGAGCGGGGAGAAGCGTGTGTTCGGAGCATGCGTGCTCCTTAATCAATCTGTGCCATGATAGGGGCACGTTCAGCACACTCTAGTAAATCAATTTGTATGCTGGTCAATTCATTGCCGCTAATCCCCATTTGACCCTTGCCAGAGATTGGAAACCAATTACGGCATAACCAAAAAGAGTGAGTTGCAGTCATATTGATCCACTGACCCAATTCACCATATGCCCATATTCTCTGCTTCCATGATCAGGGCATGATACGAGTAGATCTTGCGGTTCATGCACTTCAACGACAATGAACTCTGTCGTCCTCGGGGTGACCCTGAATTTGATCGGCTCTACAAAATTCGGCCCCTTGTAAACCATTTCAACCATTTAGCAGCCCTGTTTAATCCCCATCAAGTTGTCTGCGTTGATGAGTCCCTGATTAAGTTTTCTGGCCGCTTGTCATTCAAACAGTATCTTCCCAGCAAGCATGCCAGATATGGGGTCAAGATTTATAAGCTCTGTGACAGGGCCACAGGCTATACATATAGTTTTATGGTTTACGAGGGAAGAGATAGTTACATAGAGCCGGAGAACTGCCTAGATTACATAGGGAGCGCTGGTAAGATTGTGTGGGACTTGGTGTCACCCTTATTCAGAAAGGGGTTCCACTTGTATGTGGACAATTATTACACGAGCGTGCCACTTTTTAGTCACTTGTTTGATCATCAAATTGGCGCATGTGGCACCGTGCGATCTAATCACTGGGGCTTTTCCCAGCGGCTTGTAGAATCCCGTCTTAGGTTGGGGGAGAGAGCCTGCTTGAAGTGTAATAACTTGCTCGCTGTAAAGTGGAGGGATAATAAGAATGTTTTCGTTGTTTCCTCCCTTCACGCAGACACGAAGGTCCAAATTCCTACGGCTACTGGTGTTGTGGAGAAACCCTTCTGTGTCCACGAATATAATCTTAATATGGGAGGGGTGGACCTCAACGACCAGTTATTGGCGCCGTACCTAATTGCCAGACGCTGGTACAAAAAAGTGTCTGTATATTTATTTCAATTGACTCTGTATGAATTATTTTTGAAGCAATAACATTTATTATTATTACTATTACTTTATATGTCAATTGGCTGGGGGAGAGAGCCTGCTTGAGATGTATTAATTTGCTCGCTGTGAAGTGGAGGGATAATGAGAATGTTTTCTTTCTGTCCTCCCTTCACGCAGACACGAAGGTCCAAATTCCTACGGCAACTTCGTTTTGTGGAGAAACCCACGAATATAAGCCTAATATGGGATGGGTGGACCTCAACGACCAGTTGGCGCCGTACCTAGTTGCCCGTAAGGCCAGATAATGGTATAAAAAAGTGTCTGTATACTTATTTCAATTGGCTCTGCTGAATGCTTATGTGCTATACAAAGCTTCAGGATGAACTGGATCCTTCCTTAAATTCCAGGAAGAGATCACAGCCCTTCTGTTTCCAGACGGTGCTGTGGCCCAACTTCCCAATGCAAATGCAGTAAGCCGGCTGCATGGGAGGCATTTTCCTTATGTCCTCCCTGGTACCCCTACTCAAAGAGAACGGCCGAAACCCACCGAGAACGGCCGAGAGGCTCACAATCGGCGGGGGATCGGCGTATAACACGCACCCACAATTTCCCCCTGATTTTAAGGGGAAAAAAGTGCGTGTTATATGCCGATAAATACGGTAATTAAATATAATTGAAATCAAAATAAATAATCCCCCCCTGCTCACGTGCAAAGGCGAACGCAAGCGTCGGTCTGGTGTCATATGTAAACAGCAATTGCACCATGCATGTGAGGTATACCGCGAAATTCAGATCGAGGGCAGTCATTTTAGCAGTAGACCTCCTGTGTAAATCTAAAATGATAACCTGGAAAGGCTTTTAAAAATGTATGTAGTTTGTCGCCACTGCACGTTAGGGATGTCCCCAAGCAGTGGCAAAAACGAGGGGTGGGAACACAGAGAAAATAACTCCTTGCGGCCGAAGCCTGCATCCGAAGATGCGCCCTCATCGACCTTGTAAAATTTGTGAAAGTGTGTACCGACGACCAGGTAGCCGCCTTACACACCTGTGAAACGGACACTTGATGTCGGAAAGCCCAGGAAGCACCAATTGCCCTGATGGAATACGCCGTGACGGGAAAGGGAGGCGCCCGCCCCCTTATGGCATAAGCCTGTACAACAAGTACTACAATCTGTCTGATCCAACGAGAAATGGTGGCCGATGAGACCGCCAGGCCCTTCTTCGGACCAGCCAGAGCCCAGACCACATCCAAAGAATGTAAAGCGACCTCCCTGGGATGCGACGGCCGAGGGCATAAGGACGGAAGCACAATGTCCTCATTTAGATGAAAGGCCGAAACAACCTTCGGAAGAAAAGAGGGCTGCGGACGCAGCACCGCCTTATCCTTGTGGAGGATCAAATAGGGAGATTTGCATGACAAGGCCGCCAACTCCGAAAACCCACCTTGCAGATGTAATAGCCACTAGAAAGACTACTTTCTGAGAGAGTGTCAATAAAGGGATCTTCCTAATGTCTTCAAACGGCGGTTTCTGAAGCACCGAGAGCACCAGATTCAGATCCCACGGGGGCAGCGGCGGACGTACCGGAGGAGCCACATGCCGAACCCCCTGAACAAACGTACGCACCAATGAGTGAGTCGCCAAGGGCCGCTGAAAAAAAGACTGAAAGCTGATATCTGCCCCATAATGGTGCTTAATGCAAGCTTCTGATCCACCCCTCGCTGCAGAAACAGCAGGATCCTGAAAACCGAATATGAACACAGATGCCACCCCACCTCCTCACACAGGGAGATGTAGGCCTTCCAGGTGTGATGATAAATCTTCCAGGAAGAAGACTTTCGCGCCCTTAGCATAGTGGAAATTCCCGAAGCTGACAGCCCTCGGTCCCTCAGCACCTGGCTTTCAACAGCCATGCCGTTAAAGCCAGTGACGGTAAAGCAGGGTGGAGAATCGGACCTTGAGACAGAAGGTCCTAGTGCACCGACAGCCGCCAAGGAACATCCGCTACCTTTCGTACTATGTCGGCGTACCAAGGACGTCGAGGCCAGTCTGGGGCAATCAGAATCACCGGAAACCCCTCGGCCTCCACTCTGCGCAGCAGACGAGGGAGAAGCCTGAGAGGGGGAAAGGCATAAATTAGCTGATAATGCCCCCATGGGGCCAACAACGTGTCTGACGCGTCCGCCCAGGGATCCTTTGACCTGGCCACAAACCTCTGCACCTTCTGATAGAGCCGAGAGGCCAGGAGATCCACATCTGGCATGCCCCACTGTAGGCAAATGAGCCGAAACACTTCTAGATGCAGTGACCATTCCCCTGGTCCAGCAACTGACGACTGAGGTAGTCCGCCTACCAGTTTTATACTCCCGGAATGTACACGGCTAACAGAGCCGGCACACGCCACTCTGCCCACTGTAGGATGTGGGAGACCTCCAGCGCTGCCGCTGAGTTCCTTGTCCCTCCCTGATGATTGACATACACCACCGCCGTGGCGTTGTCCAACTGGATCCTGACCGGACGACCCTGCAGCCTCTGCGACCATGTGGAGAGGCACCGCCTGGTCGCCCGCAGCTCCAGCACATTGATCGGCAGACGGGATTCTTCCTTCGTCCAGCGACCCTGGGCCGACTGGATGCCCCAAATTCCCCCCCAGGCCGGTCAGGCTGGCGTCTGTCATGATTACCGTCCAATGATGAGGAAGGAACGATTTCCTGGACCAAAGGGCCGGGGACCTCAGCTACCAGAGAAGCGAACCCCTGGCTAACTGGCTCACCCGGAATTGACAATCCAGGTATGTCGGAGACTTGTACCATTTGGATAGGATCTCTTTCTGCAAGACTCGAGTGTGGAATTGAGCATACAGTACCACCTCAAAAGTGGCTACCATGAGACCCAGAACTCGCATGCACAGTGACGACCACCTGCGGGACATCAGTAACCGCACAGCAGATTGGAGAGTCTGCAGCTTGCTTGAAGGAAGAAAGACTCTCGCCTTTGAGGAGTCCACAATCAACCCCAAGTACTCCAGTCACTGGGTCGGCAGCAAAACCGACTTCTGGATATTCAACACCCAGCCAAACTCCTGAAAAGTCTACATGGTGATCGCCACATCCTCCCTTAGTCCTGAGGCAGAGGCTGCTCTCAGGAGAAGGTCGTCCAGGTAACCCACGATCGCGATCCCCCGCTGTCTCAGCAACTCCAGAATCGGAGCCAGCACCTTGGTGAAGACCGTTGGTGCCGACGCTAAGCCAAAGGGAAGAGCTACAAATTGGTAGTGCTCATCCCCGACTGCAAATCGCAGGAACCTCTGGTGTCTGACGCATATGGGGACATGCAAGTATGCGTCCTTGATGTCCAAAGTCGCCAGGAAATCCCCCTGATGAAGTGCAGCGACCACGGAATGAACCAATTCCATCCTGAACATCCGAACCTTCGCAAAACAATTAAGGGCCTTGAGATCCAGGACTGGGCGAACCCCTTCCTTCTTTGGGATTACAAACAGATTGGAATAGAATCCCTGAAACCTTTCCGACGTCGGTACAGGCACTATTACCCCACACAGTAGTAAGTCCTGTACTGCCCCAAACAGGGCCTCCCGACGAGCCGGAAGGAGATAAAGGTTGGAGGGAAAAAACCTGTCTGGCGGACAAGAAAGAAACTCTATCTTGTAGCCTGACAAAACCAGCTCGCAGACTCACTGGTCGGAAAGAAGAGAAGTCCACCGGTCTGCAAACTCCCGAAGGCAACCCCGCACCCGAGAGTCGGGCGGGGGTGAACCTTCATGCGGAAGCTGATTTGTTCGCAGGCTTGTTCGGCTTGCGATACCAGGGACGCTTTCGTCCCTCAGCGGGCTCTGCTTTTGTCCCTCAGCGGGCCCCTTGTTGGACTGGGAACACTTACCTGCCGACACGGGCGGACGAAAAAGCTGATTCTGAGAGGAAAAATAGGGCCCCTGCCTACGGCGTGGCTCCTTACCCTTTCTGGACTGTGGGAGCAAAGTACTCTTCCCCCCAGTAACATTTTTAATAATGTCATCCAGCGAGGCGCCAAACAAGCTCCCACCTTGGAAGGGCAACTCCGCCAGCGCTTTCTTAGATGTCTGGTATACAGACCAACACTTAAGCCAAATCAGCCAACGCAGCACTACTGCTGATACCGAGGCTTTAGAAAGCAAAGAGGCCGTATCAAGGGCCGCATCACAAATATACTTAAGGCCTTGCACCAACTAGTCTGCCAATTCCACACAGACTGGGGAAATCTGCTCCTCCCCAACTCGCGGTGCAACAACTTAGCCCATTCAGTAAGTGTTTGTGACACCAGAGCTGTGGTTAACACTGGCCGAAGCGCTGACCCCACCACCGTAAACATGGACCGGGCAACCGCCTTGGCCCTTCTGTCAGCAGGGTCTTTGAAAGAGGGGGACCCTTCCACCGGAATCGTGGTCACCTTATTTAACCTAGATACCGGGGGGTCAACGATCGGAGATGTCCATTTCTTCAGAAAACTCTCCTCAAAGGGGTAACGCACCGCCAATCGCCTCGGGAATGAAAAGGCACGCTGCGGGCGTTCCTACTCCTTGTAAACAAACTTATCAAAATAAGTTAGGTAGGGAAACACCTTAGCGGTGTGGACCAGCTTGTGGGACCCAAAAGGGACCGACACATCTGCAGATGCCCTAGCCACATCCTCTATCTTCAAGGTATCCCACACCGCCATAATAAGTGCTCCCACTAGCGCTTTTTCCTGAGCTGAAACAGACGCGGAGGCTTCCTCCTCACTGTCCGAAGGGTCATGGTCCGCAACCTCTGAAGTGTCAGAGCAGGGGCCGCCTGCCACAGCGGGGCCCGAGTCTGAATCAGAGCTTTCCCCGGAAGATGGGGGGAGGGGGCGTTTTTTACCCACCTTGTGCCCGCACGCCGCTTCCACCCTGGAAACAAATGATTCCAGGACCGCCGACAGAGCATCCAGGGGAACCAGTTGCTATCACAAGGGTTTCAGGAAGAAGAGCCAGCAGCCGACGCCATGCCTGACCCACTCTCGCCTGTCACCCGGGACCTAAGGCAAGAGAAAAAAAATGCCTACCCTCCTAGCTGCCACAGACTGAGAGGCCCCCCACAGGACTCACCACCCTGACCAAGGCATTGTGCTGTGCTGCTGTCCATTCTCCCCTCTGCTGGTGTCCAAACCATGAGGCGTTCTGTGTCAGTTTTGCGCTGTTACTGGTTTAAACAGCCGCCCAGCGCTAGAGAACTAACATAACCGTCTACAAGAAAATGGCCACCGGCCGCCTCAAACAAAAAACGCCAGGAAAATGGCCACGGCTACCGGAAAATGGCCGTGGTTCCCGTGGCGACCATTCCCTCTGCATGGCGGCAAACGAAGGTAACAAATGAGTGGAAACAATGAAGGTAAAAACCGAAGGGAAAAAATGAGCGGAACAACGAGGAGAACAAACGAAGGGGACAAATGAAAAACGACAGCACAACCCCCTCCAGGACCCAGAGACTGCCTGGAGGACCCCCGGGCCAGGTAAGTGCTCCGCACCCCCTACGCCCAGCCACGCAGCACCCCCTTTGGATGGGGAGGAGGGAAAGAGGCAGGGAGAGAGGAAAGGGAGAGAGAGACCCCCTAATCGACCCCTCAGGGAGTGCCCAGCTGCTCCATCCTGCCTAAACAGGTAGAACCATACTTACACCTCCTGCAGGGACTGCTGGACGCATTCCACAGACAGACCCATCTCCCGCATAGTATGGAGTGGCTGTCGGCCATGGCAACACTGTGACTCAGACAGGAGTAGCCCAGTCATATGTGTGCCTTGGAGCATATAGCTCACTGGCTGCCCCGGACCAGAATGGGGCCTGTCACGGCCGACCCAGCGCGGAGCTAAAGTCTGCACCAGGCTGGGGAGACTACCAGGACCTATATTATCCAGCCTGTCACCCAGCCTGGCTGTTGATTGTAGATCACAGGAAGAAAAAACAAAAAGCAGCAAAAAAATTTTCAAAGACCGCTGGTCCCCACAGGGAGCCAGGTCCTTCTCCTAGACTAGGTAGAAAAAAACTGAGATGCTGGGAGCAGAGTGAGGGGTTATAGCCAGTAGGACCGCCCCCTGGGCGGTACTGTGCTTGTTTTTTTGTGGGTTCTGCCTAGTCCTCTCCTAAAGGTGGCGATATAACCCTAAGGTCAAGATTAAAGTGCTGTGTCTGTCAATGAAGGAAAGAGAAAAATTGCGTTTAAAAAAATCGCTGCGCAAATACTGTGTGAAAAAAAAAATGCAACACCCACCATTTTAATCTGTAGGGCCTTTGCTTTAAAAAAAATATATAATGTTTGGGGGTTCAAAGTAATTTTCTTGCAAAAAAATTATATTTTTTCATGTAAACAAAAAGTGTCAGAAAGGACAGAAAGTGGTTAGAAGAGTGGGTGATGTGTGACAAAAGCTTCTAAATGTTGTGCATAAAATGCCAGGACAGTTCAAACCCCCCCCAAATGACCCCTTTTTGGAAAGTAGACACCCCAAGCTATTTGCTGATAGGCATGTTGAGTCCATGGAATATTTTATATTTTGCCACAAGTTTCGGGAAAATTACACTTTTTTTTTTTTTCACAAAGTTGTCACTAAATGATATATTGTTCAAACATGGCATGGTTATATGTGGAATTACACCCCAAAATACATTCTGTGGCTTCTCCTGAGTACAGGGATACCTCATGTGTGAGACTTTTTGGGAGCCTAGCCGCGTACAGGACTCCGAAAACCAAGCACTGCCTTCAGGATTTCTAAGGGTGTAAATTTTTGATTTCACTCCTCACTACCTATCACAATTTTGAAGGCCATAAGATGCTAAGATAGCACAACCCCCCCCCCCCCAATGACCCCATTTTGGAAAGTAGACACCCCAAGCTATTTGATGAGAGGCATATTGAGTCCATGGAATATTTTATATTTTGCCACAAGTTGAGGGATAATTATTTTTTTTTTGCACAAAGTTGTCACTAAAGGATCTATTGCTCAAACATGCCATGGGCATATGTGAAATTACACCCCAAAATGCATTCTGCTGCTTCTCCTGAGTACGGGGATACCACATGTGTGAGACTTTTTGGGAGCCCAGTCGTGTACAGGACCCCGAAAACCAATCACCGCCTTCAGGCTTTCTAAGGGCGTAAAATGGTGATTTCACTTCCTCACTACCTATTACAGTTTCGGAGGCCATGAAATGTCAAGATAGCACCCCCCCCCCCCCCGCCCAATTACACCATTTTGGAAAGAAGACACTTCAAGATTTTTGCTGAGAGGCATGTTGTGTCCATAGATTAGCTGATATTTTGCCACAAGTTTTGGGAAATTTACAATGTATTTATTTATTTTTTTACACAAAGTTGTTACTAAATGATATATTGTTCAAACATGGCATGGTTATATGTGGAATTACACCCCCAAAAAATGTTTTTTTATTTTTTCAATTTTCAAAACTTTGTAACAAAAAGCGAGATCTGCAAAATTCTCAACATGCCTCTCAGCAGATAGGTTGGGGTGTCTACTTTCCAAAATGGGGTCATTTGGGGGGTTTTGTGCTATCTGGGCATTTCATGGCCTCCGAAACTTTGATAGGCAGTGAGGAGTAAAATCAAAAATGTACGCCCTTGGAAGGCCTGAAGGCGGTGCTTGGTTTTTGGGGTCCTGTACGCGGCTAGGCTCCCAAAAAGTCTCACACATGAGGTATCCCCATACTCAGGAGAAGCAGCAGAATGTATTTTGGGGTGTAATTCCACATATAACCTTGGCATGTGTGAGCAATATATCATTTAGTGACAACTTTGTGTAATTTTTTTTTTTGTCATTTTTCAATCACTTGACAAAAAAAATTAAATATTCAATGGGCTCAACATGCTTCTCAGTAATTTCCTTGGGGTGTCTACTTTCCAAAATGGGGTCATGGGGGGGGTTGTAATGCCCTGCCATTTTAGCACCTCAAGAAATGAGAGTCATAAACTAAAAGCTGCGTAAATTCCAGAAAATGTACCCTAGTTTGTAGACGCTATACCTTTTGCGCAAACCAATAAATATACGCTTATTGACTTTTTTTTCTCCAAAGACATGTGGCTGAATACATTTTGGCCTAAATGTATGACTAAAATTGAGTTCATGCATTTTTTTTTATAACAAATAGTAGAAAATATCTTTTTTTTCGAAATTTTCGGTCTTTTTCCAGTTATATCGCAAAAAATAAAAATCGCAGAGGCAATCAAATACCATCAACAGAAAGCTCTATTTGTGGGGGAAAAAAAGGATGCAAATTTTGTTTGGGTACAGCATTGCATGACCGCGCAATTACTAGTTGAAGCAGCGCAGTGCCAAATTGTAAAAAGTGCTCTGGTCATTGAGCAGCCAAATCCTCCAGGGCTGAAGTGGTTAACAGTGTATTCCCTCTATTGGATTCACTTTATTATATGGACTTTACTTTCATGAATATTGCCTTGAGATTTACTACTAATCACCCCTTGTCCTTTTATCTCTGAGGGCTGTATACTGGTCTTGCACTTTTTGCGCCGAATTTCAATTATATCCCATTCTGGGGCCATATTTGATATTGCCTTTCACTACATGCTCTCATATTTGTCTGAAGTTTCTGTATATTCATTTTTATACTAATACTATTGGCTATTTGGTTTTAAATATGACCCCGAGGAGGGGATATTGTATTGATATGGAGATTTTTTTTTCTATCCCCGATGAAGGGGGTGCTCTTGGACCCATGAAACGTACTGGCTACTTTTTGGTGTTTCCCCCTCACTTTTATTGGTATGAAGTTATATCTGGACCCCTTAGGAGTAATATGGTGCTTCAATTTAATTTTTTGTTATATTACACTACAAGCCAAGGAGACCGTTGAGATCCTCTGGCATGTAGAAGCTGTCTGCCCGGGAACCGGATCATTTTCATTAACATCAATACTTTAAAATAGCAATAGCAGTGAGATAACGCTATGGGTCAAACCCTATTTTTCAACTTTCCTCAAATACTTTGGCTTCTATCATCCCCTTGGCCTCATCTGGATAGCATAAACGTTTTGTCTCAAAGCCTGATCTACAATCCTGCTTGTTGGTCGCTGGCTCTTGAAGCCCAGGTCCTGGGGGACAGAGACTTATCAAATTTGGTTATCCTTGCACATCTCTGTGTTAGGAAGTCAACTTCTTGCAATATATATCATTGGAAGGCTCACTTGCATGGTACAAGCAGAGAAAGTTTCATCCTAGACAATGCTTTGTGGGTCATATCCTGGCTTTTCTCCACTTGGGTCTGGATCAGCACCTGGCCTTATGTATCCTCGAGAGACAATTCTCGGCCTTGGCTATCCTTTTCTGTAGGCCTTTAAGCAAGTAGTAGCTAATTCAGCTCCTAGGCACTTTCTGGTGACGCAGTGTCTGGTACATTCGGCTCTTCGAATGCCTCCCTTTGAATCTATCTCGGATAGTCCCCTGAGATTACTCACAAGGTGTTTTTTTTTTTTTGGTCGCCATCACCTCCACTAGGGGAGTATCGGAATTGCAAAATTGTTTTTGGAAAGAACCTTTCTGGGTGTTGCACAAGAATAAGGTTTTCCTGAGACTTAAGGCTTCCTTTCTGCCCAAGGTGGTCTCCTTATTCAGGATGCTGTCCAGCTCCTAAGCACCCTAGAAAGGTCTCTTCACTTTTTGGATGTGGTTCGTGCTGTATGAGTTTACCTGTTGACTAGTCTCCCTTAGACTTTTGGAATCTCTTTTTATTCTTCCTGAAGGTTCTTGCAGGGGATATCCTGCTCCACCATTGCTAGGTGGATTTGTCAGGTCATTGTTCAAGCCTGTTCCCTACAGGATAAGGTTCCTCCCTTTCCTATTAAGGCCCACTCTACTAGGTCTGTGGGAGTTTCTTGGGCCTTTTCAGCATCAAGCATCAATTTCACAGATTTTGAAGGCTGCCTGTTCATGTTTGGTAAGTTCTACCAGGTGGATGTTCAAGCCTCTGTCGATGTTGGCTTCGGGCCATAAGGTGCTACAAACAGCTGTCTAGGCTAGGGTCTTATACCCTTTTTTTTGTGTGTGGGCCTGTTGGCAGTTTGCTGTTTTGGCCACCTCTCTTTTTGTTTTGCTTTTGCATGTCCACAATATGCCTGTGTCCTGTACTAGGAAAAAAAAAAAGGATTTTTGACTTGCCTATAATTTCTTGGAGTATAGTACAGGGCCATCTCCGTTCTCTGTTTATCCTTTTGCTAAAAAAAACTGACGATAACGGTCAGTGGGAGGGGTTATACGGGGACCTTACAGTTCTGTTTTGCCACTGTCCTGCCACAAAAAGGTTGCAACCTATACCCCAGTAGTTTAACATATGCCTGTGTCCTAAACTGTATTTTACATGTAAGTCAAAAGTCCCTTTTTTCTGCTAGAAATTTGCATAAAATATAAAACTAAAAGGCAAAACTTTTTTTCCCCATTTGGATAGAATAATGGAGGGTTATAACTCCTACAAAATTTGTTTTTGCCATCTATGTCCCATTGGGGAGATTTCCCTTCATTTCCTGTCCAATAACCAAAAGAGTAAGTGTGAAGAAATCCCAATAAAAGTGAGGTAATTGCTGCTTATCAACAAATCTATTGTCCCTATTGGAAAATTTCCCATCTTAACCAGTTCCGGACCAGCCGCCGCAGTTATACTGCGGCAGGTTGGCCCGGCTGGGCGAAGCGTCGTAGGTATAAGTTGGGCACGCGTGACGATCGGATTCGCTTCAGAACCGATCACTCTCCAGGCCCAGGCCAATGATTTCTGGCCTGGACCTGGTGATTGATCCTGGCAAATGAAATCCTTCCCCTGCCTGAGTAAGTGTAAACACAGACAGGGGAAGTGATGTCATCTCTCCTCATGGAATCCTTTTCATTCCAGAGAGAGGAGAGAAGACATTTCAGAGTAAGTGCACCAACACTACACTGACACCAGTACAAGTAGCTACACTTGTCACCCCCCAATCGCTCCCCCCATGTAACCCCTTCACCCCCTGTCACTGTGTCACTCAGTGCAGTGTTCATATTTTTTTTGATCACTGTACTGGTGTCATTAGTGACAAAAATCAGTGTTAGGGTACTTAGTGGTTAGTGGTAGGGCCAGATAGGTCTACGGACCTCCCCTAATATCAACCCGGCGAGTGATATGTTAGGTTTCAGTGTCAGATAGGGTCTGCGTCGCCCCAGGCAACGTGAGATTAGTGCCAGTAGCGCTAACACCTACGCACGCACCATAAACCTCCCTTAGTAGTATAGTGTCTGAACGGATCAATATCTGATAAGATCAGATCTATACTAGTGTCCCCAGCAGTTTAGGGTTCCCAAAAATGCAGTGTTAGGGCGATCAGCCTAGATACCTGCTAGCACTGCGTTTAGCCCCTCTGCCCAGCCCACCCAAGTGCAGTTTCAATCGATCACTGTAACTTACAAAAACACTAAACACATAACTGCAGCATTCGTAGAGTCAAGCCTGATCTCTGTGAACGCTAACAGTCTTTTTTGTAGAGTTTAAAGCAGTCGCTGACAGTCAGGTGCTCTTTTTCCTGTGAGTCTCACTACTGTATCAGTAAATTTAGAGGCCAAAATGTCCAATCTAATGTCCAAGAGGCCTACACGTTTCTGCTCATGACAGATAGTGAAGAGGAAGTCACCCATCTGTCAGATTCAGGCTCAGAATATGAACTGGTAGACAGCAGCGGCACCCTGACAGATAGCTCTGATGACCGAGTTGTGGTCCCTGCCAAGGTCAGGCGTACCCGACCCCATTCTTCTGCTGTCGTTAAGGTGCAAGAACCGCAGGGCTCTCGTATGGAGCAGAGAGCCAGTACTAGTGCCGCTCATCCTTCAGGTGAACTGGCAAGCACCAGCGGCCTAGTACATCCTGGTCATACATCCTGCACTGCAGTATCACGTGGTAAAATGTATTATAATATTGATAAAAAGGAACTACTTACAAACAGTAGTAGAAGAAGATCTCGAAAGTATAAAACAATCTTCAAATCACAGCATGTGGTGAACGAGCAGCAGAGCCCACCAGAGGTGCCGGAAGAGCTCACAAGAATCACTGCTGGTTGACGCGTTTCGAGGGGAACACCCCCTCTTCCTCAGAGCACTGCCGTGAATCCACACTTTTATATAAATGAGTACATAGGCCCACATGCATCTTAAGTCAATCAGGCCCAATCATGAAAGCCCCTCCTATCCACGCTCTTAAGGTGGGTGGACCAGCAAAAAAGTAAATAAACAAATAAGTGATATGCGCTGCATAATAATGTTGATAGTGGTAAGCTCTGAAAGATACCCATAATAATAATGATACTCGATAATGATAATAATAATGAAAAATAATTAAAGCAATAATAAAAACGCCCACTAGAGGTGCATAACCAGACCTTTGACAGCTACCATGTATACTGTACATTTAATAAGCAGAGGTGAAGGGCAAAGGAACCTACATTTAGTCAGGATAAATGCTGGTCTCGATGGAGTTGCTAATAGCCCCTGTCAATTGCAAGGAGCCGCACTGCCGCATGCACACCGTTCTCCATAGTGCAAACGAATGATCTCAGTGTTATTAAAGCTTGGAGCGCACGCCAAGCGTATCTGCGCTCCAAGCTAGGGAAGGGGCGGGCCTGGCAAGACCTCCTCTGCGACGTGCGTCGCTCCTGAGTGACGGCACTATGTTGCTGGAGGCAGCCTAAACGAAAAGGAGGAAAACCACTAATAGGCAAAAAAACAGCAGCAATTAAATGAACGAAGCCCAGTAGGAATACACATTTGCTGCTCTGGCAGTAACAACAACCATCAAATAAAAATGAAAATGAAAGTAAATATTAATAATACAAAAATGTATTAGTATGCCACCAAGTCCTATAAAGTAGCTGGTCCCATTTGGGCGATTGGGTCCAACTGAAAAGAAGCATGCGTGTGTGTGTGTGTGTGGGGGGGGGGGTTCCAAATAAAACTGTGCATCAGAACTACATAAAAAAATATTTTCTCGCATTAGCATAACAGAACAGGGGATAATGCTGAAGGAGGTAAACATATGCTGCACTAAGCAATAACATCATGCAGTACCATTAGTTAATATAAAAAAGCACATAAGTACATTGTGTTTAAAAATAAGTACATCATGTATAAATAAAAATAAAAGTTAAAATAAGAGAGGTGTGCAATAAATTAATTAATTAGTAGAAGGTGCTATGCCTTACCTTCCCAATGCAAATGCAGTGAGCCGGCTGCATGAGAGCCATTTTCTGTATGTCCTCCCTAGTACCCCTACCCAAAGAACACCCCAAAGAAGATGTCATGTCTGCAGAAAACGCGGATTTAGGCGTGACACCTGCTTTTATTGCCCCTCCTTTCCTGACCAACCTGGTCTCTGCATTGGTGACTGTTTCAAACGCTACCACACACTAGTGGAGTATTAGCGTAGGGTACAGCACTGCACAGTCCTAGGGCACACTAACACAGGGTCTCGAAAAATGAGATGGCCATCACATTTTGAGAGACCCTAATCTGAACGTTCACAGTTTACAGTTTTTATAAAAGTGCAAAAAATAAACACACAAAAACACAAAAAAAATATAAAATAAAAAAGTCAAAATAAGTTGTGGTTTTATTTTTCTTCTCTCTCTCTCTAATGTTTGCACTATTGTTCTATATCTATTGTTACTATATTTTAGAACTGTAATGTTTATTTTTTACTGTTTTATTGTATTTGCTTTGCAGTTATGGTATGTCTTACTGTTATACTGTAATGTTACTTTGTTTTATTATTAACCATCATTTGCTTAGCAGGAACACCATTCAGCTGCAGCACTGATTTATCTATCTTGACAACAACAGCATTTGCTCCCACAATACGTAAATCAGTGACAACAGCGCTGTAGGAGGTGATTTCACCACCACAGTTAAAAGAAAAAAATGGTGCATGTATGCCCATCATTAGAAGTTGGTGGATGAAGGGCGGTATTCTAATGGTGGGCATGCTAAAAAAAAAATGAAAGGAACAGTTTAAAAAAAAAGCACCCTGTCCCCCCGTGCTTACGCACGAAGATGAACGCAAGCATCGGTCTGGTGTCATATGTAAACAGCAATTGCACCATGCATGTGAGGTATCACCGTGAAGGTCAGATCAAGGGCAGTAAATTTAGCAGTAGACCTCCTCTGTAAATCTAAAGTGGTAACCTGTAATAGATTTTAAAAATGTATGTAGTTTGTCGCCGCTGCACGTTTGTGCGCAATTTTAAAGCATGTTGTGTTTGGTATCCATGCACTTGGCATAAGATCATCTTTTTTATCTCATCAAACATTTGGGTAATATAGTGTGTTTTAGTGCATTAAAATAAAAAAAAAAAAAAGTGTGTTTTTTTCCAAAAAAATTGCGCTGAAAAATCGCTGCGCAAATACTGTGTGAAAAAAAAATTGCAGCAGCCACCATTTTAATCTGTAAGACCTTTGCTTTAAAAAAATATATAATGTTTGGTGGTTCAAAGTAATTTTCTTGCAAAAAAAAAATGTTTTCATAAAAACAAAGTGTCAGAAAGGGCTTTGTCTTCAAGTGGTTAGAAGAGTAGATGATGTGTGACATAAGCTTCTAAATGTAAAATACCAGGACAGTTCAAAACCCCCCAAATGACCCCTTTTTGGAAAGAAGACACCCCAAGCTATTTGCTGATAGGCATGTTGAGTATTTTGCAGATCTCACTTTTTGTCACAAAGCACCGCCTTCAGGCTTTCTAAGGGTGTAAAATGGTGATTTCACTTCCTCACCATCACAGTTTCGGAGACCATGAAATGTCAAGATAGCACAACACCCCCCCCCCCCCCCCCCAAATGACCCAATTTTGGAAAGAAGACACTTCAAGCTATTTTCTGAGAGGCATGTTGAGTCCATGGGATATTTTATATTTTGCCACAAGTTTCGGGAATTTTTTTTTTGTTACAGAAAGTTGTCACTAATGCCTTGTTTCCACTGAGCGGATCGGTTCGGGACCGTACAGTTTGAATGGCCTAGAATGGTCCGGTCTATTCTGGTGAGCGTTTCCACTGCAAGTGGGACCACAAGGGGCCATACAGGGTTTAGAAAAAATGCCTCAGCATAGCACAGCAGAGGGTTTTCTGTCAGCTAATCAGTGGAATGTATCGTAGCTCCGCCCTAACCGAACCGTTCCATTTTCTATGGCCCCACATCTGAAGCAGGACCCTGAATGGAACGGTTCGGTTCGGTTGTATGGGCCGCTTTCATAATGGAAACACCCAAAATAGCGTACCGTACCGAACCGAACCGATCCGCTCAGTGGAAAGGCATAAATGATATATTGCTCAAACATGCCATGGGCATATGTGAAATTACACCCTAAAATACATTCAGTTGCTTCTCCTGAGTATGGGGATACCATGTGTGAGACTTTTTGGCAGGGCTTTTTTTCAGGGGGAACTTGGTGGAACTCAGTTCCACCACCCCTTGCTCAGACCCTTTGGTGCCTGCTCGCCACTATTACTGGTAAACACAGAAGTCTGGTTTCTGTGTTTACAAGTGACAGCTCTGCACTCTGTGTGTAATCCCCATGAACTCTGAACTCTGTATGTAATGCAATCCTGGTATTTAATGCCCCTTTAAGACCCTCCTACTGTTTGTGAAATTTGACTGACCACACCCACTATTTGATATGATTTGGAGGGTGTGTGTAGGGGAGGGGTTTTTGTGGGGTTGTGGTTAAGTTCCAGCACCTGTTGTTTGAGAAAAAAAAAAGCCCTGCTTTTTGGGAGCCTAACTGCGTACAGGACCCCAAAAACCAATCACCGCCTTCAGGCTAAGAGCGTAAATTTTTGATTTCACTCCTCACTGCCTATCACAGTTTCGGAGGCCATTAAATGCCCAGCTAGCACAACCCCCCCCCCCCCAAAATGACACCCCAAGTCCCCAAGTTATTTGCTGAGAGGCATGTTGAGTATTTTGCAGATCTCGCTTTTTGTCACAAAATTGAAAAAAATTAATAAATAATAATTTTTCTTTTCTTTCTTCATTTTCAAAAACAAATGAGAGCTGCAAAATACTCACCATGCCTCTTAGCAAGTACCTTGGGGTGTCTATTTTCCAAAATGGGGTCATTTGCTGTGTAAGTTCCAGAAAATGTACCCTAGTTTGTAGATGCTATAACTTTTGCACAAACCAATAAATATATGCTTATTGACATTTTTTTGCCTAAGACATGGCTGAATGCATTTTGGCCTAAATGTATGAGGTTATTGGATTTTCCTTATTTATAACAAAATGTAGAAAATATAATTTCTTTTCAAAATTTTCGGTCCTTTTCTGATTATATTGCAAAAGATTTAAATCGCAGTGGCAATTATACCATACCATCAAAAGAAAGCTCTATTTGTGGGAAAAAAGGACGCAAATTTCATTTGGGTACAACATTGCATTACCTCGCAAATACCAGTTAAAGCAGCGCAGTGCCAAATTGCACACAAATTGTAAAAATTGCTCTGGTCATTGAGCAGCCTAATCTTCCGGGGCTGAAGTGGTTATTGTTGTGGGAACAACCCAAAATTTGGGATTTTTTTTTTTTACTTTAGATAATGATAAACAAGACAAATAGTGAGAGTTGATTTCTCTAATGGGGGTACTGACAGCAATAAAAAGACAGGTGTCCCTCTCTATGCCAGACTAAAAAAAAAAAAAAAACTTTTCCCTTTGGTTATACTTTAAAAAAAATTAAACATTTTCTAAAAGCAGAAGTCTGTAGACTAAAGTGGTAGTAGCTGCATTTTTTTTTTTTGCACAATAATTGTGCAACTGTTTATCAAACATATATTTGCATGCATTAAATTATTTATTCTTACTAAAAACACCATCTTAACATGCTGAACCTTATTCAGCTGATCGGACACCGGCAAGCTTTTGAGGACATGCCCTTGAGGTGCTTCCCTAACTGTTTTGGAAGGTATATAGATGATATTGTTATCATCTGGAATGGTCCCCCCTCCCTCATTTCTAACTTTGTTCAATTTTGGAACAGTAACCACTTTGGTCTGTTCTTCACCCATGACACTGACAGAGATCCCCTTGTCTTCTTGGACCTAGAATTAAGTCATACTGAATCCACCATTACATCCAAAAATACATTTTAAAAAGTACTGCAGGGAATTCATATGTCCACTTTGCTAGTAACCACCATCCAGGGTGGAAAAAGTATAACCCCAAGAGTAAATTCCAGAGATTATGTAGAAACTGCACACTGGATGCTGACTATATACACCAAAGCGGAGTTCTGAAACAAAAGGATACAGTCAAAATCTCATCCAAGAATCCTTTACCTCATATTTGGATAACAGCAAAAATATACAGATTATCTGACCTAACAACGACCCAGCCCCGCTTAGTTTCATCACACAATACCACCCGAAATATGGTTACATTGAAAAGATTACCCAAAAACATTGGAAAATCATTCTACAAGACCCCATCCTCCAGTCAGTTATCCCAGCCAAACCCCTAGTCACTTACCATAGAGCACATAACCTAAAAAGTTGCATAGCTCCTAGTAAGCTGATAGAAAAGAAAGAATCCTGGCAACACCATCCCCCAGTTTCTGAGTTTGACTTGAATGTTCCAGTGCCGCAAGATCAAATGTCTAACCTGTCCCCTTGTACAACACAGACAAAAATCCTTTACCGTCAATGGTAAAATCTATCCCATCTCAAACATTCACTGCTGTTCCACTTATTATGTGGTGTATTGTTTACTATGCCCATGCCTCCTACTCTACGTAGGACGTACTATCAATTGTGCATGAGTGTCAACCTTGAGCTCAGCTCCACCCAGGTTCCCCTATAAAAGCTTGTTAAGCTACAGCCGCCCTTCTAAAAAAAAATAATTTTTTAATCAACTCTCCAAGTACAGAAGCAGTGTATCTGGATTGGTGCAACCTCAGTTGGGAACCATACCCAGACCTCCATGCCCAGTGTGGGGAAGACCTGTATTGTTGCTTAAGGCACTGAATCCTATTTGTATCATCATTAAACTATCCTGTGGAAACTGTGCATGAAAGTGGGTAAAAGCTGATAGTATCTAAATAGATAGGAACTAGGTAGATTAAAAATTGAGGTAAGTGTGGTGAAAGTAGATTTCTGATGATGCTCTTGCATGGACTAAAAAATTGAGGGAGAGTAGGGTTAAACTATAAAGGGGCATTTGGAGAAATCGCACCCTTTGGATAACACTCGCATCTAAGACCAGCCTCCCAGGCTCAATAGTATTAAGCATAAGAATAGTCACCTGATAAGGTGCCCTACGGCCCCTAAATAAAAGTACCTTAATAGCTTCTGTGGAACCTCCCACTGCTGATTCAAGCCGAATGGAAGAGATATAATTCTGGGCTTAGCTACCATGCGGCTGTAACCAGCTGAGTGGCCAAAAAATTTGTATAAATCCATAAAAGCTAATCCTCCCTGTTCACAAGGGTGCATCAGGGTACTTAATTTATACCTGGGGTTTTTCAACCCCCATAAAAACGATGAAAACAGCTGATTTAATCTTGTGAAAATGGATACAGGGAGCCATTGTGGAGAATGTCTACATAAATACATAAATTTAGGTATAATTTTTATTTTTAAAAGATTAATGTGTCCCAATAGGGACAATGGTAGAGACTTCCATGCTTTCAGTTTTGACCCAATATCTCCCAGATTTGGAGTCAGATTCAGGGACATAAATTCAGAAGCTTGACAGGAAATTACAACTCCTAAATACTTGAAATTATTTACTTATTTGAAAAGTCCGCGCTTAGGAAAATAACTGTTGAAAAGGGCTGCAGCCTCCCCTTAATTAATTCCTATTGAGGAATTAATTGGAAGTGGTAATAAAGAGATGTGGGGAATTGGCGCTGCCCTATATAATAAATGTTGTATAAGGGTCTAGAAATTAAAAAATTAAATAAGTGATTAAATTGGTGACAGCATTTGTGTATGTGAAAGGAATAGATAGGTGTTTGAGTGACTATCCCCCTATATATGCACCAAAAATAAATGAAAATAGTTGATGTAGAATCCTACTAAGTGTCCTCTGGTGTCCCTCTTAGAGACAGCTACCCAAAGACACCCACTCCTCTGCCTAATACCCCCTCGGGGGTGACGGATTCTGGTGAGTGGGGGAGCATCGGGGGGGAGCACTTGGAGTCACCAGCTTTTATTTTACCTGCACGGAAGTCACCTTACATCACCCTTTGAGTATTCCTGAATGCAAGTCAACCGATCCTGATCTCCACATATTAGACATTTTATTCCAGTATATGCCAATTATAGGGACTGGTCTACAGATGGTGTATTTACACTTGCTGCCTTTATTATAAATGTTATTTGTTTGGATTCCTGTATATATTTATATCTATATTTATATTTTTTTATGTTATATATATGAAATTTGAGGGTATTTAATTTATTGCAACTTAGAGTTTGTTGCACTCTCGTTCACTTTACACTCAGTGCACTTTAATCACTATATTTAGTGGGGTTAATTGGTAACCTTACATGGTTACCACGAGCACCTAAACAGTGGGTTGTTTCACGGACCCCTTGTATAGATATAGAGTAATATTGATTAACATTATTATTTTTATTTGGTTTATTATGTATACATAGGTCCCCACTGGTAGTGGAGCAATTATTATCTCAATTCATTTACATGATACAAAAGATGTGCACATTCACTTAGTAGGATTCTACATCAACTATTTTCATTTATTTTTGGTGCATATATAGGGGGATAGTCACTCAAACACCTATCTATTCCTTTCACATACACAAATGCTGTCACCAATTTAATCACTTATTTATTTATTTAATTTATAGACCCTTATACAACATTTATTATATAGGGCAGCGCCAATTCCCCACATCTCTTTATTACCACTTCCAATTAATTCCTCAATAGGAATTAATTAAGGGGAGGCTGCAGCCCTTTTCAACAGTTATTTTCCTAAGCGCAGACTTTTCAAATAAGTATCTTTACAGACTACCCTTGGGTGTCTTGTGTCTGCTGCTATGGATATCTTTGGGTATTTGAATACCAGGAACATAGACATAGAGGCGATCTTCAGCCAGGAGCAAGTTACCAATAATAAAGATATGCATGGACTGCTTAAACAACTAAAACATACCCTAGAAAAACAGCTCAGGGTATGGTGGGACATCTCCACTTTGGAGATGTATGTCACGGAGAAAATTACTCCCAGAAGGCTTAGATGGGATGTACACCCTAATGATGGGATTGACAATATTGACCTCATGAAAGACTGGTATTCCCTTTTCAACAAGTGTGAAGGGGAACTACTCCAGCACATCATAAAAAGGAGACAGTTCAAAATGAGAATGATTGAAACTAGTATCACTGAAATAAAAAACTCATTATTACCTTTTGTCCATCTCAAAGAATATAAGGATAAAGAAAAAGAGCTACAGGAATCCATCAAAAAATATGACACTACTATACAGGCTAAAAAACAGAAAAAATTTAAAAGAGACGTTATGGACTACAAAAACTCTAGTGTGTACAAATGGCAAGTACATGGAGATACTCAGGATGAACAAATAGATGACCCCTCAATGGAGGAAGAATCTGAGGAACCAATACTACTTCCACCGTTGGGAATAATGGGAGGCACACCTAGGGGAGCAGGCAACTTACCTTACAGTCCAGCAAGACCTACCACTCCCCATATAACATCGGAAAGAAGAGACAATAGGAGAGATGATTATAGAGGGCCCCCCAACTATAGAACTCCATCACACAACAGATATAATATACCCGTACGTAACAGATACTCCCCATTAAGGGATGATTACAGAAGCCAACATCCAGGATATAGAAGAGCATACGAGGGTGGCAGGGATTTTCCCCGAGTCACCTACCAGGACAAGCCTCCTGGAAAATGGAGACCCCGTATTCCCTACAGGAATCCCGACTGGAAAGGACAAAATACCTATGGAGGACCAAGGCCAAGAGACCGGTATTGGAGCCAGAGGAGAGGAGGGGGTCTAAACACATATCAGAGATACGAAACAAACCCACAAAATGGAACCAGGAGGGAATATCAACAGGAAACAAACACGGGACCCACATACAGGCATATGGAAAGAGAAAGCAGACAAGAGGAAGACGAGGTGGTAGGAAGAAGAAAAAGACCCAGAAACTATTAGGGCAAGGGATCTTTAACCTCAGTCACGTACAGTTTACACAAGAAGAACTAGGAGTGCTGGAATTGGGGCTCAAGTATGCTCCAGACAAGCCTCTGGACAAGTTCGAGACTTATATTGACCTTCAAAAATTCCTAAGGAAACTAAACATTAAAAAACACTTTGCCCTAAACCCAGGAGAGGTAACAAGAGAATGTTCAGAGTACACACACACTGAACTTAAAAACAACTCCATTTTTAACCCTAGAACCCCAGGAAACCAATGCATCAATGCTTTTAGGAAAATGGTAGTAGAAGATATCAAAGCAATGAAAAATGGTAAGAAGAGATCAAAGAATATCTGGAAAACCATCAAGGATATAGGAAACAAGCATGATGTAGTGATCAGGCCAGCGGATAAGGGGGGAGGCCTGGTCATCCTAAATAAAAAAGATTACCAGGAGGAGATGAACAATCTCTTGAACATAGAAAACACCTATAAAAAATTAACAGGGAACCCGAAGAAAAAATATGAGAAGAAGTTAAGAACATATGTGGAAAAAGGGAAAATCAAAGGGATTTTGAATATCAAAGAGGCTGAATATATATCGAATTCAACAAAGACACCAGTGATATACTATACGCCCAAAATCCACAAGAGATTGGATAAACCACCAGGAAGGCCCATTGTCAGCGGGATCAATTCCATCTTCTCCAGATTAGGAGAGTATTTAGATAAATTCCTTAAACCCCTGGTGAAAGAAGGCAGATCGTACTTACGTGACAGCATGCAATTGATAGAAGAACTCCAACAGGTGAAGGGAGCAGAAAAATGGCTATTAGTGGCGGTGGATGTAAATTCGCTTTACACCAGCATTGAACAAAAAGACGGACTGCGGGGAGTAGAAAAAGCAATGCATATGAACACCAATATGAAGCAGGAACAGATTAGTTATATTCTAGAGGGCCTAAAGCTAGCCATGGAATGTAACTATTTCTGGTATGACAAGAAATATTATGTACAGACAAAGGGGGTTGCAATGGGGGCTCGTTATGCCCCCAGTGTTGCTAACCTGTTCATGGACATGTGGGAGGATAAGTACATTTACAGCAAAAACATACCTCAGATTAAGATGTACAGGCGGTATATAGATGACCTGATCATCCTATGGGATGGAACACCAGAAAGCCTGACCAATTTTCTTGAGAATCTTAATACCAATAAGTATGGTATCACGTTCACCGGCAAGTGGAGTAATGAAAAAATTGACTACCTAGACCTGGAGATCTTTAAAGCAGGGGATTTGTTATCAACCCGCACATTTTTTAAAGCGACGGATCGCAATGGATATATTCCCACCTCCAGTTGCCATCATCCACGATGGAAATCCAATGTCCCCAAAGGACAACTGCTGCGCATACGTCGCAATTGTGATACACTGGAAGATTTTAGTAACCAGGCAAATATTCTGATTGAAAGGTTCCAAGAAAAACGGTATGATAAAGATAGACTCTTAAAGCTGAAAAATGACATTATGAAGATTGATAGATCCTCCCTTTTCTGTAATAAGAACAAAAATGTCTACAAAGGAGCCGATATTACGTTTATCACTGGGTATAATAGCCAATATAGAGACTTTGAAAAAATAATAAGGAAATATTGGCCGATCCTGAAGGAGGACCTTGTGCTATCTAAAATCCTACCTGCAAAACCCAAGTTCGTATACAGGAAAGCACCCAACTTAAGAAACCACCTTGTAAGAAATGTCATAGACCCCCCGCAGACCATCAAAATATGCCCTGACCTGAAAGGATTTTTCAGATGCCAGAGGTGCTTACCATGCAAAGTGGCCAAGTGGCAACCTAGAAAGAAGACTACATTTAGGTCATGCACCGATCATAAGGAATACCATATTAATCAACTAATTTCATGTCGAAGCACACATGTTACATATGTCATAGAATGCCCTTGCCACCTCCAATACGTGGGCAGAACTACCCGCCCCCTCTTTGTTAGGATCAGAGAACACATTAAAAATATTCGAAAAGGGTTCCCCAATCATAGCCTGTCCAAACACTTTGATGAAGTCCACCATAGAGATCCTAGTGGGCTTGTCTTCTATGGTATTGACACAGTGCCAGCAAATTGGAGGGGGGGCAATAGAGAGACCTCTATCTCTAGAAATGAAACCAGCTGGATTTACCAGCTGGGATCTCTTGCCCCCAGAGGGTTGAACCTGGAAATAGACCTAAATTGTTTTATTGCTAATCCCTAATTCCCTTTACAGTAGTTTAGTTCTCAGGAATTTTTCACTAATAAGTTTTTGGAGTTTAGAATAAAACCTAGATGCTGCAATGCACCAACCGTACAATCAATGTAAGATGGTATATACTGCAACCAGATTTTAGATGATTGGGGTAGGGCCCTATCCCAACAGGCCTGTCTCTAACTGATTGTGAGTGCGGCTACAGTTCATAGCCAACAAACATGCCATTTCTGGAAGGGCACACACCCTGTTGAAGGTTATTATATAGGCCAGGGTGGCACTTAGCACTCTCCTCAACATTATATATAAGATTAACGGGTAAATTTACATATTGGGGTTAATGTGAGGGCAATTTTTAGATCCCGTATATACAAAATCATAATACATTACTGGGTACCCTTTATGGTGGGCATCTTTAGGCCCACCCTCTATTTCTATTTTTATCCCTATTTTTATTTTTATTATATTTTTTATTATTTTTATATTTTTCATCTCTATTTTTATTATTTTTCTTTTTCTTCAGCTTCTACTTCTAGCTGCTTTGTCTTAACGTGGTCACTACTCCCATCCGTACTATGTAAAGCGGGAGTTACAAACTATATACACTTACCAATGGTGATTTAATCCCAGGTTATTTATCAAATAACTTCCCTTTTCCATATGTATTTTTATATATATATATTTTTTATATATACATTTTTTGTATATAATGGTAATAATTTTGTCCATTTTTTAATATTTTTTCTTATTAAAGTCATTAATAATTATACAACCCTGCAGACAGTTAGGAGTAGTAAATAAATTTTTTTTTTTTTTATAACAATTCCTTATAATCAATTATTTTCCAAATATATTTTTTAACATAATTTTTAATAAATTTTATAAAAAATTTTTTTAGTATACAGTGTAATAAGGTTTATTATACAATATTTATGACATCCTCATTTTGTACCTGGCATCTTGCATATCTGACCAATTATCCTTAAGACCCGGCAGATAGCTAGCTGTATGTTATTAATGTTTGTAATGTGCAAGGAGATATGAGTGTTAGACGGTATATTGTTGCAATGTTTGTATAGACCTGCGGCTCTGTCATCCACATACACACCCCCGAACGGTATCTACATGATTAGGGGTGGTTCGATGGAGCCGGGAGGACTATATCTTTGTGTGAAGCGTCGACACCGTCTTTGACAACGTCTGATGACGAAACGCGTAAGGCGGAGTCACGCTCACACGTCATACCCGGAAGAGTCGGCTGGAACGCAAGCTGGGACACATGATCATTTCTAGTTCCTGATCTCATCCTCAGCCCTTAGCCGCGACTGCTTACGGTTGATACGCTTTATTGTATATTCAATCTTTAATAAACCGGACATACTTCACCATGCAAGCCCCCTGTTTATTTCTTTGCGTGAGGAGGACTTAACAGCACGGAGGTGGATAATAGCGAAGGTACCCGGGTTTGGATCAGCATAAGGGGACCCACAGTATCGGTCTAAACAGAAGAAACTCATGGTGAGTGGAGCCTAAGAGGGACACCAGAGACAGCTACCCAAAGACACCCACTCCTCTGCCTAATACCCCCTCGGGGGTGACGGATTCTGGTGAGTGGGGGAGCATCGGGGGGGAGCACTTGGAGTCACCAGCTTTTATTTTACCTGCACGGAAGTCACCTTACATCACCCTTTGAGTATTCCTGAATGCAAGTCAACCGATCCTGATCTCCACATATTAGACATTTTATTCCAGTATATGCCAATTATAGGGACTGGTCTACAGATGGTGTATTTACACTTGCTGCCTTTATTATAAATGTTATTTGTTTGGATTCCTGTATATATTTATATCTATATTTATATTTTTTTATGTTATATATATGAAATTTGAGGGTATTTAATTTATTGCAACTTAAGAGTTTGTTGCACTCTCGTTCACTTTACACTCAGTGCACTTTAATCACTATATTTAGTGGGGTTAATTGGTAACCTTACATGGTTACCACGAGCACCTAAACAGTGGGTTGTTTCACGGACCCCTTGTATAGATATAGAGTAATATTGATTAACATTATTATTTTTATTTGGTTTATTATGTATACATAGGTCCCCACTGGTAGTGGAGCAATTATTATCTCAATTCATTTACATGATACAAAAGATGTGCACATTCACTTAGTAGGATTCTACATCAACTATTTTCATTTATTTTTGGTGCATATATAGGGGGATAGTCACTCAAACACCTATCTATTCCTTTCACATACACAAATGCTGTCACCAATTTAATCACTTATTTATTTATTTAATTTATAGACCCTTATACAACATTTATTATATAGGGCAGCGCCAATTCCCCACATCTCTTTATTACCACTTGAAATTATTTACCAACTGCAGTGGAATGTCCTTCAAGGCTGTACTACGGGCCTCCATATGAATTGGAAACAATGACTTAGTCCAATTTACCTTCAGTCCTGTAACCATTGAAAATTAATCCAGTATATCTAGGGCCCCTTGTAGCAAGGGGCCAGCATCATTTAAAAATAGGAGATCGGGGGCGTGGCCAGGATGGAAGACTGAGCGGACGTGTTCCTGAGCTCTCCTGGAGTGTGATCCGGTAAATTATCCATTTTATTTACTCTCTCCTGCTAAAAAGAGACCTAAAATACCTGGATGCCTTCTAGAACTCCGAGCTACCAGAAGAGGGGCAAGAAATTGAAGTTCCCCCCTGATTTACCCGTAGAGATTGCTTCAAACTCCGGCTCCACGAGATCCCCTGCGCGCCATAGCAACATGGCGTCGCAGACAGACCACGAGGAGAACTCAGTGTCGGCGTCTCCGGGACTGTCAGAGATCATGGCGGCAATAACAACCTGCCAAGCTGCCGTTGCCTCCTGCCAATCTACCTTAGCCTCAAAAATAGAGGAGGTACAGTTGGATGTCGGCCTGATTAGGCAAGATCTGGACAAGATCCGTGCCAGAGTGACGGAGGCTGAGAACAGAGTTGGAATGGTGGAGGACACAGTTAGCGACCATACTTCCTCCATTCGCACATTGCAAACTAAGGTTAAGGCGCTCGAATACCGGGCAGAGGACGCCGAGAACCGGAACCGCCGGAACAATTTGAGGATCGTGGGCCTCCCGGAGGGAGTAGAGGGCCGTTCCCCGTCGCAGTTCACGGAGGGGCTGCTACGCTCCCTGCTACCGACAGCTCAGCTCTCCCCTTATTTCGCGGTCGAAAGAGCCCACCGTGTACCGCCAAGACCTGGCCCTGAGGGAGCCCCTCCAAGAACCTTCATCCTCAGGCTATTGAACTTTCGAGACCGAGACGAGTTGCTTAGGGCGTCTCGTGCTGCGGGAGATTTACCCTTCCAGAATGCCAAACTCCTACTATTCCCGGACTACAGCATGGAAACACAAAGACAGAGGCGATCCTTTGATGCGGTGAAGGCAACCCTGCGGAGGAAAGGTATAAAGTACAGCGTTTTATTCCCGGCCAAATTGAGGGTGATTGATGGCGAAACGGCGCGCTTCTTTACCAGCCCCAGGAATGCCTCAGCTTGGCTGGATACTCTGCCTCCATAAGAAGTCCACTCTACAAGGCTCGGCTTTCCCAGTAAGCTATTTCTCCTACCTTGCTAAGCTGACTATCCCTGGTTACATCCTGACTCTGAGTACTTCCATACAACCGAGGCTGGGGCTCCAGCCCCAACTAATGGGTTCGACAAAGTTTATGTTAAGGGCCCCCGGCTCTTGTGGTTTTGCTATGCCGGACCCTGTGCAATTTACCTACCTTGTAGCACAGGGGGCGCCCCGGCGCTGTTCGTCAGCCTCGACAGTGAGCTACTTTCGATTTAGACTATACTGGTGGTCTCTCTGGTTTCTCTGAAGACGCAGCAAGTTATGGTAACGAACTCTAAGAATGTGCCCCTGTTTTAGGCAGGTGAATGCTGCAATTTCTCTACCTAAATATGCCTGGATACTTTTATTTCTGATTTTTGGTCTCTTTTTTATTTTTTTATTGTTTTTTTTTTTTTCCCCCTTTTTTCTTTTCTCTTCCTTTTTTGATCACTCCACTAGCTCTAAAAGGAACTTAATACTCCCACATACGTCCCTGCTTCAGGGGATATGTGAGGTCTATATCCGAGCTCGCAACCCTGACTTAGGTTCATAGTCTTAGGATTATGGGTGTTTGGGGATCCAAGCGCGGCTCCTGTTTCCGGGGTGCGTGGGGTGGGGGGGGGAGTTTTGGGATGCTAATGGTTGGGCACCCATGTTATTCTTCTGTTGTATTGTTTTACCTTATTATTTTTGGCTGCAAAAATGTAAACGAAAATTATGGTTGGTCTATATGGACAGATATGTGCGGGTACATCCCTATCGCATGGAACTCGATTTTTATGAGATTCTGTGTGTTACGGATCCTCGATGTGACTTAGAAGGGACAGGTTTTCCCCTGAAATTATCCTTCCTGTATACATTTAATATTATACCATTTTTATTTTTATTGACGCGCCTATCCCATGGCTAAGTGTTTGGTGGTTTCTTGGAATGTGAGAGGCCTTAACTCGGCGGTTAAGCGCTCCCTAGTACTTGCTTACCTGCGGAGACTCCGCCCACAAGTGTGTATACTCCAGGAGACACATCTTGTCGGTTCTCGCATTTTAAGTCTAAAGAAGGCCTGGGTGGGCGCGCACTACCATGCACCATACTCTAACTATGCGAGAGGCATTAGTATTCTAATACATAGATCCCTCCCATTTCAGATTGTTGAGGTGAAGTTAGACCCAGGGGGCAGATACATTCTATTACATGCCTTAATCTCTGAAATCCCTTTTGTAATAGTGGGGCTGTATTTACCACCACCGGCAGATGTCGCTGTCCTCCATGAACTTATGCAAAAGGTTATATTATACAATGTCGAAAATGTGTTATTTATGGGTGATTTCAATTTGGCCCCTTCCAGAGATGTTGACAGACTCCATGCTTCCGGTCCTCCCCAGCATGGACTCTCTCATTGGGCATCCGCCTTCCACATGACGGATGTTTGGCGCCACTACCACCCTTCAGATAGGGCATTCACATGCTTATCTACCACATACCGGACCATGTCCCGCATTGATTTGGCTTTTGCCTCCTCTACGTTACTTCGGAGGATTGAATCCTCTGAGACCCTTTCTAGAGGTATCTCGGACCATGCTCCGGTATCGGTTACTATTCGACTCTCTCATGTGGTGGGTGAAAGAGTGTGGAGGCTATCTAAATATTGGATTATGGACCCCGACATCCAGGAAGAGCTCTCAGAGGCTATATGCAATTTCTGGATACACAATGAAGGTTCCACCGAGCCTCTAGTACAATGGGATGCTTTTAAGGCCTGGCTCAGGGGGGAGTATATGACCCGCATTGCAGCTAAGAGGCGCGATTCTGTGCAGTCTCTGAGAGATCTGGAGGTGCAGACGAAGTTGAAAGAGGAGGAGTATATACAAAACCCTGATCAAAACCACTATGTGCCCTGGCAAGACTCTCTGAGGGAACTGTCCCTTCTGAGGGTCGAGCTAACTCGGAAATCTATGCTTGATAGTGCGCAGAGAGTATTCGAATTCGGGGACAAGAACGGGAGACTATTGGCTTGGCTAGCAAAGGGGAGGAATGGTGTCACCCATATTGGAGGGGTGAAGGCGCTGGATGGTCGGCTATTGACGACCCCAGCGGACATTAACGCAAGGTTCCTGGAGTTCTATCAGAACTTATACTCAGCTAGAGCGGGATTCAGTGATGAGGAGCTACTCCGGTATCTAGAGAGGATTCCCTTCCCCTCCCTGACGGAAGAGAAGCGTGAGGAGTTAGATAAGGACATTTCATTAGAGGAAGTCCAGGAGGCATTGGGCGCTATGCAGTCTGGTAAATCCCCTGGACCGGACGGTATCCCTATAGAATTCTATGCCACATACCAGGAACTCTTGGCACCAAGACTTACCTCGCTTCTGCTGCGGTCGGCGGAACTGGGATCCATCCCGGATTCGTTATCCGAGGCGATTGTAGTGTTGGTCCCCAAGCCTGGCAAGGATCCGGAGGACTGCGCCTCATACCGGCCTATTTCCCTCATTAATGCAGATGCTAAATTACTGGCCAAAATATTGGCCATTAGAATTGGTAGGGTGATGGAGGACCTGGTGCAGGTTGATCAGACCGGTTTTATGCCGGGCAAGGGTACCGACATAAACATCCGTCGTTTATTTCTGAATCTAGCTGCCGCTCATGACAACAGCGGAACCAGAGTCATAGCCTCTCTGGATGCAGAGAAGGCTTTCGACTCTGTTGAATGGGAGTACTTATGGGCGGTTATGCGGAAGTTTGGAATAGGCCCTCGCTTCATGCATTGGCTCCGAGTTCTGTATAGGGGCCCCAGGGCAAGAATTCGAGTAAATGATACCCTCTCTGATTTTTTTCTCCTCCAGAGGGGCACTCGGCAGGGCTGTCCCCTTTCCCCTAGCTTGTTTGCACTCGCCCTGGAGCCCCTGGCGATTCTGGTCCGGGAATCCAGCCGTATAGTGGGACTCAAGATTGGCCCTCTGGAGGAGAAAATATCATTATATGCTGACGATACCCTGCTTTACCTGCAGGATGCTGGCCCCTCATTGGAGGCTGCTCTTGAGGCCTTTGACGAGTTTGGGCAGTTCTCTGGGATACGTATAAACTGGTCCAAATCAGTCCTTTTCCCTTTAGATGGGCGGGCAAAAGAGCTGGCTCCTCAGACAGCATTGAGATGGGTAGAAGAATTTACGTACCTAGGTATAAAGATTGCTAGAGAACCCCATGCATACCAACGCCTAAACCTTTTCCCAATTGTCGCGCAACTAAAAGAACACTGTTCCCGATGGGCTAATCTACCCCTAAATCTTCTCGGGAGGATAAATGTCTTGAAAATGATATATCTGCCCAAACTCAATTATGTGTTCCGAAACTGCCCGACGTGGATACCCAAAATTTTTTTAAAAAATTTGGATACGTATATTGGCTCCTTCCTATGGAGGGGATCGTCGCCACGTATAGCTCGTACTACCCTGCAGCTCCCCGTGAGTTTCGGTGGCCTAGCTTTACCTAATCTGACGGTGTACTATTGGGCGGCTGTCCTGGTCACGGTGAGATGGTGGTTCGAACAATCTAGAGCTAACGCAGCGGTGTGTCTTGAGGCGGCTATCGTGGGGTCCCTTGCTGAACTAAGCAACCTGGCCTACCGCGGGACGTCGTCTTACCCCTCCTTGCCTGTGCCCACTGAAACTACCATAAGAGTCTGGGGAATGGCTAGGAAAAGGTTCTTAGCCGCCAGCCAGTGGTCTCCATTCTGCCCGTTGTGGGGGAACTCCACCCTCCCGCATTTTCGGACTATTCCGGATCCGCAGGTCTGGGCCAGATATGGTATCAAGATTTTAAAAGATATTGTAATGTCAGGAACCCTTATTCCATTCCGCACACTAGCGACTAGGCATAATCTCCCGGGATGGATGTTTTTTCGCTACTATCAGCTGCGACATGCCTTCCAAGCACAGTTTCCGACCCCGCCGATAATTCAGGCTGATGCGGTTGAGGAGTTGCTCTCACAAGAGGTCTTGAAAAAACCCTTGTCTACGCTATACTTTACCATACTTAAGAAGGATTCACCTAAGATGGAAGCTTTATGGGTTAAGTGGAAGACGGATCTTCCAGGCTTAGACAGGGAAGCTTGGGAGGAGTGTTTTGATGATGGTCTCCAGGTATTGATCTCCTCTAGGGATAAACTGATCCAGACCAAGTTTTTGCATAGGGTATACTTCACCCCTCAGAGACTGCACAGAGCGTTTCCGTTGAAATCCTCGAATTGCCCGAGGTGCCAGTCGCTGGATAGTGACTACATCCACATGTTCTGGAGCTGTCCTCGACTCTCCAGATATTGGGCTGCTATAGAGGAATTTATACAGGTCAGACTACAGTTGGAAATTCCCTTGTCGCCAGAATTGGCCCTGTTAGGTATCCAAGATGACGAACAGAGACCCCGCTATACCAAGATACTACTGGCCCTACTCTTATTCTATGCAAAAAAAGTGATTCTGTTAAAATGGACGTCTAGTCGTCCACCTACAATAAGAACCTGGGAAGACTCAATAAATGCGGTCATACCGCTCTATAAATTAACTTATATAAGTAGAGGTTGTCCCCAAAAATTCGCCAAGGTCTGGCGACCATGGACTGACCCGATCTGACCTCCCTACTGAGTCTCTGAGGGATGTGGTGCTGGGCAGGCTTTGTGGTGTGTAGAGGGTATGCTGACCCCCCCCCCCTCTAGGCATTGTGCATTGACTATCTGTATTTTAAGCTGACGTACCCCCCCCCTCTCCCCCCCCCCCCCCTGTCTGGTAACACCAAACTGTACAACACTTAAATGCCGAACTAATAATGCCTGCTGTATAATATCTGTACGATGTATAACTGCACTGTGTACTTGTCACACTATTTTCGTTTTTACTACATTCTGTATATCATTTTCTCAAATAAAGACCAACCTTGTTGTTAAAAAAAAAAAAATAGGAGATCATCTGCATATAAAGCTACCCTTTCCTCCAACCAACCGATCCACAATCCCTTAATATTGGGAGAAGTGCATAGAGCCTCCGCCACCTGCTCCAACCCTGCCGAGTTCCCCTAAATAATGAAAAAGGGAGATGGGAACCCTCTTCCCATTTTTACTGCAGCTGTGGGATTCCTATATAACACCTGTACCCATTTTATAAATACCATTGTAAAACCCATTCTGCGGAGTACTTCCCATAAGAAGGGCCACTCCAGGGTATCAAAAGCCTTCTCGATACCCAAGGAAGCAATTACCCTAGATCCTATATTAAGATGTGAGGCATGAATATTAGTATATAATGTCCTCAAATTCACATCAGTAGCCCTGCCAGGCATAAAACCCGTCTGATCTGCGTCGATAATATTTGACATCAAAGGTTGTAGTCGCCGGGAGATTAACTTAGTCAAAATCTTGAAATCTACATTCAGAAGAGCAATAAGCCTATATGAGGCACAAGTGGGTGAATCTTTTGGATGCTTGTAGATTAAAACTATATGAGCATGACTCATTGAGTCCGGCAAGGCCCCCTCCTTCAGATAATAAGCGTAAAGAGAGGCCAGTACAGGAGCTAAGAGCTCTCCATGAGCCCTATAGAATTCAATAGGAAGGTCAACCAGTCCCGGTGACTTCCCCAATGTAAAGGAGCCAATGACAGAAAGGACATCCTTCGATGTACTAGCATCTCCTTCTCATTATCTGTTAACCAGGACAGAGCGACTGAATCCAGCCACTCCGCCAACTCAGTCGGCTGGAAACCAGAAGGCAGCTTAGATGTATACATTGTCTGATAAAATTGCCGAAAGGTCTCCAGAATTTTATGCTGTGTATAGGCTATATCTCCAGAGGAGATGCGTATTTCCGTATTACTAGGTTGTTCATGTTTAGCCATCATGGCCAAAAAACGAAAAAACGACCATTACGGTCTCCCTGCTCAAAACATATCTGTTTGTTTTTATATAGGTCTATCCTCGTGGCCAAAGCCATATGCAAATGTAGAGCCCATTTGCTATGGAGTAAAGCATTAAAATTAAATTCTGAAGGATCCACAGTATATTGAGCTGTTTATTCCTCTACTATAATTTTCAAAGTGTCATTCTTTACTCGTTGAGACTTATTGACCGCTTTAATAGCGGATATATAGTGTCCTCTTGCATAGGCCTTAAAAGCATCCCATAGTATTGCCGAAGTGGATGACCCTGTATTAAACTCCCAATACTCTACTAGAAGGGGGGGATTTTATTAGCTATATCTGGATGTGAAATCCAATGTGTGCCCAATCTCCACTGTGCTGCATCACGAAAGTGATGCATACGAAGTGTAAGCATAAGCGGAGGATGGTAAGCATAAGTCACCATGCGGCCCCGCCCTCCATTATAAAAGAACTGTCACCTGCGAGGACAATCATTATGGCAGGAGCCTCCGATGGAGGCGGGTTGGTCGCGTTTTTTTTTTTTTTTCTTTTTCGGTCCGTCGGCGGAGCAAAAGAAGAAGAAGACGACTTTGTGGGACATTTTTATTTTTTAATAAAGGACTTGTCCCAAGCCGTGTCATGTCATTTTTACCATTTTCACACTTTTTTTGTGAAATGGTGGGGGTACATTTGTACCCCGTTACCATTTCACACAGGGAGGGAGGCTGGGATCTGGGGGTCCCCTTGTTAAAGGGGGCTTCCAGATTCCAATAAGCCCCCCACTCACAGACCCCCACAACCACCGGGCAAGGGTTGTGGGGATGAAGCCCTTGTCCCCATCAACATGGGGACAAGGTGCTTTGGAGGGCTACCCTAAAGCACCCTCCCCATGTTGAGGGTATGTGGCTTGGTACGGTTCAGGAGGGGGGGCGCTCTCTCGTCCCCCCTCTTTACCTGCAGCCTGCCAGGTTGAGTTCTTGGATAAGGGTCTGGTATGGATTTCTGGGGGGACCCCCACGCCATTTTTAAAAAAAATTTTGGCGTGGGCTTCCCCTTAAAATCCATACCAGACCCTTGGTCGGGAATGGATTTTGAGGTGGACCCCCACGCTATTTTTAAAAAAAAATTTGGCGTGGGGTTCCCTTAATATCCATCTCCAGACCCAAAGGGACTGGGGGGATCCCATGCTGTTTTTTTCAATGACTTCTTTTATCTGTATTGCCGGGACCGACAATTCATTATAGCCATGAGTAGTTTTAAATGACTTTTTTCCTTTAGAAATGTCATTTTGCTTTCGGACTGTTCTAAACACGGGAAACATGCACCAATTTACAGGCATACTATAGACACCCCCCCAGGTACGAAATTTAAAGGAATATTTCACTTTTATTGTTTCACTTTAAGCATTAATAAAATCACTGCTCCCGAAAAAACTGACGTTTTTAAAACTTTTTTTGCATTGACACATGTCCCCTGAGGCAGGACCCAGGTCCCCAAACACTTTTTATGACAATACCATGCATATAAGCCTTAAAAATTAGCACTTTTGATTTCTCCCATAGACTTTTAAAGGGTGTTCCGCGGCTTTCAAATTTGCTGTGAACACCCCAAATTGTTCACTATTCGGCGAACACCCGATGTTCGAGTCGAACGTAACTTCGACTCGAACATCGGGCTCATCCCTACTAATCAATATCGAAAACCCCTCTAGAAAACATGGAATATGTAGCATGGTAAGCCTTCTGTACCCAAGGCTTCTTAAGGGCCAAAAGCTTGCTCCCCATAAGGTGAGTTTCTTGAAGTAATACTATATGTGGAAGATAACTTTTCAAATACTTAAATAACAACGCCACAAATTTTGAATTAAGGCCATGAACTTTCCATAACAGAATAGAAAAGATCTCTTGGTCACGTGATGTCATCTAAACGGAAAAAAATATAATACTTAACTAATAAATTACATTGCAAGATGCATTGCAAAGTGATGGACCTTAGAAACAACAAACATCCGAATTAATAACTTTCAGGAAAAAAAAAAAAAAACAATAATAAAAATGAAACAATGTGTATAGACATTTAACAAAAACATACCCCACGGGCGTTAATACGCCCTTCCTACCTTTCTCCAACACCATACACAAAAAAAGAGAGAAAAAGAAAAAAAAAAAAGGCAGAAAAGAAGGGGGTGGGGAGGCAGCAGAGGGGTGGGGAAGGGCAAGAAGAGGTGCCCCCACGAAACAGTTCACTCCCACCACCCCAGATCTCTACTTCGAGGCAGGATGGAAAAACTGTAGTTGATTCTGAGGGTGTCTAGGAGAGGTCCAAGAAGCGCTGATTAATTTAAGTTTTTAATAAGTTTAATAGTTTATTAATTCACTTATCTTCCATCTAGCCAGATGGAAGCAGCAGCCAGGGTGTCAAAGAAAAATGTCTGCCTGCCATATATATTGCGCAATCTGCTAGGAAAAAAGAAGGCTGAACTGAATACTCTTTTCTCATAGTCTCTTCCAGAACCCTATCCCTGTCTTGAGAATTCAATAATCGTAGCAGAAAGGGCCTAGGGGGGCCCCAGGTTTAGTTGGTATTGGTGGAACCCTATGTGCCCGCTCCACCACAAAGGTGGACGGCACACTGCCTAGGCTCAAAACAGAAATAAGTAATTGCTCAGCAAATTCAGTTGATTTAGTCCCCTCAGCCCTTTCAGGTAGACCCTGGATGCGAATATTATTTAGTCTAAGGTGGTTTTCAGTATCAAAAGCCTTTTCCTGCAACCGTCTGACCTGTAGCTGTAAAACCCGCATTTCTTTAGAATCTGATTGAATAGTCTTCCAGCGTGGAAACCCATCTAAGTCCTGGTCGATCTTAGAAACATCTGAAGCTATAAGATCCATTTGCTCTTTAAGAGTCTCTTTACACTCCATAATAGCTGCGGCTGAGGAGTCCTCCAAAGAGGTGGCTGGTGCATCAGTAGGTAGTTTAGAAATATCAGTCATTCTTGCTTTTGCTGTCTTTGCAGGGATAATTACTGCTGCAGAAGTTGTATCTGGCTTACTCGATGTCACTAACTTGCTTGATGTTGCTGAGTGAGTCTGCGGCTGAGACATCTATCTCCAGCCAAAGGGGACCCTTTTTATTCTCTCGGAAGATATAATTAATATTTAGAGCCCTATAAATGTGGAAATTGACTGAGGTTAGCTATAGGTCAAGATATAGGAAGAATATAGAACAAATCCCCATCCTTTCCTCAGAAGACTGTGTATAACAGTATATAGCAGCAGTATATAGTAATATGATATATATAGCAATATGATATATATAGCCAGGAGGGTATATGAAGATGGCTGCAGCACGTGCTCTAAGCCTGGGTCAAGGGCCACAGAAACGAATGAAAATACAAATGTCAGCTTTTTGCTCCTGCACCCCCCCCCCCGCGCTATTTTATCTTCCGCAGCAAAGTCTTAGTCCTCAGGGTGTAGCAAAATGGCCACTACTTACATTACAGCTTATTCCAATGGTTACTGGGTCTGGATCTTCAGCTGGTCTGAGTCTGGGATTTCAACCAATCGACCACCAAGTGGGACACATACAGGAATTTCATTCCCATTTTAGCCAGCTATGAGTAAGCACCTGGTGTAAGTGCGAAACATGTCAGCTATTTTTGTACCACCCCACAGTCCTGTTCTGTGCACCCCATGATCCTGTATTTTGAATAGACGGATTTATCCATTCCGGTGTGCGGCTGTCCAGGTCTTCTTGTTCTCTTCAACTGGCATCAGCATTCAGCCAGCACCTGGGGCTCTTCTCTTCCTGGAGGTAATGAGACACAAGCACTCTGGTTTAAGCCCCTCTTTGAGCGGAGGATCCTACATCATCTCGTTTAATTCCTGGACTTTTGCTTCTTTATCCAGCAGCTCAGAGGTATTCCCGGATTGCTGATTTCACTGTTTTTATCTTGTCCTCCAGTTTGTTTTCAAGAAGAGTTTGTCTACATATATATACCATTATGGATCAGGCGGTTACCTCGACACCAGTGGCTGATAGTGTGTACAGCAGAACTCTTACAGCACGTTCTAAAAATCTGTTAAGACAATCTTTACAAACACACAGGCCACAACTTTCTGACGATGATGGAGTTTTACTGATTCGCCATTTCAGGAAATTGGAACAATTGATGGCCAATGAAGTTAGAGCGTATTGGGACATCAGCTTTTTAACTGAATATTTATCCCTAGCACACATCCCACGAGGATTGAGGATAAAGAAATTCCCTACTTCAGAATTATTTGATGATTAATTAAAGAAAGATTGGACTGACACCCTTGATACATGTTCATTTAAACTTATGAACATTTTGATTGCCTCAAAAAAGAAGGACTTGGAATTGCTACAATCGGATACGTCTTGGATCCAAAAGGATCTCACAGCTCTACAAACCCACACTGGCTTTACAGACCTGGATGGACGATTAAACAAAAAATTGGATAAAATGGAGAGATCAGTAATTGACAGCAAAAGAGACAAGATGGCCCGGGATAAAAACGACTACGAGAGCAACAGGGTATATACATGGAAAAAACCATTTGTCCCCAGTCGGCAACGCAGAAATCGGGGAAAACAGGTCAGTTTTTCTGACCTTAAAACCGAAGCAGCAGATGACACCACCACACATTCCACATCAGACTCTTCATTTGATCGGTCTATAGCCCCCTTGGAACCAGCCAGATCTGGCGACGACCGGAGCCCTAGAAACCCCTGTGGGTCCCGACAAACCAAGAAGAAAAAATCCTCCATAAAAAAAACAGGAGAGGGGGCAAGAGGCACAAGAGATCCGGACAATGTACATTACACTCTGCGAGGCAAGAAGTAATAATAGACCGGAGTGTCATCAATATTTCCAAAAGACCCTTAAAGAAGAATTGGGTCTTTTAGCGAAGGGCCTCAATTTTTGTCCTAACAGACATTTTAATTTATTTGATACCACTTTGGATGTCAACAAATTTTGCACGTTCTCTAACTCTTAAGAAACATTATATTGGACTTTCCACAGAGGATACTGAGGTCTCCTTTGACGGCTGCGATGCAGGTGAGTCTCCCCCTTCACCAATATTATTTACTGAAGTTTGTGCTTTGCATGACTTAATTGATTTGACACATGAATCGGATCTATCTCCCACTGATCCCACTGATGTTTAACATAAACCACTGTTCAAAATCAGATCGGAGTTTTATCCAGTGGCATCCACGGGAAAGGATCTCGATCTATTTCAAAAGATGGTGGAGGGCGACTTAACGCACCTGGCTCGCAGCTATAACAGGAAACCCACTAGCGATAATTTAACTTTAGATAAAAGACATGCATTTAAACAACTGATGGCAGACGACAGTATTGTCATCAGAAATACAGACAAGGGTGGGATGGTTGTTGTATTAGATTCAGATATGTATAAAATGGAAGCTTTACGTCAATTGTCTGATACACGCACCTATTTACCACTCAGTTCGAATCCCACTATCCCCTTTTTAAATAGAATTATCCACCTTACTTGACAGGGCAGTGCAGGTAGGCCTTTCTTCTCAGAGGGATAAAGAATCATTCATCCCATTTACACATTCCTAGCCATATTTTTTTTTTTTTTACTTACATATTTATGGCTTTAGTTTCACTCAATGAACATCAATATTGATCTTTATCCTTCCAATCCAAACATAGCTATACCTAAGGAAGGACTTAAATTGTTCTCCAATATTTAACAACATTTTATGTTTTTACAACTCCCGTTCCATTCCTTTTCCTCCCCTCTTCTGTTTGCTGAATTGTTATTTGAAGTGCTGTATTTTTTGAATTTTTCTCCAAAAGGTTCCCCTTTGTTCACTGGCAGCTCGCACATATATTTTGTTGTACTTATATCCATATTTTTACAACTAAAACAAGCTGCTTAATACGAATGATTAAACATATATTTTTAAGTCTTTGGAGAGAGTTTCAATACAGTTCTGCTAAGGGGTGTCTGGATTGGTGTTTTTGCCTCATACGCCATTCCAGTACCCCAATTTCATTCAGTTAGGTTTTGAACCAATATATGCACATGGATACATATATCTTTGTTTAATTACACATCCATATGGATGAGTCCAAGTTTATGGCTCATCACCATTCTAGAAACATAATCTTACTCTTGTATATGATGTCTTTATATGGTTACAGGTACGTCTTTACCACATAACTAAAAAATGTCTTTATATATTCTAAATATATTTTTTGTACTTGTATTTAAATGTTTGTCTGTGACATATTTGTTTTTTTCTCAGATCATGGGCTTGATGATTATGGACTATGTAGATCTAACAATCATGCTGTCTTGAGATCACGGCACCTGTTGTTGATTTATTGCATATTAATTTTGCGTGCATGTCTTGCACATATTCACTCACATGCATTTACCCTCAGTCCTCATTTTATTATACATATATATATATTTTTTGTTAGAATTGATTGCTCTGTGTCTATACATCTTTTTCACACATGATTAGTCTTTATTCAGATAACATATATATCACTGCCCATTTGTCACTACGCACATTCACATTTTGAAAAAAAAAAATTTTTGACCCTGGATAACTGGGTTATAAATTGTTTTATTTGTTCATATTATAACACATATCACCACACACATTTTTTCACATGTGCTCATTCATTATATGTATATTTCATACATTAATGGATATCACATTATTTTAACACTTATTTTTATCTTATTCATTTTTTCACTTTATATTATTTTATTACATCTCCAAATTGTTGTTTCTATGTCTACTTGCTATGGGGATTTCTAATTTAGATTTATTAACCAGCAGCAGGTGCAGAGATCTCATACGGCTGCTTCTCAGCTGTTTTGTATTTTCTAACCATTGCATGGTCACGTGTTCTAATATTTTTAGTATATATATGGATTTTCATTCCCATTTTAGCCAGCTATGAGTAAGCACTCGTAAGTGCGAAATGCGTCAGCTATTTTTTGTACCACCCCACAGTCATGTTCTGTGAACCCCATGATCCTGTATTTTTAATAAAAAGATGCATTTATCCATTCCGGTGTGCGGCTGTCCAGGTCTTCTTCTCTTCTACTTGCATCAGCATTCAGCCAGCACCTGAGGCTCTTCTCTTCCTAGAGGTAATGAGATACAAGCACTCTGGTTTAAGCCCCTCTTTGAGCGGAGGATCCCACATCATCACATACAGGAATACAGTCGCTCTACAGCATCAGGCAGCAACAGACAGTGTCAGAAGCAGGGGCCCACCCGCAACTAACAAATGGCTTACAGCCAGCAGAAGGAATGGTCTCAGAGGGAACATAGAGCTAACTAGAGTGCAGCAATGGCCAGGGGTCCAGAGAACAGCAGTTGGTAGTGATAGTGATTGTTAATTCAAGTCTGTGTTACAGACTGTGGCAGAGGAAAGACCAGAGGCGGGGGGAGGCACCAGGTTCAGTGAGGATGCAATGTCCCACAGCGTCTCACCACACTGACGCCACAATCTCCTCATCTCCTTATTCCCCTTAAATCCACAATCCTCCTTTTACCGCTCACCTTCCTCTCTCCTCCACGCCAGTAATCTACTGTCCTGCGTCCATCCTCAGACGAATGCAGCAGGAGAATCTACCGCCCTCCAAACGTCCTAACATAAGCAGCAGCCTCTGTGTGTCTCTGAGTATCTCCGGCAAAGGAGATAAGCATCTAAACAACCGCAACATACAGGGATATACAATGTAATACTGACATATAATCACACACATAGGTTGGACTTGATTGTGATTTTTTTTTCAACCTCACCTACTATGTAACATTCTGCTACTCCTGAGTATGGATCGCCACATGTGAGACTTTTACACAGCCTGGCCACATACAGAGGCCCAACTTTCAAGAAGCACCATCAGGCATTCTAGGAGCATACATTACACATTTATATTCCTAACTACCTATTACTCTTTTGAAGGCCCTAGAGCACCAGGGCAATTAAAACTAAATTACCCCATTTTGGAAAGCAACACCCCAACGTATATGCTATGAGGCATTATGAGTCTTTTGAACATGTAATTTTTTCCACAAGTTTATGGAAGATGTCATCTTTACTGCACTGATGGCTGCTGCTGAGGATCCACTGAGAGGCACTCACTGATGGGCACTGATGAGGACTGTAGTGGCACGAATGAGCACTGTAGGGGCACTGATGAGCACTGTATGGGCACTGAGGAGCGAGCCAGCTCATGCTGCTGTGGCGTTTCTCTCTCCACTCCTCACACCAATACAGCGTGTGAGGAGAGGAGAGAGAAACCTCACAGCAGCGTGAGCTGAACCAGCCATGACACCGGTTTGTTGACATGTGATCACTCTGTCATTGGACAGAGCAATTATGTGGTAAAGGGCTGCTGTGATTGGCCCATAGTACCTTTAACAATATATAGCATATATAGCAAAATGTTTTGAGGAACAAGCCCTCTTCCTCAGAGCTCTGAGAAAGAGGGCTTGCGCCTTGAAATACATAATCTTGCTACGGTTTACCGCCTGTTAATACTCATCCATCTGAGAATGTAGATGCAAGAATGTCTTGCCTGCAACATATTTACATAGTAGGTGAGGTTGAAAAAAGTCCAACCTATGTGTGTGATTATATGTCAGTATTACATTGTATATCCCTGTATGTTGCGTTCAGGTGCTTTTCTAATAATTTCTTGAAACTATCAATGCCCCCCCGCTGAGACCACCATCTGTGGAAGGGAATTCCACATCCTTGCCGCTCTTACAGTAAAGAACCCTCTACGTAGTTTAAGGTTAAACCTCTTTTCTTCTAATTTTAATGAGTGGCCACGAGTCTTGTTTAACTCCCTTCTGCGAAAACGTTTTCTCCCTATTGTGGGGTCACCAGTATGGTATTTATATATTGAAATCATATCCCCTCTCAAGCGTCTCTCCTCCAGAGAGAATAAGTTCAGTGCTCGCAACCTTTTCTTATAACCAATATCCTCCAAACCCTTTATTAGCTTTGTTGCCCTTCTTTGTACTCACTCCATTTCCAGTACATCCTTCCTGAGGACTGGTGCCCAGAACTGGACAGCATACTCTAGGTTCGGCTGGACCAGAGTCTTGCAAAGCGGGAGAATTATCGTTTTATCTCTGGAGTTGATCCCCTTTTTAATGCATGCCAATATTCTGTTTGCTTTGTTAGCAGCAGCTTGGCATTGCATGCAATTGCTGAACCCATCATATACTAGGACCCCCAGGTCCTTTTCCATCCTAGATTCCCCCAGAGGTTCTCCCCCCAGTGTATAGATTGCATTCATATTTTTGCAACCCAAATGCATTATTTTACATTTTTCTACATTAAACCTAATTTGCCATGTAGTTGCCCACCCCATTAATTTGTTCAGATCTTTTTGCAAGGTTTCCACATCCTGCGGAGAAGTTTTTGCCCTGCTTAGCTTAGTATTGTTTGCAAATACAGAGATTGAACTGTTTACCCCATCCTCCAGGTCATTTATGAACAAATTAAATAGGATTGGTCCCAACACAGAACCCTGGGGGACCTCACTACCCACCCCTGACCATTCCGAGTACTCCCCATTTATCACCACCCTCTGAACTCGCCCTTGTAGCTAGTTTTCAATCCATGTACTCCATGCCAACGGACCTTATTTTGTACAGTAAATGTTTATGGGGAATGGTGTCAAATGCTTTTGCAATATCCAGATACACCACGTCTGCGGGCTTTCCTTTATCTAGATGGCAACTCACCTCCTCATAGACGGTTAATAGATTGGTTGGCAAGAACGATTCTTCATGAATCCATTCTGATTACTGCTAATGATACCGTTCTCATTACTAAAATCTTGTATAAAGTCCCTTATCATCCCCTCCAAGAGTTTACATACTATTGATGTTAGGCTAATTGGTCTGTAATTCTCAGGGATGTATTTTGGGCCCTTTTTAAATATTGGTGCTACATTGGCTTTTCTTCAATCAGCTGGTACCATTCCAGTCAGTAGACTGTCAGTAAAAATTAGGAACAATGGTCTGGCAATTACTTGACTGAGTTCCCTAAATACTCTCGGGTGCAAGCCATCTGGTCCCATTGATTTATTAATGTTAAGTTTCCCAAGTCTAATTTTAATTCTGTCCTCTGTTAACCATGGAGGTGCTTCCTGTGATGTGTCATAAGGATAAACACTGCAGTTTTGGTTACTGAAGCCCCCCGATTCCCCTGTGAAGAATAAATTCAATACCTTCGCCATCTCCCCATCCTTTGAAACCAGATGTCCTTCCTTATTCTTTATGGGGCCAATATGGTCTGTCCTCCCTTTCTTACTGTTTACATACTTAAAGAATTTCTTGGGATTTTTTTTTGCTCTCCTCCGCTATGTGCCTTTCATGTTCCATCCTAATTGCACCCTTACATTTCTTGTTGCATTCTTTATAAAGTCTGAATGCTGATGATGATCCCTCAACCCCATATTTTTTGAAGGCCCTCTTCTTTGCTTTTTTTATGCATTTTTACATTGGAGTTAAGCCATCTAGGACTTTTGTTCGCTTTTTTAAATTTATTACCCAATGGGATGCATTGGCTAATGCCCTTATTTAATATGCAAACCCATCTCTCCTCTGTGTTCTTTGTTCCCAAGATTTTATCCCAATTTATGCCTTCTAGCAAGGTTCGTAGTTTAGGGGAAGTTGGCTCTTTTGAAATTCAGTGTCTTTGTATTCCCCTTATGTTTCCTATTTGTGTGATTTATACTGAAGCCAATTGACCTGTGATCGCCGTTTCCTAAATTCCCCCGTATTTCCACATTCGTGATCAGGTCTGTATTGTTGGTAATCAGTAGATCCAGTAACGCTTTATTTCTAACTGGTGCGTCTACCATCTGACCCATAAAATTGTCCTGCAAGACATTTAGGAACTGGCGAGCCTTAGATGAATGTGCGGTTCCCTCCGCCCAGTCTGTCTGTATAGTTAAAATCCCCCATTATGATAACACGTTCCATCCTTGCTGCTAATCAAAATTGTGATAGGAGATCTGTCTCCCCTTCCTCCCACAGGTTAGGGGGCCTATAGCATACACCCAGTATAATTTTCCCCTTAGCTTCATCCCTTTGGAGCTCTACCTATAAGGATTCCACCTCCTCCCTAGCTCCCCTAGTGATATCATCTCTCACATTCACTTGTACATTATTCTTGATATATAGGCATACCCCTCCCCCTTTTTTACCCTAAATATCCTTGCGATAAAGGGTATACCCTTGAATGTTTGCCAGCCAATCATGAGAGCTGTTGAACCAGGTCTCTGAAATTCCCACAAAAGCCAAATCCTCCTCGTACAACAGTATCTCTAGTTTACCCATCTTGTCCGCCAGGCTCCTGGCATTGGTGAACATGCCACGTAGTTTAGACTGGTCGCATATTATCCTCTTATTGGGTGCTCCGAGATTGCAACTAGGACTTGCTACTATACTTACTTTGGGTTTATGTGCTTTGGTCAACCTACCACTAATGCCCCCAATACTACCCTCTGGAATATGTTCCGCGCTGACTATCTCTACCTCAGGACCCCCCCCCCCATCGCCTAGTTTAAAAACTCCTCTAACTTTTTGGCCATCTTCATTCCCAGCTGATCTGCACCCTCCTCATTTAGGTGCAGTCCGTCCCTTCTATAGTACTGGTTATCAACTGAGAAGTCGGCCCAGTCCTCCAGGAACCCAAACCCCTCCTTACTACACCAGCTCTTCAGCCACTTGTTTAATTCCCTAATCTCCCTCTGCCTTTATGGTGTGGCTCAATGTACCGGTAGTATTCCTGAGAATACTACCTTGAAGGTCCTTTTCCCCAATTTAGCTCCTAAGTCCCTAAAATCGTTCTTTAGTACACTCCATCTGCCTCTGACTTTGTCATTGGTGCCAACATGCACCATGACAGCTGGGTCTTCCCCAGCCCCTCCCAGTAATATGTCCACCAGATCCCTGATGTGCCGAACCCAAGCGCCCGGTAGACAACATACTGTTTGGTGCTTCAGGTCTTTGTTACAGATTGGCCTCTCTGTCCTTCTAAGAATAGAGCTCCCTACCACCAGAATCTGTCTTTCCTTTCCCTTTGCTTCGCCCCACTCTCACTGGAGTTCTTTCCCCGGCAGCTAGGAAAGTCCCTCAGCTCCAGCAGTGCTGGTCCCTGACTAGTTTCACCAATGTCACTCAATGGAGCGTACTTATTGGGATGCTCCAGCCCTGGATCAGCCTCCCTGGCACTTCCCCCTCTACCCTTCCTGTCACCCATCTACTCTTTGCTAGTGCCTGCACCTCTCTGTCTCCACCCGGCACCTGCAGTGTACGTTCCTGGCTCTCCTTTAGTATGGGAGGGACTTCTCAGTGCTGACAGTTGCTTCCCCAGATTCAGAACCTGGGCTTCCAGGGAAACAATGTGCTTACATTTTGCACAGCAGTATTCACCCACGATCCGATGATCAAGGAATGCATACATGCCGCAAGATGTACAACAAGTCGCCTCTCCACACCCGCTGGGCATTGTACCTTTTAAATTTAATGAGGATTGGGGATTATACCCTGTCCAAATGACCTACCAACTAGCTTCCTGACACTAATACTCAGAAAGACAATACACAAGTAATCAACAAGACAAAACATCTACGTGCACTCGCAGACCTACGTGCACTCACAATACACAAGTACTAACGATCCACACACACACACTACTCAGACCACACTCAGGTACTCACACTACACAGGTACTATGACCGCTGTTATAACCTCCTGTTTTCAACTCTAGTTTTTAACTCACCACTTAGACCAGTTCCACTTGGACAGAGTTCCAGCAAGCTCAAAGATGAGCAGGCTCACAATGAGTTCTACAGAAGGTTATATAGGCCTCAAGCACCTGTGACCAATTAACCACTCCCCTTAATTAGTAGGCTGAAGGAAGCAAGGAAAAAAAAACAATTTAAGAAGTGTCAGAAAAAAGTGATAAAAAGCTACAAGGAAAAGCCCCAAGAAGAACCTAAAATGCAACACAGCAATCACCAGCAGTCAAAAAGCAAAACTTGTTCACTCTTCATACAAGGTCCCCACTGTTTAGCTTCCAACCAGCAGGCTGGATGCCTGTAATTTCAGTGTTTGTATTTCACAAATAAAGTGTTATGGATGCATGAGGCCAGTGCACACTTTTTTAATCTTGAAAACTTAATGCGTATTTGATGCATTGTGCAGGCATTTAATGCTATAGGCATGTTAAAGCCTACTTTAAAATTCAAATCCTATGTGAACTTGGCCTTAATGTCTAGTCTGTTTATGAATGGCCTATGGATGCCAAAAAGGTTAAACCAGCAATATATTTGCTAGTTTATGTATATTTTACTGGTTAAAGTGCAAACAATTACAAAGTCAAAAAGTTTAAACAAAATGAACAATTCAGGTAAAACGTATGTCAAGTCAAAATTTAGAAAAAATGAAGTACATATTTACAATACAAGCACATACAAAGACCCTGCAAGAACAGAAAAATACATGCTACAAAAAGAAATGTGCTCAGCCCACAACAAAACTTGGGAGCCGAGTGTCATCAGCCTAGTGTCTTTTGCTAAATGTTCAACACTCCAGTCTCAGATCTCGTTTAATTGTATTTACTATTTCATTTACATGTACATCAAATGGTGTGTATGACCTTTCATCTACAGTTGTGTTAAAAATAATAGTGTGTTTAAAAGAGTGAGTAAAGCTTAAAATCCTTATAATCGCTTTTATTTCCATACACGCAAATGCATTGGGAACACTACAGTCTATTCCAAATCAAAACATGAAGAAAAATTTTCAAATTTGTTACTACTTTACAGAAAGTGAAGTAAAAGTAGTATTAGGCTTTTCCACAAAATAGTAGTGCTTGCATTGTTCTTTGTTTACAAACTCAAACATGTATACATGTATACTGTATAAACTGAAAAATGCTTCTAGATTTAGCTTTTCTGTTAATCACTGAACTAATATTTAGTTGTATAACCACTTTTTCTGAGAACTGCTTTACATCTGTGTTGCATGAAGTCGACCACCTTCTGGCACCTGTGAACAGGTATTCCAGCCCAGGACAACTGCACTACATTCCACAATTCCCCTGCATTTCTTGGTTTTACCTCAAAAACAGCATTTTTTATGTCACCTCACAAGTTTTATATTGGATTAAGGTGCAGGGATTGGGCTGGCCACTCCATAACATCCCCATTTCATGATGCTTGTGCCACTATGCTTCACTATCTTCAGTGTATTGTGGCTTGAATTCAGTGTTTGAGGGTCCTCTGACAAACTGTCCGAGGCCCTTAGACCCAAAAAGAACAATCTTGCTTTCATCAGTCCACAAAATGTTGTGCCATTTCTCTTTAGGCCTGTCAATGTGTTCTTTGGTAAGTTGTAACCGCTTCAGCAGATGTATTTTTTTTCATCAATGGGACTTTTCGGGGGCTTCTTGCCGAAAGCTTGGCTGTGGTGCCAAGCTAATCCCAATATATGAACAAATACGTAAATACAGGGCGTACTGAAATATTAATGTTTATGAAGCTAATCACTTAACGTGAGCGTGAAGTGTGGTTCACAGTAAAGCACCCTAAATGGAATATTGTGAGATCTAAATTGTGATAAAATCTAACTAATCTTTTAAAAAGAAAAAAAAAAAAATGTTTTTTCAAAAGTATCCGGACTTATAGGCAATTAATAACATCAGCACAAACAATATAAGGCATGCAGTGTCAAACTTATCAAATAGTGCATAAATGAGCATGTAGGTGAAAGAGAATTGATACACACAATATTAAAAAACACAAAATAGAAATTAAAAACAAAAAGGTACAATGTTACACTGTACGTCCGGAGAGATCTCAAAACATGTGACAATAGTCTAAAGTGTCCAGTGCATACAAACAGTGCTCAGAGATGCATAAAAACATATATACAGTCCCAAAAAGAAGTGGCTTGTGCGACAAAAAAACTCCAATGGCTCATCAATCTTCAAAGTGCAAAACAGCGCGAGAGTGCAAGCAGCAAACTTGATTCTAAGACCAATCACTTAAATAAGTGAAAGATGTGAAGTGTATGGATCGCAAAGATACTCCGTCCTCTTCATGCAACAATACCACACTGGTAGACAATGGCCCCTTGCCTCATTATACTGAGGTTACAGCATAGATCAATCACCGCTTAACACAGCTCCTATGGGGGTTGGTCCTGGGTCCCGAACTAGGTCTCTATATGCCTCAGGTGGCACGGCAGCCAAAAGAGGAAAGGGATGCCATATATTGTAGTATTTTTTAAAACCATATGAGCTTTATTGACAATAAAAGTAGTACTCACACAATAGAATAGCAGAGGGCGCATATAACCAAACGAGCGGCGAGCTCGTACACTTCTGACAGTGGAAGGTGCCTGTCCCATCCCTACGCGTGGCGTCATGGGTCACCTGACTTCATCAGGGGATCCCCGATTCGTCCTCTCAGTTTGCCCATTAGACTGGGGATGGTAGGCCAAGGAGAACGCCAACTCAATTTCCAAGGAGCCACAAAGGGCCTTCCAGAATCTGGAGGTGAACTGGACACCACGGTCAGAAACTATACTCTTCGGAACTCCATGTAGCCTGACAATTTCCTTAATAAAAATATCAGCTGTCTCCGTGGCCGATGGGGTACCCTTCATTGGGAGGAAATGAGCCATTTTAGACAATCTGTCTACCACGACAAAGATGGAGGAAAAGCCTTCTGATGGGGGGAGTTCGACGACAAAGTCCATTGAGATCATACTCCATGGTCTCTCTGGGACTGGGAGAGGTTTCAATAGTCCCCAAGCTCTGGCCCGGCTGGTTTTGCTTCTAGCGCAAGTATTGCAGGAATCAACGAACCTTCTACAATCCCTAATGAGATGAGGCCACCAGAAGGTACGTAGTACCAGATCGCTCGTTTTTCGTGAACCAAAATGTCCAGCTAATTTGTGATCATGACACAGTTCTAATACCTGTACCCTTAATTCTTCGTGGACCACAATCTTGTTTTCATGCCAAAACAGGCCATCCTCGGTACAGGCCCTAGCGGGTGGCGTCGCCCCTATAGAAGCCCGTCTGATCTGAGAGATTATATCTTCTTGTAGAAGTAATAAATTCCCAGGGGGAAGGATGGTATCTGGAGGTAAGGTTTCTTCTGAATTATGGAACATACGTGAGAGTGCGTCAGATTTAATATTTTTGGATCCGGGTCTGAAGGTGACGTGGAACTGAAATCGAGAAAAAAAAAGTGCCCATCTGGCCTGCCGGGGTTTTAGCCTCTTAGCCGTTCTCAGGTATTCTAGGTTTTTATGGTCCGTGTAGACCAGGATGGGATAAGCAGCACCCTCCAGAAGATAACGCCATTCATCTAAGGCCACCTTAATAGCCAGGAGTTCACGATCTTCCACATCGTAATTTCTCTTGGAAGATGAAAGTTTGTGAGAAAAACCCCACGGGGTACAGAAGAGCTTTGGTGCCTTGTCGTTGTGAGAGTACAGCTCCTACCGCAATTTCGGAAGCGTCAACTTCTAACACGAATGGTAGAGCTGGGTTGGGGTGTTTTAAAATGGTGGCTGAGGTAAATAGAGCCTTGAGTTCCTCAAAGGCCGACTGTGCCTTAGGAGTCCAAGGATAAACCCTTTCTTTAGGTTCTCGTCAATATAATTTTTTAAGGTGCCTAGCTCCTGCTCAGTTAGTGGGAAAATCCTCCCAAAGGGAACTTCGGTTCCAGGTAAGAGTTCTATTGGACAGTCATAAGGCCTGTGAACTGGAAGGGTCTCTGCCCCTTTCTTACTGAAGATATCCTGGAAATCCCGGTAGGCCTCAGGAAGGGATTGGCAAAGCTTGGTATCAGAATCCAAGCAAAGACACTGAGTCGGTGTCATGGGTGGCCCATGTAAGCAATGTTGCCTGCAGTAGTCAGATAGGAATTGGATTTTTCCTGTGGACTAGTCAATGCTGGGGTTATGTGCCTGTAGCCAGGGCATTCCGAGGATGATTGGGAAGAGAGGAGAGGAGATGACATCCAACCGTAAAAGTTCCTGGTGTTCCGAGCCTCTGGTGGCCAGTAGTGGGACAGTCTCGCAGGTTACTAGACCCGGAACTAAGGGTAGAGCCATCAGCTAGGAATACTGCAAGACCGTGGGTCTTAGGTTGAAGAGGAATGCCATGGTTATTAACAAAGGTCTGATCGATGAAGCCACTGCATGCTCCAGAGTCAATAATGACCGACACGGGTTGTTCTTTCCGGGAAGCTGTAATACAACAGATTGTCAAATGGTTACCAGATTTGGGCAAAACAGATGCACAAGAGGAAGAGGACGTCAGATACTTACGTATCTTATTGGGGCAGGTCCTCACAAAATGTCCTTGTTCCCCGCAGTACAGGCATAAGTTGTTAGTACGTCTGCGCATCTTCTCTTCCGGGGTAAGGGATGGCCGGAGCAGACCAAGTTGCATGGGTTCGGGTGCTTCTGTGACTGGAGTAGAGGAGAGAGGCAGTTGGTTGGGAGAACTGGGAACCCTCGGGAGCATCCAAATAGGACGAGGATGACTAGAGGATCTCTCAGAGCGTCTTTCTCTCAGACAACGGTCAATTTGAATAGACAGGTTTATAAGTTCATCCAGAGTCTGTGGTATCCCAACACGTGCCAACTCATCCTTAAGGGGATCAGATAACCCCATCCGATATTGATGACGCAAGGCAGCGTCGTTCCACTCTGTATCAGAGCTCCAACGTCAGAACTCAACTGCGTAGTCTTCGGCCGCTCTGTGGCTTTGCTGCAGGGAATGCAAGGCTGCCTCAGCAGTAGTAGTAAGTTGAGGATCCTTGTATAACTGCGACATTGACAGGAAAAAAGCGTCCAGGGTATCCAAGGATCTAGACTTCTGCTCCAGTAGATGATGGGCCCAAGTCTGGGGCTCGCCGGACAGCAGTGAAATGACAAATCCCACCTTAGTGGTGTCCAGAGAGAACGTGCGAGGCTGTAACGCAAAATAGAGCTTGCAGGCATTACGGAAGGCCCGGTATTTGCGACGATCTCCAGTAAATTTTTCGGGTGCGGGTACCCTGGGTTCCGGAGGAAGCATTACTACGGAGGGTGCTGGGGATAGACCGGCAGATGATGCCCCTTGAGGGGGAGAAGCTGCTGAGAGGGCTTGGACCTGACCCTCTAATCTGGTGTAGCCTTCTTGTAGGCTCTTGACTGCTTGGGTAAGGCCCGCAAGGTGCCTACAAAGTTCATCCATGGGGGAGGCCCCCTGCCCGGACTCGGTCATGGCTGCCTGATACTGTCAGGTCTCTCACTTACCAGACTGGAGAGTCCACTAGGGCAGAGGGTAGGCTCCCTTACGTATCTGACTCGTGGCCCCTGGTAGAGCAGACAGAAGGCACACGAGTGCGGAGTGGTATGAGAGCCTGTGCAGGAATCCGTATTCCGGAAGCTATCAGTCTTCAAACAGCAGAGGTTAGTCAGAGGCACAGGCAACGGATGCTGAGCAGGAGCTAAGACAGGTCAAGCACAGGCTGGGTTCGGCAACAGGCGGGCAGCGGAGGTACAGGAGGAGCAGGCAGAAGCGAGGTCAAACAAGCCGGGGTCAGATGCAGGCGGAGGTCAGAAGAGTCCAAAGGGCAAGCCGGGTGGTCAACAGATCAGGAACACAGGAACTAGGAACAGCAAACAGGAACTAGGCACGGAGCTGTTGATCAGGCAGCACTGATCAGAGGGAGAGGAGAGCCTAAATAGGCTGATTGGCGCCAAACGCCGCGCCCGTGCGTGCGCCGTTACGCACAGGCGCCTGCGCACCTGCCCGAGCGCGCCCCTAGACATCGGCGTGCACACCAGCACCAAACGCATAGTAGCGCCCACAGGCGAACGCGCCCGGGTACCACCGCGTCCGCCACGGCCAACCGGAATGCCAACACCAGTGCCCATAGAGGCAGGCGCCCGTGCACCCGCAGGAACGCGCGCACCAACGAGCCCCGGCGCGCGACGACGCCCAATCAGGTAACCTCTCTGACACTCACAATATTCCATTTAGGGTGCTTTACTGTGAATCACACTTCACGCTCACGTTAGGTGATTAGCTTCATAAACATTAATATTTCAGTACGCCCTGTATTTACGTATTTGTTCATATATTTGGATTAGCGCAGCACCACACCCACTTGTTAATTTTCGCTATTATTAGGGGCCAGGTAGGACCCCAGCCGGTGCAAGCAGCTTTTCCTTTTGCTTTTTTATTCACTACATGGTAGCGCGGGAATAAAACACCCTACACTAATTTTAGACCTTCTTTGATCACCCTGGAGCTCATGATTGGCTGAGTCTTTGATAATTTTAACTTAGCAGTCTATCAGTTTCTGCACTTCTTTATACGTTTTCCTCTCTCCAATCAACTTTTTAACGGCTTGCTGACCAGCTGCCGTCATTATACTGCAGCAGGTCGGCACTATCCCGCGAGCTGTTGTAGTTGTACGTCGGCTCCTTTAAGCGTGATAGCAGGCGCGCGCGCACTGCACTGTGGGGGTGCCAATGCGCGTGGCCGGCCACACGCGATCGTGGGCACGAGAGCCAGAACAGGGACGTGTGTGTGTAAACACACGTCCCTGTTCTGTGAGGAGAGGAGAGGAAGATTGTGATTTCCTACTCTAGTCAGTCCCATCCCCCTACAGTTAGAACACACACACTAGGGAACACAGTTAACCCCTTCCCTGCCAGTGACATTTACACAGTAATCAGTGCATTTTTATAGCACTGATCGCTGTATAATTGTCAATGGTCCCAAAATTGTGTCAATAGTGTCCGATCTGTCCTCTATAATGTCGCAGTCCCGATAAAAATCGCAGATCGCCACTATTACTAGTAAAAAAAAAAAAATGATAAAAATGTCATAAATCTATCCCCTATTTTATAGATGCTATAACTTTTGCGCAAACCAATCAATATACGCTTATTGCGATTTTTATTACCAACAATATGTAGAAGAATACATATCAGCCTAAACTGAGGAAAAAAATTTGCTTTTAAAAAAAAAAATGGGGATATTTATTATAGCAAAACGTCCAAAATAGTGTTTTTTTTCAAAATTGTTGCCATTTTTTTGTTTATAGCGCAAAAATAAAAATCACAGAGATGATCAAATACCACCAAAAGAAAGCTCTATTTGTTTGGGTACGTTGCATGACTTCGCAATTGTCAGTTAAAGCGACAGTGCCGTAACGCAAAAAATGGCCTGGTCATTGAGCAGCCAAATCTTCCGGGGCTGAAGTGGTTAATCAAGATACGCCGTTCTTTTGAACAATGTCTGAAACGACCCATTTTACTCAGATTTTCAGAAAGAAATGCACTATATACCCAGCATGTACAACTTTTACTGCCTTTTTCCTTAAATAAGGGCCACCTGATTTTTTAGACTGAATGACCTCACTAATTGAACTCCACACTGCTATTATTTTGAACACGCCCCTTTCAATTAATGATTCAATTACACAGAACCAGCAGCATGCATGTCATGACTGTTGGTTTTCTATTATTGTCTAGTGAATTATTTGCCATGTAGAAATATAATTTATACCAAAAACAGTGATTGATCTGGTTAATGATGTTGAACTGCTATTATTTTGAATACAAAGGTATGTATGATAATTAGTTAACCTCCCTGGCGGTAATCCCGAGTGTGGCTCGGGGTGAATTTCCATTACCAAAAGCGGTAACCCCGAGCCACACTCGGGATTGCATCGCAGTATCCTGGGAAAGTTGCCTACCTTGTCCCCAGGATCCTGCGATGTCCTCCCGCTGTGTCCGCCGGGCTGTGTCCTTTCGCCCGATGTACCGTGTGCCGGGCTCTATTCCCTGCGAGCGTCACAAAAATTTTCAATTGCCCGCAGGGAATGCAAATTCAAAAAGTGCAAAAAACAAAACAGAGTACACTCTAAGCTTACAGATTACATTACTGTATCAAATGATTTCACATCCCTCAGAGCCGGTTCACACAGGGGCGACTTGTCAGGCGGCAGAATTAAGCGATAGTGATTAGTGGGGAAATTCATCATCTAACACTAAAAGTAACGACAGCGACAATTATGCAACTGAGCAAATTTCAGTGTTTTTGATTTGATTACATTATTGAATTTTATTATTATTTGTTATAATTATTTATAGTTTTTTATTAAATTATAATTTATGATTTCGTGTTTCAAACTTTATCATACCCGGGACTAGACTCTTGTTTGGACAGATTTAAGTGAGTGATTCCTAAGAATTACAGGCCTACAATATAAAAAAAACCTCAAATTTCCATGCGAAACAATGTACCACTTTGAGACGCAAAAATCTGACATAATCATACCGCCAAGAAGGTTAAAGCAGTATTAAGCCCAAGAATTTATATTGCAGGTTATCAATACTTAGATGTGGTGACCACATCTGTTTTTTTTTTTGTTTGTTTTGGGTGGGGGTGGGGTGTTGGGTTGTTTTTCCTTTATTTCCACCTGGTAGTCCAGCCATTAAGTCTGTTATTTTTAAACTTATTTTAACAGACCAAGCTGTACAAAGTAGCAGTTGTGGAGGTTGGAAGGTTGTGATCAACCATTCAACACCGACAGGGGTGCCTACAATTTTATTCATTGATATAAAACCTTTACCACAAAAGGAAAGCAAACTATAAGCAAATAGAGTAAATAAAGTATTATATGGAGTCCAGCTTCAATTTGTTAGTCCATCTAAATCCTAACATTACCCTCTCCCCAAACTGACAATGCTACTGTCCATAGAGGTCTGCTTTACAACTTGATCAAAAATGCAAACACCCTAGGGCAGCATGTATGTTACTGGCTGGATCACCAGGTGAAAAAAAAAAAAAAAAATGCACCCACCACTTCTAACTAGTAAGCTGCAATATATTACATTTTTGTTTTTGGGTTTAATACTGGCAAGGGACCTTGCAAGTTCATTATAAATGCATTCCTCTTGGATCCCCTTATTAATGCCATAGTTCACCCCTAATAAAGTCTCCTCCACCCACCCAAAGAGCCATTCGTCAGTTGAATTTGTTAAGCATTTTTATGCTTTGTGAACATAAAATTGCACAAAATTGAACAAAAAGGAATTTTGAATTACCTGTAAATTCCGCAGCTTGAAGTACAGTATGGAACACAGGAAAAGTATTCATAGGCACTGGGTTATAGGATTGTACCTTCAGGTAATTGGACCCTGGCAAGCTGTTGAGGACAGGCCCACTGGACGCCTCCCCTATAAACCATTCATGAGTTTTGTAGCAAAAAAATACAGGGTAACCCAGGATAGAAGGGAGGGTTTCCTGTATCCCAAGATATGTAATTTACAGTCAAGCCAAAAGTCTTTATTTAATTGTACAGTACAGGACACAGGCAAAGCATTCATAGACCCTGAAATGTTTAAAGCAATGAACAAGAAGGATGGGCAATCACTAGACAAATAGAACTGTGCCTAGGGATTGCCCGCTCTTTTTGTTGGGCCTGTCAGCAAACGGAACTGTGCTGACAGGCCCAACAACAAGGTTCAACAAACCCAACTTCAGAATGCTGTTGCAAGTACCATGTGGCCAAAAGCTCCATCTGCAGAAGACTGGACATTCACTTGGAGGAATTTTGATGTATGAACTGAGGACCAGGTGACGGCCTTACAGAGCTGGGATATAGACACTTTTCGCCAAAATGCCCAGGAAACTCCCCCAGATCTGATGGACAAAGGTGCTTAAAACCGAAGGGGGGGGGTAGATTTGTCCATGACAGTGTTAGGCCTCAGTTCTGAAGAGGGCAGGAAGAGGTTCTTTGGGCTATCCTTTATCACACTGCTCTTTGTGAATACTGAGGGAGCCACTTGGAAGTGATTGCCACTGTGAAAGGCAGAAAGCACTGGTGAGATGGATTAATTGGAAAATGCAGACAGGCAGCTTGGATGTCAATAACAATAACCAACCTTGCAGATTCCATGTGAAATTTTGGAATTTGAAGGTATTTATAGTCCAGATAGGACAATTACCCCTGGTGGGCTTTATTACTGTAAACAGGTTGGGAAAAAAACCCTTTCAACCTGGTCTTGTAGCGTTACTGGCACAATTACTTCCTGGGACAAGCGATGGCTTGTAGCATTCTGCAAATCTGATTCTCCACAGGCAGTTTTTGGTTAATTTGAGACAAGAAAGCAGTGAGGGGGTAGAGGTTTGAACTCTGTTATGTACCCCTTTGCTCAGCAACTGAACCCACGGGACTGGAACGTCTGTGACCCAGAGAGAAGTAACCTATAACAGACAAGTGGCCCAAGTCTTGCACCAAAAGGAAGGACTGAGCGTAAGTTTTGAAGGTAAAGCCTAGGGTGCTCTGCTTTTTAAAGATGTAGGCTTCTGAGTAAGGGGGTTTTGGGATCTTCCACTGTGGGAGTAAAACATTCCCTCTTGTGACATCTTTGGTGAACTGATCATGTGTCTCTCCAGATGTCCTCCCGGACATACATGTCAGGAGCTTGTTAAAGCTGTTCAGGCTTTTAGCCACAAGATTCTACGCATGTGAATGGAGATTATGGCTTTCTCATGACATGTTTTAGGGCACCACATAAAAGCAGAGCAGAGGGTATTTCCTGTAATTGCTCTGTTAAATAAAACATGATCCAGAAAATCTGGATCATTTTCCATTGCCCTAGTCCAGTTAGCTGCGGTTTGACATGTTGACATTGCAACGAGAGCTGGTTGCAAGGCTGGGCCTGCAAGGGTAAAAAAAGTGACCTTTAAGAATCTTTGAAAGAAGGCACACCTTCAATAGGTACAGTGAAGTGTATGTTTAATATGAAGACAGCAGGTTCATGAACAGTCACAGCATGCAACAGCAGAACTTTAGTTCCACCAAGTCCAGGATAGGATGAATACTCCGCTGGGCTTTGGTATCGTGAACAGATTTGAGTAAAATCTTTTGGACCTGTCCTGTAATGGTACTGGTATGGGAACTCCCTGGGACAAGAGGTGGGGTGGTTCAGGGCATTCTGCAAATCTGACTGTCCTTGGAAAGTTTTTGGTTGATTTGAAAGATAAAAGTTGTGAGGTGGTGAGTTTTCAACTCTTAAACCCACAAATGTGATCCAGAGAGGTGCGAATTGCAACACATGTCCCTCCACTTTTAGGAGTGAGGCTCCCCCTTCATTGTGAAGAAGGCTTTGGGGAAAGCTTGGCGGACTTTGTGGACAAGGTCTTTTGCCGAACGAAAGGGCTGAACTTAGATTTGGAAGTTGATGCCTGGTTAGAACGTTCAAGTGCTCTGCATTTAGAGTGGCTATGGGCTCCCGATTAGGGCGTTTTAGATACTTGCTTTTGGGGAAGCAAAACCTTTCTACCTCCTATGAATTGGTCAAGTGCCTCACCAAACCGATGTCTTCCCTGGAAGAGCATATGTGTGAGGCACCTCTTACAGGCAGCTTCTGTTGTCCGAGCCTTTAGCCATAATATTCTGTGCATAAGAATGGAGATTAGAGAATATTTGTCTCATGATGTGTTCCAGGGCATTTACACAAAAAAGAGCAAAAAATCATGTATGAATAAGTTGCCTGTGTCCTGTGCGATTACAATACTTTTTTTTTATGTAACTGGGACAAACTATAGAATAAAATATAATTTATTTACAGTAAAAAAAAAGAAAAAAAGGTCAACACAGAACAAAAACATTTCCATTTTTGGAAAATGTGTGGTCCCTGGCATTAAGCCAGCTGCCGTATCTGCTCCTGTGAGTGTTAACCCCTACTATTTATTGTGTGCCATGATGATGTGAAGGTTATTTCCAGCTTACCCTCACACATTAAGACATTATCGTTTCCTTTTATATATTTTAGTTGGCCTTTTTGTACCATCTACGCTCACCTTCAGCGCAGGGCTCCCTCGGTACGGAGGTAGCATTTTTCTACCCTGGCAGACCTACCCCGTTCTCCCCTTTTCCCCCCCGTTCTAGGAGATACAGGTAGGCAATCGCACTATGACAGCTAAGATGCACATGCATATAATTTAAACAAATGAATTCATATTCTCTGTATTTATGCTGTGTTCTAATATACAACCATTGTCATATGTTTTTCGCTAGAAGGCAGTGTACTCTGCATGTGACCAGCATCCCCTGAGGAAGCCCGACAGATGGGCGAAACATGTTTAGAACTACATCGTTTATGCTGTGTTACTGCATCTGCAATTAAATACATGTGGCACTTCCATGTATAAATCTCCTTTTTATATTTTGATGTGAAAAATATTTTATTGTATTTTCTTAATAAAGTAAAAGTCTTTTTATACAAAAATATTTGATACTTATTCAATTTGCACCTTAAAAATCCCCACTCTTTTTGGTTCTAAACATCTAAGTATGTTCCTTAGGAGAAAAAGTGCATACATATTTTTGATAAGCCATAAAACAAAATGTAATTAAGAACAGCCAAATGACCTATAGAGAAGTGGAATATGCTAGCAAACAAATTGATAAAATCCCATACAAAGAAATAAAAAAAAAGTATTTATACAGGCCTTCTTTTCAGCCAGAACATATTGGCAGCTCGGCACAGGTCATGGCTGTAAATTTACTTTTGATTGGGGATATGGCCGGATGAGAAGGGGTTGCTGACTGTGTTCAACGCTTGGATTCCTTCTCCAGTTTCCAGCCCAAGCAAACCTTCCTGCTGTTGTTGGTTGCTAGGATGCTGCTAGCGTGCAGGCAACCAATAATGTAATTTCATGCTGCACTGCACAGTGCAAAGACTTGCATCGTCCAAAGTCTGCCTCTTATCAGATCAGAGGGACTCCAGATTTGTCACTATAGAGACCTGCTCTACCCTTATGCTCTTGCCTGTAGGGGAAATGCAATAAAATCATTTTTTAACTGTCCTGAAATATGTGGAAGTGCCACTTCTTAGAGGTGGCTCCAGATGTGAAGGGGGCTGAGGACTTTCATGTGATGGTGGTGGGCTCCTGATGTGAAGGGAAGACTCTGATGTAAACAGAGCTTTTGGATGTAAAGGGAGGCTCCAGATGTGAACAGGGTGCTCCTTATTTTCAGCCAGACACTGACTACCAATTCTTCTGAGCAAAGGGTTTATTGTCTCAACAGTTTATTTTTATTACAGATACTTATATAGTGCCATCAATTTAGGCAGCACTTTACATATATATTGTACATTCACATCAGTCCCTGCCCTCAAGGAGCTTACAATCTAAGGTCCCTAACTCACATTCATACATACACATACTAGGACCAATTTAGACAGATACCAATTAACCGACTGGCATGTTTTTGGAGTGTGGAAGGAAGCTGGAGTACCCTGAGGAAACCCACGCAAGCACATGGAGAAAACGCAAACTTCATGCAGGTGATGCTGTGGTTGGGATTGGAACAGATGACCCTATTCTGCTAGGCAGAAGTGCAAAACGCCTAGCCAGTGTGTTGTCCCACTTTCCCATTTAAATTGTTTTTTGGAGGGCAGTGCTGGATAAAGGGCAGGGATAACGGTGACCAAAGGAATTGGGAGAACCTGCACACAGCTCTGGTCTCTGAACAATACACTCTCATGTCCATATTACTCAGCCTTACAGAGTATGAAGCCAGCTAGACCAGACCACCTTTGGTGGGCACAAATTGTACATAGTTATAAACACTGCTGGTCCTGGCTGCTAATGTGTGCATAAGATATGTAGACATCTTTGTGCCCATCAGATTTGCATCTATGAAATACTGGAGTACTGTGTGCGCAACAACTCTATTTCACCATAGTCCACAAGTTGTAAAGCATGATAGGCTTAGCAGGTTTCAAATAACATGATCCTAAAGCCCATGGACGTGTGGCCTTATCCTGAAATGGATGAGTGTTACTTGGACCTTGAAGAAGGAGACATAACCCCAAAAGCTTGTCCTGAAAAATTATATGTTAGTGCCAATACAAAAAAGTATCATGGACAGTACTTAATTACTTAATGGTGACCAATTCTCTTTAAAGCCAACAATAAGTTAAGAACAAGCACAAAGTAGTCATTAAACTACACATCAGACATAGGAATTGGAAGTGAAACACCACAACTTTTCTTGTCTCTAATGTACTGAAGCTTTATTTTAAAGGCTATAAATATACTTTGTCATGTAAACTAAAAGAAAAGGAGCTCTAAAAAATATACATTTATATGAAAGAAATCCTGAATCTATTATACAAGGTATGAAATGAACATTCTTTCATACTTAACACTGAAAGATGGTACAAAATTGTATGTTTAATTTCAAGTAAAAAAATATTGCTTTGTTGTATGTAAACAATTAAACGTATGTAAAATAAAGATCATTTTTCAACTGTAATTAAATTATTTTTGGTATTAACTATTTTAGCACTTAGTCCATCAAGCTTAAAAAATGTCTGCAAGACTTCATACATTTTTTTTCTATAATTTGTTACTTACACTTTTAAAGAAAGCAAGTCAATGCATGTATTAATAAAGAGAACACAACAAAATAAGATACCCTATATAAATGTAGAGTTCCAAAAGCCACAATCAGAATAGAAAAGGGAAGCTGGAGTTGAGCTGCAGTCTTCAAGAGCTTACTGTAAAAGAAATTGAGCAAGTTAAAAAGAAAAACGGAACTAGTATTTAAGCAGACAAAGCACAAAAAAAATTAAAAAATAGTTCTTAGGTCTGCCACACTACAAATCCTGAGACGAGAACTTCCGCTCTCCCTGCTTCCAGTAAACATCAGACTTGCACACCCCCCTACAACCTTTGTTAACATTTGTAACAGTAAATCGATGGAATGAAAGCATAATATGTTAAAGGGATGTTGGCTGAAGAAGGGATACTGGGGTGCTCAAAAAAATAGTTTATAAGGTAGCGTACAGGATTTTTTGACTTGCTGTAAAATCTCTTTTTTAGAGTACTTCACGGGAGATTTAATTCTAAGACCATTGGGTTATACTATCCCCCACAGTTATTACCTTTTGTATCACTTCACCCTCCCTTTTAGATTGCAAGCTCTAACGAGCAGGGCCCTTTGATTCTTCCTGTATTGAATTGTATTTTAACTGTACTGTTTGCCCTAAGGTTGTAAAGCGCTGCACAAACTGTTGGCGCTATATAAATCTTGAATATTAATACTCCACCCCTGCATAACCCCATCCACACCGCATCTACTCACAGCATTGCCTTAGTTTTGTCAGCAAGCAATATTGAAGTGATACAAGTGGGAAGGGTTTTGTGCTGTACTCCAACAAATTGATTTTACAGGGACGGTGCCTTAAAGTTAAAAAGTTGCTCTCAGCCAATGGCAGAGAGTGCTGATCGGAGTGTTCTGGTGGGGGGCTGTCCGCCTGTCAGAACACAACAGTTTAGCGGGGGAAAATCGCTGGACTAACCTCACATGGACTAACCTTCCAACCAGAGCTGTCAGTGTGTACCAGGCTTTAGAAGAAGGGCGTTACTTGCAAGGTCCTGAGGACAAGACAAATAGGGAATCCATTTTTCCGATCTGATGATGTGAGGTAGACTAATGGCTCTGGCTACATCCAGGCAATGAAGAGAGATTTCCTTTGGATGCTTTGGGGCAGGGCATAAGGATGTTAGGACTATGTCCTCATTGTGCTAGAGCACTGATACCAAGTTATAAAGAAATGTTGGTCTTGGGCATAACATAACCTTGTCATTGTCAGGAATGAGGACAGACTCCTTAAAAGGGATCCTTGTTCCCCCTCTCTTATTCCCTAACTGTAAACAGTAGCTGTGTCTATTAATCCCCAGTACTATAAACAGGGGTATAATCCAGGTCCAGACCATCAGTAAAGGTGTTTTCTGAAAACATTGTCATTTTTTTTTTAATAGAGTAGGGGAAGTGTATTCATTTTGTTTGTTTCATCTATTTTTTTGATACTTTGTTTAATAAAATATATGGATTTTTTTTACGGATATCTGCCAATTGTTCGTGTTGCACTGTGATAAAGGCAACAGAAAAGGTAACCTTGAACACACAGGTCCCCGAGGAAGGACCCCCGGGAGTTAGTGAGAAACCGGATGCTGCATTAGAGAGTTAGTGGAAGTAAGACTTTCCCCAACAGTAATGTGGGGGTGAAGCCCACCAGGTTCCTTTTCCCCTAGACTCAGAGCCTCCAAGCATGCTATGCTTTATGGAACTATAGTGCCCACTAGCAGTGCCTTCCAACCACTGCATCGTGTCCATGTTCCCTTTTTGCCCCAAGCAGGAATCAGCACTTCTACACTTCAGGCAAGCCAGCAGGGTTTTCAGCGACTGGGCTCTGGACCTGCATAGCACCCCATCAGCTAACACACACTGAAATCTGTGCCTGCACACTGTGAATGGCCTCCTAACCTTCTGGGACCTGTGACATGTCCCAAAAGATTGCGGGGGGATGGGGAAGAGGAGAACTTCCACTTGTATCACCCAGGGGCAATCCGAGTGGAAGTGGGAGCAGGTACCTGCCAAAGCCAGGTACCCGCTCCCCCCCCACACACACAAAAAGTGTGGCATTCTGTGAAGTGGGGGGGGGGGGGAGGAGGACTTAAAGCGCAGATTCCACTTTTAGTTGGAACTCCGCTTTAAACAATACTGGGAGTGGGTGGGGTATGAAGGGCTGAGTCACTGGTGTCACCTGGGTGACCCCACCCCTCCCGCTCGCAGACCCCCACAACCACCAGGACAGGGTACCCCCCAAGTTGAGGCCATGTGGTTAGTATGGTTCAGGAGGAGAAAGGGCACACGCTTGTCTCCGCCCCCTACCCCCCCAAGTGGCTAGACCACTACTCATTTAACTTTTTTACTTTTAGATCAGTTAACATGGAATTTACCATGAATTTCTTTTTCTTTCAGTAATGTACACATTAACTGATAATGACTTGACATTTTCAATATTGCATGCAATATTTGAATCAATGAGTCGCGTGATCCGAACATCACATGCCCTACTTTGTGAACTCAACCCACAGAAGCTTTTCTGACAATAGTGTTACTAACAGTTGTAACTGCCAAGCCATCTTAAAAGTGAAATTCCTGTTAAAATAAATCTTATACACTGTACAGTGCAACAAAATTTAGCAACAGATCATTACTTGGTTCTAATCTGTTTAACTGGCTAATACAGTGCACTTCAGGCCACGTCCCCAACATCTTTTGCCCATTGCCTGGATGAAATGAGTGGAGGCTGCTTTTACCTGCTTACTACTCAGCCTGGAGTGAGGTGTGCGGCAGCCGGGCTATCCCCTCCATTTCTGCAGTGTGCTTTGGGTCTAGCCGGACCCCACCTCAGCCTGCACCCTCGCTGGTCAGTGGCATCCAACGCATCAGACTATGATTGCATGAGTGGGACCCTTAAGCATTTATCGTGGGTCACAAAACAGTGCACTTGATAAAAGAGTGCTATCATGTTTTGCAAGTATTTCACTAAATGTTAAAAAACTCTTCCCTGTGATGTCTAAAATTTAACTTCAAACTCTGGAACAGCCATAAGCAAAAATACAAGTGAATTAAAATTCCCAAATATACTATCTACAGCCTGAGAAATACTGCCATGGATGCAAGGAAGAAAATTTTAATTTTTTTTCACAGTAATAAAATATCACAACTGGCTGCAGCTTAATGTTATTAAAAATGACCTTTCCAATGTAAACAACATTAAACTACATATACTAAATCGGTACTTAAAGAAACTTTCTATTAAGAGGCAATAGACAATAACGCAAGTACATAATTATATACTAAAAAACAAAAAAAAAAACCAAAAACATGAGTAAAACAATTCTGCATCTGAAACCTCTAAAGCCAATTAATTTTGAAGAACAAAGATGGTTGGGAACAAATCTGCAAAAAGACCAAAGCTTGTCCATTTCAACCTAACTCAGTTGTAACGCTTTTGTAATAGTGCTGATTCAGAAGGTAAAACAAAAACTAAAGGGAGGCAGCTGACAAGCAAGCCTCAGAGTGGGTGTTGTTTTTTATGATTTCCTCACTTCCTATCCGGTAAAACGATTGTTAATGTGTGTGACAGTAAGTGAGGGGAAGTTTCTCTTAAATGGAGCCCCAGGCAGCAGTAAAATCTGAAATGAGATCTAAAAACTTTCCCTGTTCTATCCAAAACTAAACAAAAATGTTTGGCTGGGTTAACGCTTTACTGAATCCCAGGAGGAACTACTGGTAGCAGAGAATCCTTTTTGCTGGCAGGAAGCAGCACATCAAATCCCAGGGACGTTGAGGGCAGTGAGTCATCAGATCCTTGCAGAGTAAGGACCGCTGTAGCTTCAGACCTCTTGTCTGGTCACCGCAAAAATGGAGGACGGCCGTGCGGTGTGGGAGCCAAAACGAGGCTTGGATCGCAAGCGGCGTGGCACAGGATGACGTCACTATAGTGCACCGCGTTTCCGAGCGTGCATGCTACGAGCGATACGGTAGCCGCGCTCCTTTGTGAAGCATGATAGACAGGGTAAAAGGACATTGTTTTGTAGTGAAGCGGGGGGGCGGGGATACAATACAATACTATAATAGCAGTGGCAAATGGTGGAGAGGATCAGACATAATACTAGCGCTGATAAATACAATTTGGAGAAAAATTATTTAAAATAACAAATTGATAAGCTGATGGTGAATAATTTTAAAAACTGAAGAGAATTTGATAATTGTAAACAGATAACAAAAAACAGCAAACAACAAAGTACAAAGAAACACACAAATAAGAAAACATTGGCACTTGTAGCAAATACATGATATTATGAAGATGTTGGTATACTGAAAATATATAATATATATATATCTTACCTATATATATTATATATAGTTGGTGCATAGATATATAGTGGGTATATTAATATCTAGATGGAAAGCAATTTAGTGAAATAAATATTTTAAAATAAAATGCGGCTGCGGTTATTATGTCTGATCCTCTCCACCATTTGCCACCGACCCCACCCCCTTCACTACAAAACATTGTCCCTTTACCCTGTCTATCATGCTTGACAAAGGAGCGCGGCTACCGTATCACTCGTAGCACGCACGCTTGGAAATGCATCGCACTATAGTGACATCATCCTGTGCCAAGCCACTTGCGATCCAAACCTCATTTTGGCTCCCACACTGCACGGCTGTCCTTCATCTTTGCGGTGACCAGACGAGAGGTTTGAAGCTACAGCGGTGTTACTCTGCAAGGATCTAATGACACACTGCCCTCAACGTCCCTGGGATTTGATGTGCTGCTTCATGCCAGCAAAAAGGACTCTCTGCTACCTGTAGTTCCTCCTGCTCATACCAGTGATGCACCCAACCTCATTTACTTCCACGTGAGTGGATATTGTTCTTTAAAGTGTTTTTGATATAGTCTCAGAGGCGCCCCTCTTCTTGTTTCTCTCCTAGCTTTACTGGAATATGCTTCTGGTCTCCTCTGGTGGCAGCCCCGACAGACTCACCTAATCTCTCTTCCTTGATACCTACCTTTTGGACTATTATGGACCATACATGAGTATTATTGAACATTGCACCTTTTAACTTGTTAACTGGATGGTGATTTGCACACTAGAGAGGAGTGGGTGGGGTATGAAGGGCTGAGTCACTGGTGTCAACTGGGTGACCCCACCAATTTGTTTACTGTAGCCCTCCTGCTCGCAGACCCCCACAACCACCAGGACAGGGTACCCCCCAAGTTGAGGCCATGTGGCTAGTATGGTTCAGGAGGAGAAACGGCACATGCTTGTCTCCGCCCCCTACCCCCCCAAGTGGCTAGACCACTACTCATCTAACTTTTTTACTTTTAGATCAGTTAACATGGAATTTACCATGAATTTCTTTTTCTTTCAGTAATGTACACATTAACTGATAATGACTTGACATTTTCAATATCGCATGTGATATTTGAATCAATGAGTCGCGTGATCCGAACATCACATGCCCTACTTTGTGAACTCAACCCACAGAAGCTTTTCTGACAATAGTGTTACTAACAGTTGTAACTGCCAAGCCATCTTAAAAGTGAAATTCCAGTTAAAATAAATCTTATACACTGTACAGTGCAACAAAATTTAGCAACAGATCATTACTTGGTTCTAATCTGTTTAACTGGCTAATACAGTGCACTTCAGGCCACGTCCCCAACATCTTTTGCCCATTGCCTGGATGAAATGAGTGGAGGCTGCTTTTACCTGCTTACTACTCAGCCTGGAGTGAGGTGTGCGGCAGCCGGGCTATCTCCTCCATTTCTGCAGTGTGCTTTGGGTCTAGCCGGACCCCACCTCAGCCTGCACCCTCGCTGGTCAGTGGCATCCAACGCATCAGACTATGATAGCATGAGTGGGACCCTTAATCATTTATCGTGGGTCACAAAACAGTGCACTTGATAAAAGAGTGCTATCATGTTTTGCAAGTATTTCACTAAATGTTAAAAAATTCTTCCCTGTGATGTCTAAAATTTAACTTCAAACTCTGGAACAGCCATAAGCAAAAATACAAGTGAATTAAAATTCCCAAATATACTATCTACAGCCTGAGAAATACTGCCATGGATGCAAGGAAGAAAATTTAAAATTTTTTTCACAGTAATAAAATATCACAACTGGCTGCAGCTTAATGTTATTAAAAATGACCTTTCCAATGTAAACAACATTAAACTACATATACTAAATCAGTACTTAAAGAAACTTTCCATTAAGAGGCAATAGACAATAACGCAAGTACATAACTATATACTAAAAAACAAAAAAAACCCCCAAAAACATGAGTAAAGCAGTTCTGCATCTGAAACCTCTAAAGCCAATTAATTTTGAAGAACAAAGATGGTTGGGAACAAATCTGCAAAAAGACCAAAGCTTGTCCATTTCAACCTAACTCAGTTGTAACGCTTTTGTAATAGTGCTGATTCAGAAGGCAAAACAAAAACTAAAGGGAGGCAGCTGACAAGTAAGCCTCAGAGTGGGTGTTTTTTTTATGATTTCCTCACTTCCTATCCGGTAAAACAATTGTTAATGTGTGTGACAGTAAGTGAGGGGAAGTTTCCCTTAAATGGAGCCCCAGGCAGCAGTAAAATCTGAAATGAGATCTAAAAAAGATCTAAAAAAACTTTCCCTGTTCTATCCAAAACTAAACAAAAATGTTTGGCTGGGTTAACGCTTTACTGAATCCCAGGAGGAACTACTGGTAGCAGAGAATCCTTTTTGCTGGCAGGAAGCAGCAGCACATCAAATCCCAGGGACGTTGAGGGCAGTGAGTCATCAGATCCTTGCAGAGTAACAACCGCTGTAGCTTCAGACCTCTTGTCTGGTCACTGCAAAGATGGAGGACGGCCGTGCGGTGTGGGAACCAAAACGAGGCTTGGATCGCAAGCGGCGTGGCACAGGATGATGACGTCACTATAGTGCACCGCGTTTCCGAGCGTGCATGCTACGAGTGATACGGTAGCCGCGCTCCTTTGTCAAGCATGATAGACAGGGTAAAAGGACGATGTTTTGTAGTGAAGCGGGGGGGGCGGAGATACAATACAATACTATAATAGCAGTGGCAAATGGTGGAGAGGATCAGACATAATACTAGCAGTTGATAAATACAATTTGGAGAAACAATTTTTAAAATAACAAATTGATAAGCTGATGGTGAATAATTTTAAAAACTAAAGAGAATTTGACAATTGTAAACAGATAACAAAAAACAGCAAACAACAAAGTACAAAGAAACACACACAAATAGGAGACAAAAAAGGAAACATTGGCACTTGTAGCAAATACATGATATTATGAAGATGTTGGTATACTGAAAATATATAATATATATCTTACCTATATATATTATATATAGTTGGTGCATAGATATATAGTGGGTATATTAATATCTAGATGGAAAGCAATTTAGTGAAATAAATATTTTAAAATAAAATGCGGCTGCGGTTATTATGTCTGATCCTCTCCACCATTTGCCACCGACCCCACCCCCTTCACTACAAAACATTGTCCCTTTACCCTGTCTATCATGCTTGACAAAGGAGCGCGGCTACCGTATCACTCGTAGCACGCACGCTTGGAAATGCATTGCACTATAGTGACATCATCCTGTGCCACGCCACTTGCGATCCAAGCCTCATTTTGGCTCCCACACTGCACGGCTGTCCTTCATCTTTGCGGTGACCAGACGAGAGGTTTGAAGCTACAGCGGTGTTACTCTGCAAGGATCTAATGACACACTGCCCTCAACGTTCCTGGGATTTGATGTGCTGCTTCCTGCCAGCAAAAAGGACTCTCTGCTACCTGTAGTTCCTCCTGCTCATACCAGTGATGCATCCAACCTCATTTAATTCCACGTGAGTGGATATTGTTCTTTAAAGTGTTTTTGATATAGTCGCCCCTGATATAGGCGCCCCTCTTCTTGTTTCTCTCCTAGCTTTACTGGAATATGCTTCTGGTCTCCTCTGGTGGCAGCCCTGACAGACTCGCCTAATCTCTCTTCCTTGATACCTACCTTTTGGACTATTATGGACCATACATGAGTATTATTGAGCATTGCACCTTTTAACTTGTTAACTGGATGGTGATCTGCACACTAGAAAAGATTCTCTTCATTAATTTTTTCCCATACTTCTTATGCTATGAAAAAGGATTTTTGTTTTTACAATATAAAACAGGGAGAGAAAACCATTATCTATCCTGACTCCATGTGAGAAGGCTGGCTGCTATTCTACTGAAGTGTTCAGCAGTGATGTTGCAGTTTGCATCTAAGATCTCCAGCTAGCCCTGCCCACTGATCATATACTGTGGTGTGGAGCTAGAAAAACAAAGCAACATGAATAAGCTGTACAAGGCTTCAAAAAGGGATTTTGATTTTTTTTTTTTATACTGTGAGATATACATTATCTGTGACATATATATATATTCTGTTGAAAGTGCTGTGTCAATGGGCAACGTGTGGATGGATTCTATATCCCCTCTAGTTGGGAAAGCTTAGGGAATCTTGGTCCTCATACTATTCTTATAGTAATTATTCTAAAAGTAACCAAAATTTTGAGAGAAAAAAAATCCCCTTTGGGTGATCCAAGCACATTGCAGAGAGCAGTAACTGTCACGGAGTCCTACCTGTTTCTGTTCTCATGAAAAAAAGTTGTTTGTTGTCTGCACAGTAAATCTGAATGGGAGTCACTTTTTCATTATTAATCAGCTGATGCACTTGCAGTGTTCTAATAAGGAAAATGTAGGGTCTGCATCCTTTTGGAAGTGTTTAACCTGTTAGGAGTGTCTCGCTTCACGGAAATCAGTGAGCCAATCACACAAGCAGGAAATGACATTTCTGGGGGTGTTCCATACACCAACGGTGTACAAATAGCCTCCAGGTTGCCATATTGCATTACATTTTGCAGAACAATTACAGTGCTGCAGATTGAAAAGAAAATATAAATTTTTATCAACATTCAATTACAATATGGCTTATGAGGCAATTGTTTATGGTATTTTTGGTTGCTAATCTTTAGTGGCGCTTTACCGTCGTATTTGCAGAGGTATTAGGCCGCTAGCGGGGCGCTTTTAACCCCCGCAAGTGCCCGAGAAAGGGTTAAAACCACCCGCAAAGCGCTGCTGCAGGGCGCTCTGCGGGCTCTATTTTTAGCGCTGTAGCGCCTGCAAAGCGCCCCAGTGTGAAAGGGGTCTAATACTATCCTCTCCCCAGACTGAAAATGCTGCTGTCCAATGGTGTCTGCTTTACGAATTTATCCAGAACGCAACCATCCTAAGGCAGGAAATGTGTTACTGGCTGGATCACCAGGTGAAAATAAAGGCAAAAAATGCCTAAAAAAGAAAACGAATGCAGTCATCACATCTAGGGACTGGTAAGCTGCAAGATACTACATTTTTATTTTTGAGTTTAACATTGTTTTAATGTTTGTAATCACCATCTCAAAAAAAAAAAAAGAAGTGCCTGCAATACACATTACAACTTTCACTCAGCTTTCTCAGGACATAGAAAACATCCATTCTAGGTCTATTTTGAATAGGTACAATAGGATGTGTAGCTAGCGTGCTTACCTTCATTAGTTATTTGACTTTTCACTAAAATTCACATTGAAAGAGTGAAAGGGTTTTTGCAAACAGGACACATACAGTACTAAGAATTAAACATGACATAACTGATCAGTTACATATAAACCTTGTAATATTTGAACATACACACCTGGATTTCATTGACACTACAGTGGAGTTCATAAGAATTATCACTGCAAAGGCAAGTGGCATAGCCAGTAATCGGATAGGATCAGGGTTCAGCTGGATGTTATACCTATGCATTAACAAACAAAACATGAATGACATGACCATTTTATCTGGTGATGAGGTCGCACTGGACCAACAATTGCTTAGGAGTTATACCAGTGTCTGAAAAGAAGAAATGGAACGTGAAAAGAAAGGAGGAAAAAGAAACATCTAGTAAGGCAAGAGGACTGAGTACAAGACGTGCATCCGCTCTGTGTTGTATACCAAGGGTCCCACCAACCAGTTCAGGAGGGTCCCAAGAGGTAGATTATCCATGGATCCCATGTTTTCTCAAAATATTTTAGCCTACCCTAGAGAATAGCCACAATGTGTTCATTGATCATAATCCACGTCAATTTGGAATTTAAAAAAGGTAAAAGGGGGATCATGGGGGATTTCCTGGATGTACCACAGATTTTTTTTTAAGGATTCCCAAAGGCTTGTGCCAAGAACTGAACTAAGGAAGCTGTGCTAAATTAAAAAAGGGAGACAGAAGGCTAAGGACTAGTCACCAGTATTGCCTGTGATCTTCCTGCAGCAGACAATTCCCCAATTACTTACTTGCATGATTTGTTCTGCCCTGTGTCCTTGTATGGAAGTGGCCATCTTGTTAAAGACAAGGCCTTACTTCCTCATGATGGAAGCAAGGAGTACAGTAGTAACATCAACACATTTCACTCCAAATCTCGAAGTCAGAGACAGCAGCCCCATGGATCTCACACTGCAGATATATAGCTATTAGACTTTTACACAGCAGTGCATAGGTACCCTTACATACCAAGTAGTACACTGCTACTTTCCAGTTGGAATTCTAGACAAATAGTAATTTGCAGAATACTACTTAGATGCAATTAACATTTTTAAAGGTTTCCTATAACATGGAAAATCTTCACTTTTGGAGTTCAGTTCCTCTTTAACATATTAAAGTTTAATAGCAAGCCACCAGCTGAAGTCCATCTAAACTCCATAGAAACATGACATTTAGGGTTCATTCACACAAGGATTCTGTTTTTGTATATTTTTTTTCTGACATATTGGTGTTATATCTTACATATACCTTTCTTCATTTTGGGTGGCAAAGCAACAAAATGTAAATATTGTAAAGGGGGTGATTCTTTTCTATACCCACTGTATAATATGCTAGTTTAGGCTTTAATATAAGACAGTTAAAGGCGATCAAATGTCCACCAGTAAACAACGGTTATGAATGGCATCCATGCATGATAGCAGTGTTTACTACTGTGATCTCTGTCTGGTCACAGTGATCACATGGTACAGAGCCAATCATAGCAACTCTGTACCATATGATAACTGTGGCCAATCACAGCAATGACAATAGTAAACCATGAGTCATGAACAAAAGCCATTCATGAAAATTAAAATTATTTTAATAGTTTTACAGTGACCATTGATATAATAAACAATTATAGTGTAGTACAAAATTATTACGCTCCCTTCCTGAGTAGTACATTGTCACTATGATGGCTCTGCACTACTCTTGTGACTGTATGTTTAAAAAAAAAAAAAAGTAAAAACCATTGTCCCTGATCACCACCTCACCAGTCAATGTCCATAATCACTGGAAACCACACCAGATACAGTGTCTTTGATCACCACCACAGAAGTGAGTGTCACCATAAGGACCTGCTCACATGTGCAATGCTCTCTGTAATGCCATCCATGTTCAGGTCACCCTTCAAAGAGCATTTGACAGGCAGTGAGGAGGCACTGTATTGCCTGCTCACCACCTGCTTTAACCCCTTGGACCCCACACAAGCAACCTCATACACTTGAATTGGTCATTATCAGCAGGCATACAGGGGTGGCTCAGCAGCCAGCAACAGTGTTCCTGATTACCGCCACACTAGTGCAGTGTTGCCTCTGCCTGCTACCTGTACTAACCTGTTTATTGACCATGTTTCTGCCTCTTGCCTAGACTAATTCTTAGCGTTCTTTGCTTTTCCTTTATTTGCACCAGTTGATTCAGCCAGTAAGTCTGTCATTTGTCAAGCAAAAGTGGTAGTTAGAGGGTTTGAGAAAAATCATTACTAGCAGGGGTACTTACAATGGTCAGCTTTCATTCATTTATGTAAAATATTTATCCCAAAAGGGAAAAATGTTGCTGTAACTGCTTAAAGTGTTAGCTGGAGCTCAGTTTTAATTCATTAGTCAAGTCCATCTAAATCGGCTAGTGCATCCTCTCCACCCACTCCCTTGACAATGCTGCAGTGCAAAAGGCATTTCTGTTGCTTCTCCTTCGAGAGTAGAGACACTCTAAGACTGGCCATTAACAGTTCAAATCTTGTGTGATGCAGCAGGAACCAGCCGACATTCGAACCGTTAATGGGCAGGCTCAATGCACCAAGTTGATCAATAAACTTGGGCACAATCAGCCTGCCGGGTTCTCTTGGCATTAATGCTAGTGCCTGGTATAGCCACTGATAATCACTTTGCTTTTCGCATTTTATATGCTGACATCTTTCGAGAGAAAACACTTAGGTCAATAGGAAAGCCTCTAAAATGAACTGTACCTGAGATTTTTTACCCAATAGATAAAGGACGGTAAAACCAGCAGGGTTAGCCACAAAAGTAAGTTCATGATTGTAATGTGCATCTTCAGGCTGTCTGAAGCGGTCATGAAGTCTAAATCAAAATGCGGATGATTTGAAGTTTCTTGCTGTGAAGTAGGCACCAAGTCATCCAAATCTGTTGTAGTTCCAGAACTTTCATTTGAAAGATGCTTACTATTGGGTGTCTGCCTTGAAGCCTGCATTGAAACAAGAAAAATGCTTACAATATAAATTACATATGTTCTGTAATCAACATGCAAAGTATTAGTTCTTTCAGTTAGGTTTTCTACTATACAACACATATGGGTTTTTTTTTTGCCTGGAGTTCAGCTATTTTTTTTTTAAATCTTTATTTTTTTTATGGTTCAATACACTTATTGATTTTTCCAATAGTATAGCACAGAATGCACATAAGTCATGTAATGATTAGGGATGGGCCGAACAGACCCCTGTTCGGTTCGCACCAGAACTTTCGAACACTGCGAAAGTTCGGACCCAAAAAACGAACCCCATTAAAGCGTCAAATTAAAAGTGCCCATTATGAAGGCTTATATGCAAGTAATTGGGCATACAATGGTTATAAGGGTCCAGGTCCTACCCCGGGGGACATATATCAATAAAAAAAAATTGTGTAAAAACTTCAATTTTAAAATGAGCAGTGATTTTTTGTTTTTTAAAGTGAAAGCATAAAAATTAAAAATTCTTTCCACTATAGTGCATGGGGGTCCCCTTAGTCTACTTGTAAAGTAGCAAATCTGTACCATGTCTAGAATCTGCTGCAGCAATAATTGCATTTATAAAGCCAAAAAAATGACATTTTTCCTGCAAGCTGCCTTTATTTTGGTCAGCAACAGCTGGAGAGCCAGTGTGTATGATGAGGCCACAATGTGGTGCACTGGGAAAAAGATTAGAGATTTTTTGGATAGAAGTAACAGGTGCCTAAAAATTGGTCTTTGGGTGTCGGTGGCACCTTCCCACTGTAACCCTATAGACGTACTCTTGATGAAAGCAAGAATTGGCCTTGCTGTAAAAAATTGCAATAATATGCAACTGTCAAACAGGTGCAGAAAAATTACTCTTTGGGTGTTGGGGGCACCCTCCCACCGTAACCCTATAGAGGTGCTCTTTAAGAAGGCAAAAAAATAAAAAAGGTCCCTAGTAGTATGTAGCCTAAAGTGTGTGTCTATGGTTAAGTGTGCATTCTCAAATGTGCAGTCAGTCTTTGTGGGGAGAAGTTTGTGTAGCTAGTGACGAAATCTTGGTTTTGGCGGGAAAATGGCGCCATTTTGTTGTGGCCTGGCTTTCATCGGCCATTTTCTATCCCTTTGTGTGTAGCTATGCGGTCTGAGCTACCTAATATCTAAGCACCATTTTCCTTTTAAGCGAAAATCTCTACTTTGCACTGAATTTACTAGCTTTAACTGAGTTTTTTTACTTTTAGTGGTATGTGTTATTTTTATTTTTAAATATTTGGGAGTTCCTCAGGGGGCAATTAATTGTTTTGAGGCTTGTATTGTATAGCCTGCAGAGGAAGAGGGGGGCTTTGGTTGACCTCCTCGAGCAATCTTTTTACATGAATTTCAGTTTTGGCTTTTGTTGCGCTGTTGTGTGGTATTTCTGTCTCAAAACTTGTGGTTTGATTTCCCAGGGGATATGTGAGTCAAGGGGGATTCCCTCCCATTTGCAATATGGGGGTTTATTCCACCCTCTACTGGACAAAAGCTTTTTAAATTGTTGATGTTAGCCATAGATTTTTTTTTAATGTCTTGATAGACATAATATTAAAGCTATTCAAGGCTTCCCCTTCCCCTCCCTCTTCCCGTACATTGATATGTAAATAAACCAGTTAGAGCTGAGGATGCTTTACAGCATTTGATGTATCCACAGGAAGTTGGTGGGAGGAGCTTGGAGTCCTACGACACAAGCAAATGAGATTTGTGCTTGGAAGGACAACGGAAAACACTTTGGCTTTTGAAAGAGTGTTTTAAATTTAATTCCAGTTTTTTTTAATTTTATACTGTAATACAGTTTTGGGTAGAGAGTAAATGGGAGGCATCCAAGTTATTGTTGTAACATCTAGATACAGAGAGAAGCCACATTGTTTTGTAGAGAAAGCAGGTGTAAGTGCTCTGTGCAGTTTAGTCTGGCGACACAGTGTACGATCGTACAGCGCAATGCGCTTGTGTATGCATACACTGAGGGGTAGAGACATAACTCGGGGGTTGATCTGTGGTTGTTGACTAATCATTTGGCATAGTTAATAGTTGGCTGTTAAAAGAGTGGTACTCTGTAGTTCTGTGCCAAAAGTGTTGGGACAACAAGCCATAGAGTTGACGCCTCGGTTAGGGTTTCTAGTTGGAGGACTGGACCAGATATAGTGGTGGTAGTCCGTCGATCCACCGTAAAGAAGGCACCAGGCAGTGCTCTCCTAAATGGGTGCAATGGTTTCCCTGGACATAGGGGTAAGACGATAAGCCGTATCGAAACGCCATGGGCAATGGCAGTCCGTGCAAGGGAAGGGATGCGAGGCTTCCCACAGTCAGATGGTTGCTTAGTACATGAAGTCTAGTTTTGGGGAAAAGGCCATTAAACCCCTTAAAGATTGGCAGATATGGTCAGAGGGTACAGTAAGGTGTATTCCTTTGAAAGGTACTTTTTATGTCTGGAGGTACAAGACCCCAGAATAAAAATACCTTGGAAGCAGTTCAGCTGTGGCTTCAGAAATCTGTAATGAGTGAGTTGATGGATATGTAGTACACGTTTGTGTAATTAAAAATTCTCAGGCCTGTTTTTGAACTTTGTGTGGCTGGTCCATGCAAAGATTGAGCTGCTCTCGTGTTTCTCCCATTGTATTTTTTCTATCGCTAAAAGTGAAGGTAGCATTCCATCTGGTTTTGTTTTTTCATTTTTGTTTTGGGAACTATGAAATATCACCCCCACATTTGTACCTAAATGTTTGTCTCATGTTTTAGTCTTCTCATGTTTATATGTGGTAACAAGAATATGTTTGAACTTACCGCGACAGCCCTCTTACGTGTCGCGGGTGTTGTATTTTAGTAAGAAGGTGAAAGTAAGGGTTACAGAGGGTTTAGTAATTATCGGTTTTGAGGAATGTCAGTGACAATTTACCAATGTACACGAATGTTGTATTGTTTATCATTCTTTGCAGGTTAAATATGAAGGATAGAGTAATAACTTTTGTTTATAAGTATCTTTTCAGGTCCAAGGAGTTTCTGAAAGTGTATGTACATAGAAAGCAGGTGTATAAGAAGGTAAAAGTATCATAGGTTATTTCACTGTTTCATTGTTTTTTTCTGCACCATTCTAAACCCTGCGCCTTCCTCCAGTTTGTAATGAGGAGGAAAAAAGGGGGGATGATAATGGTGAGAATCACCATTTTCAAACCAATAATACTAACCGCTCTAATTCTAGCCAAGTTTGTGAGGTGACTGGGCCATTGTAAAGAAGCTTGAGGGACAGGACAACTGGGTCCACGCCAGCCACTGCAAGAAGCTGCTCAACTACACCAAAGGATGAGGAGTATCTTTGTTTGTTTATATTTTTAAAGTGTATTTTCCAACTAGCTAAGAAAGCGAACAGGACACATTGTTGGGTCTACTACTGCCCCAGCGATGACATGATATATAGGATGTTCATATTGGTATGAGGAGTTTTGACAAACTAGTAAAATCCAGACACTTGTCAATAGAATTTAACGATACATTTCTAGAGGGTAAAATTTATTATAGTTTTAACAATAGCTCTGGTTCTTGCCAGCTTTGGTATCAGGACAACTAGGTAGCCCACAAGTGTGCTTCAACTTTAGTTTGGTATTAATGCAGATCTACAGCTTATAAGGTAATTCCCCTAATGCAAGAGGTTCATGTGTGGTGGTGAAACTCGTCCGAGCATCTTATGTCGCGGCCGATCGTGAGGATCTGATGGCTTGAGAGAAGGTAAGAATGGCAGGGACAGCTGGAAGGGAATTGCTTGTACACGGTGGGGGCTTTAGCTTATGAAACGATTGAACAATTTCTCATCCATTGAGGATGGGATGTTTCATGTAACTGTTGAAGCTACAAGGAAGTTCCTACAGTCCATGGGGGGTTTCTGTGAATTCAAAGGAAAAGATTGTCATACCTGGATCGGGGATACTAGTGACAAAGTTCAGGCCCATATGGATAAGGTTTAGATACCTACAAGGCAAAGCCAGAGCTATAGCTAGTGAAGGTTGAAGTCCTTTTAAGGGTCTGGGAATCTTTGGGGATTTAATTTTTTATTTTGCAGCGGATCATAGTTGAAGGAAGTAGGGGTATATTTACTCATGTTATTTTTGTTTCTATTCCTTCTATATGCCGTGATGAGGTGCTACTGTTGCATGATTGGATGAGTGAACAGAGTCCGAGCAGATGACCACATCTTCCCCACCGAGATGAGACACCCCGAAGCACAGCCCACGTACAAGACACAGAGGATCCCAGACTGACCGGCGATTACTACATCTCACCATGTTGTGTCCTCCCTATAAGTCATCCCTCCTGAAGAACAGAGTCTACATGTCAAGCCGTGTTTTCCTTTTTATGGACTCATATGGACTGTAAGGACTGATTCATTTCCAGGTGTAAGAAGATCAAAATTCATCGAGGGACACATGGGAGCATATGACAAAGAAGAGGAGCTGTTGTGGAAATTTTTATTATATGGACTCATGTGGACATTTTACTCAGGATGTGTGTTTTATAGATTGTCATCTGTCTCCCTGTGTCTGATTTAACCAAGGAGCGCTCTAGCAGAGCGCACTTGGGTTGAATCGGGACTAGCGGTAAAACCGTCAGCATGAAAACCTTCTCATGGGCTTGGAGACGTGTTCTGTGTGTGTGTGGGTCTTTGCCAGTTTGTAAGTATCAAGTGCAATGCGCTGGACTTCTTGCCTTCAAATGTCTATGCACATTAGAGAAGCGAAGTCCGCATAACGAGAGAAACATATTATTATATCTCTGTGTGGCTACGCTATCCCCTTTGGATACATATCTGCTTTAATAAGAGGACATTGATATCTGCCCTGTTGGTATACTCGTACCGTATATTGACAACACTAGTAGCAATGTCCCCGCAGATCTTCTCAAGCCTGTAAGAACAAGTAGAATGATCTTTCTAGATACTGGTTACTCTGAGTAGTATTGAGTGGGCTCCATGCTCACTAAGATGGTGGATGTGCATGCATGTGGCTGGGTGGAGGGGGCAGTGTACATGCCACAAGTGGATGAGACATGTATACTTCTCCCTCCCACTCCCGTGGATGCCCTCCACTTTAGTGTCATTTCCTATGATGTCATTTTGCATGGAGGAAGCGATTGGCTGTTGGGGGCATGATTTTCAGTGTTATCATATCCTTATTTGGCCATATCCTTATTTGGTCATATCCTGTGAGGTCACATCCTGTTTTTGGCTTCCTGTTTGTGTGTGAATAAAAAGTCGAGAGTCTCTGCCCTGCTGGGCAGATGAAGGAACGCTGGTGATGCTGAGATGATGACGTGATGCTGAGGTAACGTCTGTTTACTGGGGAAAGGGGGAGACATTAATTATTTAGAGATGCATTATATCATTAGACGAAATGTATGCTTACTAGCACAGGAGATATGATGTGCGCATAGCATACAGCCTAATTTCCCTGACAGGATACAGAGTGTATATTTGAGGTTGAGCTCGGTCAGGCTTTTATGTTTTCTTTTTCCTCAATGGTCCATCTGGGAGCTTAATGTAATGCTCCAGAAAGTGTTTAATTTAAAGATATTGCTACGCTTCTGTTGAACGTAATTTAAACTTTGTTTTAATGAAGAGGGGGGAGAACTTTATTACAGGTGACAAGTTGGGAAACCTGAGTGACGCCTAATTGGACCACCTTTGAAAACAAGAAAGGCAGTGGAAAGCAGCCGAATGCTTGATTATACAGAAGGAAATAAGAGGTTTGCTTGATGATTGTAACCCCACTGAATATTTATTCGATTCCTGTACCTGCATGACACGCTTTAAAACAGGATTAAAAATGGGTGGCCTATCTGCCAAATTAATCCATGGTAAATTTTGAATTAAAATGAGGTCACCTTCCATTGCCTCTAAAGAAACCCAAATAGGGGTTCAAAGGTAACATGAAAATTAGGAATCTGAGCCTCTTGATCGTAATTTTAAAATGTTCAGTATCCCTAGTCCACCCATGGATTTTGGCCAAAAAAGAGGGTGTTCCGCTTTAATCTTGTTTACTGTTACTCCAAATACAGTGAAGAATTATGCCGCGTACACACGATCGCACAGTCCGTCAACAAAATCCATGTTTTCTTTCCGATGGATGTTGGCTCAAACCTGTCTTGCATACACACGGTCACACAAAGTTGGTCGGAAATTGCGAACGTCAAGAACGTGGGGACGTACAACATGTACGACAAGCCGAGAAAAATGAAGTTCAATAGCCAGTGCTGCTCTTCTGCTTGATTCCAAGCATGCGTGGCACTTTGTGCGTCGGAATTGTGTACACACGATCGGAATTTCTGACAACGGATTTTGTTGTCGGAAAATTTGAGATCCGGATCTCAAATTTTGTGCGACGGAAATTCCGATGGAAAATGTCCGATGGAGCCTACACACGGTCGGAATTTCCGAAAAAAGCTCCCATCGAACATTTTCCAACCGTGTGTACGAGGCATAAAGAATAATGGGATGCAGACCCTAAAATTTTCTTTATTAGGGCCCTGCAAGTGCAGTGGCTGATATTGAATTATAAAACCACTCCTGTACAGATTCACACAGCACATGGACACAAACAGCTATTCCTTCAGAATAACAAAAAGGTAGGAATCTGCAACAAATTTTGTTTAAACCCTCACAATGTACATAGTTCACCTGAAGGGGAATTTTTTCCTCTCAACAAAAAATTTGTTACCCTTTAAAGTGATTGTAAAGTCTCCTTTTTTCCTCTAAAAATAAACATGGTACACTTACCTACTCTGCACAGTGGACTTGCACAGAGCAGTCCAGATCCTCTTCTTCGTGGGTCCCTCTTCTGTGATCCTGGCCCCTCCCTCCTGTTCAGTGCCCAAACATTAAACGGCTTGCTATGGGGGGCACCGGAACTGAGTCACAGCTACCGACCCGACCGGCTCCCTCTCTTCTCCTGATTGGCTAGCCGACTTTGAAAGCAGCGGCAGCCATCGGCGCCACTGCTGTGTCTCAGCCAATCAGGAGGGAGGATCTTGGACGGCTGAGACACTCATGGATATCGCTGGACAGAGCGGAACCTCAGGTAAATGTTAGGGGCAAAAATGAAAGCAGAGAAGTGCCTCTAAGTGCAGTAAGACTTTTTATTTTAAAAGACCCCACAACGGGGCTATTTACAATAGATAGGTAAACCAGCACATCAATAAGTGTAGGTCCAGAACGCCAGTTGGAGCAGGCTGCTGGTACCGCCAGATGGAATGTGACACAAGTGCCGCTGTGTGGAGAAGGATACCGGCCGAAGTCCTTCCAAAAGTGGGTGGGCAGGGCTCAGGAACAGAATTCAATGCATTTCAGGGCATGCATATACCACATGGGGCCTGCAAGCTCCCTTCTTAAGCTTCGGCTTGAGAAGGGAGAGTGCAGGCCCCTATGTGGTATACTTGTGCTCCGAAATGCGTTGCATTCTGGTCCTGAGCCCTGCCTGCGTCATCCTGCTCCTGGCTGCCCACCCGCTTCTGGAAGGACTTCGGCCGGTATCCTCCTCCACACAGGGACTTCTGTCACATTCCATCTGGCGGTACCAGCAGCTCCCGCGGCCCGCTCCAACTGACCTACACTTATTCATGTGCCTGTTTACCTATCTATTCTATTGTAAATAGCCCTGTTGTGGGGTCTTATAAAATACATAGTCTTACTGCACTTAGAGACGATTCTCCGCTTTTGTTTTTTTCTGCTAAACTCCACCAAGAAGCCTGTCCTAGTGCCTTGAACATTTTGGACTTATCATGGACTTATACCTTACACTGCTTGCATATTCGGTATTATGACCAAGCCTCTGTGCCTATAACCTCCTTTTCTTAAGTGTTAGGGGCTGCTGCACATAGAATGCATTAAGATAAAAAACCTTTTGACTTTACAATCTCTTTAAGTTACGCAATAGAGATAGGTAATCAGCATATAGGGTGTCATAGAACTTGGTGAGAGACTGCTAAATAAGGTAGAGCAGTGGAGGCCCAGGGTAAATGGAAACATTGACTTAGATTATCAACCGTGGATCGAGGGAAAGAATTATTGCGGGCCTTGATTTAGCTGTATTGACTTGTAGAGACCTGGGATTGCTGTGATTTTCAATAGGAGGGCCAATAGCTTCAGAAGGGCGGTGATAGAATTAGTAGCATGTAATATAACATTATCTGCAAACATACAAAATTTATACTGAAGTCTAGCTATAGTGATGCCAGAAATATTGGGGTAGGCTCTTATGAGAAGAGTGAGTGGCTCAAAAAGTAGGGCAAATAATGGGAAAGCTGTGGAATGGAAACTTGAATATTTCACGGGAGGAATAGAAGGAAAGGATCCAGATGCAGAAATGGGGGCCTAAGCCCCATTTAGGCAACAGATCTGTTACTGAAATGAAGGTGTATACATAAGCAAGGTAAAGAGCACCACAACCAACAAAACGAAACATGAGACAAATGTTTACACACGAGAGAAAGAGAGAAAAGAAGGTAGATAAAACAAGCTTGAAAATACAGAATAAAAGAAAGGAACAGAAAGACAAACACAAGATCCTCATTTATTTAAGCTTGGTTACCTTGTTTTATTTACGAGACTTATCAATAAGCTGTAGAAGTGCTTATATTTATCTTTCAATTTGGCCTTTGTAGTAAAATAGCTATGAGGGGGAGCGGTTATTCTGAAAGGACAAAAACAAAAAAAAAACCACAAATAGCCTGTTTCTTCACGTTGGTGCACAAGCCCAGGCATGAAAAATGCGGCTGCTCCTGCTGTCATTTGACAGCAGGGAGCATTGGCAAAAGGCACAACCTGAGAGCGTCTCTTGCCTTATGAGCACTGATGGTCAATAACTGCAATCACAACTAATAGTACTACTTACTTCCTCTCACAACAAAGAAAGATGGGGTAGGATTTTCATTCCACCCCCACCATTTCATTCAGTGGCAGAGTTTTAAAATGACATTGATCAACAATGCTTGTGGGGACTGCCTTCGGGGGTGGTTTGAAGTGTTTTGGGTTTTATTCATTAAATCTAGTATTTGCACCACATGCAATTTCATACACCATTCTTTTGTTCACATCTTTTGTTCTACTAATAACGGAAAACTTCTTGGATACAGTGGGTGACTTAAAACCTAAGCGCCCTTTAACATCCTCAATACTATGTTTTTTCAATTCAAAAAAATTGTCAAAAAATGTCACCTTTGGGTGACCTGGCATTTTTAATTGATATTTTATAACAGAAATTAGGGTAAACACTTTTTTTTTTAAAACGTTTAGTTTTTTTTGCCTGGATTAAGTAATAATAAATAATAAAAAAAACCCAAATCAGGAGGGGCAGCTACAATGTCCGCTCAACCCCCCCCTGAGCTGACTGCCACCCAAGCAGCTTCTCATGCAGAACTGCTAACTGCTAGTGGCTATTAAAGTCAAGATTGACCACTTGGTCACGGATGTCAGCCTTATAAGACATGATATGGACAAATTTAGGTCCCAGTTCATGGAGGCAGAAGGCCTCATCTCCCAGCTAGAGGATGATACCAGATCCGACTCCCAGGACCTCCGTGCATTGCAGCTACAACTTAAGGCCATAAAGGAAAAGTCTACAGACACAGAAAATAGACTTGGAGAAACAACATCCTTGTATTGGGCCTTCCTGAACGAGCGGAGGGCTCCAGGCCTGCTGAGTTTGCAGAAAGCTTTCTCCTCTCGCTGCTGGATTTACCTGCCATGCCTCCCACTTATGTAGTGGAGAGAGCGCACAGAGTTCCTCCAACTCCTCCGTTTCCTGGAGCCCCAACCAAGGCCCTTCCTGCTCAGGTTATTAAATTATATAGACCGGGACAAGATGCTTGCAGCGATCAGGGAAAAGCGGGACCTGCGTTTCAATAATACCAAAATCATGCTCTTACCCGACAATTTACCAGAGGTGCAGCAACGCCGCCGCTCCTTTACTGAAGCAAGACGCCGCCTCAGGGAAAAAGGCCTAAAATTCAGCCTACTCTACACAAGCAAGCTCCGCGTGATCGATGGTGATTGAGCACATTTCTTTACGGATACACAGACGGCATTATCATGGCCGGATGGCCGTAAGTGATCCAACAACATGGCGAATATTGCAACTTGCTGTAACCAAACCACTCTAGTTTGAACTTCCAGTTTTACTTTTCTTTTTGTCTATTTTCTTTTTTTATCTTTCCCTATGGTGGCCGCTAGCAGTTCCCCTGTTTTGGTAGTCCTCAGGACTAGATGCCAACCTACTTGCCTAAGGGACATTGATCCATCACTTATGGTTGCTATACGCTGACCCCCCTTTTTTTCATTATCCCAACCCCTTTTTTCTTTTCATGTGGAGTATATGAAGCACTGTATTAGGAGCTGGACTGCTCACCACCTTATTGAGGACACACCCCACCCGCATAAACAGGAAGAATCCTTAGAATACTGGGCCACCCCCCTCCCCTTTCCCCCTGTTCTGGGAAACCCCTCCCTCACCCACATCCCCTGTTGGCAGGCTCTCGGTAGATTGCCATAGTGTTCACTTCTGGGTATTTAGTACCCGAGCCTCGCCATTGGAAGGAGACGGACATTGACCAGTCACCTGGCATCTGGACTGGTGCATAAGTGTAGTGCACTAATCTAAGGCTGCAACTACAGTTTTAAGTTTTGGTTTAGGGGTAAAACTATTCCCAAGCCCTCTCCCCTGTTTTGGAAGAGAGATGGGACATAGTAGGAAAGGCACTCCGTGCTTGGGTTGTTTAAAAAATGTTTTTGAGTTTTTTTTGTTCCTTTTTTTTGTTTCTTTTTTTGGTCTATGGTCTATCTAAATGCTGATGGTACCTGGTGTGATATTATCAGAGATTATGCTGGTCATGGGTTGCTTTCTGGTACGCCCTCCCATCCATCCTAGCTGGTCATTATTTACCTCAGATGGCTGATCCCCTAGCTGACTCCTTCACAGTCCTTTCATGGAATGTAAGAGGTCTCGGCTTGAAATTCAAGCGAGCCCTACTATTTCAATATTTAAAATCTTACTCCCCCCAACTCATTCTCCTTCAAGAAACCCACCTCATGGGCAGCAAAATCCTGACATTAAAAAAACCATGGATACAGAGGGCTATTCATGCCACATTCTCCATGTATGCAAGGGGGGTGTCGATCCTAATACACAAGAACTTTCCATGTGTGATTGAAGAGGTGTGCACAGACCCACAGAGCAAATTTGTTATTGTGGTATTTACACTCTGGTCTCAAAGATATATTGTAATTAACAAATGTATTCCTCTGCCTTTCTCACCCGCCATACCATATGCCGTTATGGAAAAGGTTGCATCTTTCTGCCCGGGGAAAATACTAATTATGGGAGACTTTAATGCCATCATGTCCCCAGATTTAGATAGACCTATCCCACCTAAGCACCATTGTGCAGATCTGTCTGCTTGGGCACAGGCAGTAGGTCTAGAAGAGATTTGGAGGTGGAAGCACCCTACCACCAGACTCTATTCGTGTTTCTCTGCGTCTCACAAAACTGCATCGTGGATAGGTCTGGCTTTCTCCAATCTCATGTTGTTGGCAGATGTGCTGGAGGCATCCTATCTGCCAAGCGGGCTGTCAGACCATAGCCCATTGGCAGTGGTGCTCTGCTCTGCTCTCCTGCATCCAGGAGTGCTGCACTCTGGAGATTGGGGGCACACTGGGTCTCACATCCGGAGCTAACCAAAAAAATACCCCTCTTGTTAGCTGAGTTCTGGGAGCAGAACACTGGGTCCTCCTCTCCTGGAATCATTTGGGATGCGTTTAAGGCTTACACTAGGGGGCAGTACATCTCATCTATTGCTAACATTAGGAAACAGAAGTCAATAGAGAGTCAATCACTGCAGCAATCAGTGACAAATCACGCCTCTACATACAGCTCAGATCCCACCCCTGTTCACTTTGATTTGCTGATGGCAGCTCAGAAAGAACTACACTTGCACTTAACCAAGGTCACACGACTTGAAACCCACAAAGGTAAACAGAGGACTTTTGAACAGGGTGACAAAAATGGTCGTCTTTTGGCCTTGTTGGCACAGAACGACCAACCGTTCACACTTGTCTTCGCTCTGCAGACCTCTGATGGCAAGACGGTAACCTCCCCCTCTGGAATTCTACAAACATTCAATACTTTCTACGAGACTCTGTATACATCCACCTTACCTTCTGATTTCCAGCCAGAGAAGTTACAGGATCTGTTAGATCCATTGGCACTCGGCTGGCTTTCAGACCAGGAACGAGAGACACTGGTCCAACCGTTCACGGCCTTAGAGGTCCTGAATGCCATTCAATCCTTTCCCACTGGAAAAGCACCTGGGCCTGATGGCCTTCCAATCGATTTCTATAAGTTGCATGGAGACCTATTAGCACCACTGCTGGCCCAACTATACACTACCTGCTTAACAGACGGAAAACTACCTGACTCCATGTACCACGCATACCTGACCTTTATATACAAATCCCCCAAAGATCCGACATCGTGCGCTACATACCGACCAATTGCGTTACTAAATAATGATTTTAAAATATTAACCAAATTGCTTGCCCTACGACTATACCCCCTCCTGCCCTCAGTAATAGATAAGGACCAAACTGGCTTTATGCCCCGTAGGTCCACGGACGTAAATCTTAGAAGGTTGTTTACCAACATACATACCCAACACCACAACACGGGGTCGAAAGCGATAGCCTCACTTGATATAGAAAAGGCTTTCGACACCGTGGAGTGGCCCTTTCCTTGGGAAACATTACGCAGAATGGGATTCCCTTTGTTGTTTATCAAATGGTTTCAGGTGTTATATAAATGCCCCACCTCATCGTTGAGATTGGGGGGTGGACTATCTGCCCCCTTTAGACTTTATAGAGGAACTCGGCAAGGCTGCCCTCTCTCTCCAGCCTTATTTGCTTTAGCCATTGAACCAGTGGCAGAGGCACTGCGCACCTCTCCACATATCAGAGGTCTCCGTATTGGCTTGCTGGAGGAGAGGGTAGCCCTGTACGTGGATGACATGCTGTTGTTCCTCAACGATGCCGGCCCATCCCTGCAGGGTGCTTTGACTGTGCTAGACACCTTTACAGCGGTTACTGGGCTTAAAGTTAATTGGTCCAAGTCCCCAACTATTCCCGATAGATTGGGCGGCCAGGGATACATCCCCTCCAGACAGTCCCCTGCAATGGGTAGATACCTTTAAGTACTTAGGCATCCATGTATCCACTCAAGCCTCAGACTTTATTCCGCTAAACCTAGCCCCAATACCTCTAGACACTAAAACAAAACTCAAATCGTGGAGTAACTTGCCTCTGTCCGTCTGGGGACGAGTGAATCTCCTTAAAATGAAAATCATCCCCAAATTCACCTCTCTCTTTCGTCACTCTCCACAGTGGATACCCAAGTCCTTCTTTAAAAAACTTAACCAACTATTCTCATCCTTTCTATGGGGCCCCTCACCGCCCAGGTACCGGTTGACGACCTTGATGAGGCCGACAAAGCAGGGTGGTATGGCATTTCCCGATTGTTACAAATACTTCTTAGCCACCCAGCTGGTGACAGCGGCCTGGTGGCTACACCCTGACAAAACAAATACATCCACAGTCCTAGAGGCCATGGTAGTGGGCTCATTAAAAGCCCTCCAATTCCTAATATTCAGAGGCCCTCGTGCCCCGTACCCCTTGACACCCTCTATGCGTACCACCCTGCAGGCTTGGCGGGCAGGCCTAGCTATAGAAAAATGCAAACCAACCCGAGAATTCCTTGAATGCCCCGCTTTGGCTGAATCCTAATCTACCCCACATTTACAAACTCCCAGACCCTTATGCATGGACTAAATATGGTATAAAAACTTTATCCCACATAGTGTCACAGATGTCATTATCTCCCTTATCACATCTTTCCTGTCTATTTAATTTACCAAAACACTACCAATTTCGTTACCTTCAATTGTCACATGCTTTCACTACACAATTTCCATGCTCCTCCTGCATCATGGTTCAGTCAGGGCTGGAGAGAACACTCAGAACTAACTGTGCAGAGAAACCTACCTCACAGCTGTACGCACACTTGGTCTTTGTGTCTCTGCCACTTCTCGATAATTTTTGGTCTCACTGGTAGCGTGACATACCCACTCTGGACAATGATGACTGGGACGACGTCTGGGATTTCCCTTTCAGCTCCCTAGTCTCTATACGTGACAGGTTAGTGCAATTTAAAATCGTACATAGGGAGTACTTCACCCCACACAGACTCCATATGATGAACCCTGTGTGTCCCTCAGAGTGTTGGAGATGTGGAATCTCACCGGGAGATTTCTCTCACATTTTCTGGCACTGCCCTAAAGTCCAGCAATATTGGAGGGAGGTGCTCGACATGGTAGACAGAGTCGCATCAGTCACACTGCCACAAGTAATGGAGGTTTGTCTCTTGGGACTAATTGAAACACTTGTACCAACTATAGCAACGCGCACACTGGTTGGGTTGTTACTCTTTTATGCCCGGAAAAATATTGCAATACAATGGAAGAAACCCACCCCCCCTTCATTGATGCAATGGAAACGTTTGGTTAATACTAACCTCCCTCTGTATAAAGATACATACATAGAGGATGCCTGATTAAATATGATAAGGTCTGGCGTACATGGTTGGCTGAACCAGAAACAGCCTAGTTGAGACTCTACAATAGCCTAGGCAGAGGGACATGAATCAGAATCGTTCGCAACAAATGTAGAAGGAGAGGGATCGGGGGAAAAGCATAAACCAGGGAGTACTGGCTCCATAGAACTACCAGAGCATCTGCTCCGATTGCCAGAGGATCCCTTATACAACGATCAGTGCTATAAAAATGCACTGATTACTATATAAATGTCACTGGAAGGGAAGGGGTTAACACTAGGGGGCGATCAAGGGGTTAACTGTGTTCCCTCACTGTGTTCTAACTGTAGGGGGGATAGGACTGTCTAGGAGAGAGACAGAGATCAGTGTTCATACTTAGTATGAACGCACGATCTGTCTCTACTCCCCTGAAAGAACCGGGATTTGTGTGTTTACACACACAAATCCCGGGTTCTCGCTCTGTCACAAACAGGCGATCGCGGGTGCCCAGCAGTCATCGCGCCTGCTGGGCACTCAAAATGGCTCCGGCAAATGCTGCGGGCGTGCACGCTCCTAGTGGGCAAAAGGAAAAGCGACGTAAGGCAACGCCGATTTGCCCAGCTGAGCCAACTTGCTGCAGTTAAACTGCGGCGGCTGGTCCGGAAGTGGTTAAATAAGGGCATTAGCCAGTGCATCCCATTAGGTAATAAATTTAAAGAGCGAACAAAAGTCCTGGATGGCTTAACTTCAATGTAAAAATGCATATAAAAGCAAAGGAGAAGGCCTTAAAAAAAATACAAGGTTGAGGGATCATCATCAGCATTCAGACTTTATAAAGAATGCAACAAGAAATGTAAGGGCGCAATTAGGGCGGCTAAGATAGAACACGAAAGACATAGCGGAGGAGAGCAAAATAAATCCCAAGAAATTCTTCTTCTTCAAAAGTATGTAAACAGTAAAAAAAGGAAGAACAGACCATATTGGTCCCATAAAGAATAAGGAAGGACATTATTGAATTATTATTGAGGTATTGAATTTTATTCTTCTCTTAAGTCTTCACGAGGGAATCGGAGCTTTAGTATCCAAAACTGCAGTTCTTATCCTCATGATACGTCAAAGGAAGCACCCTCATGGCTAAAAGAGGACAGAATTAGAATTAGACTTGGGAAACAGTCACTGGGACCGGATGGCTTGCACCCGAGGGTACTCAGTCAAATAATTGCCAGACCATTGTTCCTAATTTTTACTGACAGTTTACTGACTGGACTGGTACCAGCGTACTGGAGAAAAGCCAATGTAGCACCAATATTTAAAAAGGGCCCAAAATACATCCCTGGGAATTACAGATCAGCTAGCCTAACATCAATATTATGCAAGCTCTTGGAGGGGATAAGGGACACTATACAAGATTTTAGTAATGAAAACGGTATCATTAGCAGTAATCAGTATGGATTCATGAAGAATCATTCTTGCCAAACCAATCTATTAACCTTCTATGAGGAAGTGAGTTGGCATCTAGATAAAGGAAGGCCCGTAGACGTGGTGTATCTGGATTTTGCGAAAGCATTTGACACAGTTCCCCACATTTACTGTAGAGAATAATGTCCGTTGGCATGGATAATAGGGTGAGTACAGAGGGTGGTGATAAATGGGGAATACTCGGAATGGTCAGGGGTGGGTTGTGGGGTCCCACAGGGTTCTGTGCTGGGACCTGGGATCTGATTTAATTTGTTCATAAACGACCTGGAGGATGGGGTAAACAGTTCAACCTCTGCATATGCAGACGATACTAAGCTAAGCAGGGCAATAACTTCTCCGCAGGATGTGGAAACCTTGCAAGAAGATCTGAACAAATTAATGGGGTGGGCAACTACATGGCAAATGAGGTTTAATGTAGAAAAATGTAAAATAATGCATTTGGGTGGCAAAAATATGAATGCAATCTATACACTAGGGGGAGAACCTCTGGGGGAATCTAGGATGGAAAAGGACCTGGGGGTCCTAGTAGATGATAGGCCCAGCAATGGCATGCAATGCCAAGCTGCTGCTAACAAAGCAAACAGAATATTGGCATGCATTAAAAAGGGATTAACTCCAGGGATGAAGCGATAATTCTCCCACTCTACAAGACTGTGGTCCGGCTGCACCTAGAGTATGTTCTGGGCACCAGTCCTCAGGAAGGATGTACTGGAAATGGAGCAAGTACAAAGAAGGGCAACAAAGCTAATAAAGGATCTGGAGGATATTAGTTATGAAGAAAGGTTGCGAGCACTGAACTTATTCTCTCTGGAGAAGAGACGCTTGAGAGGAGATAGGATTTCAATTTACAAATACCATACTGGTGACCACACAATAGGGATAAAACTTTTTTGCGGAAGGGAGTTTAACAAGACATGTGGCCACTCATTAAAATTAGAAAAAAAGGAGGTTTAACCATAAACTACATAGAGGGTTCTTTACTGTAAGAGCAGCCAGGATGTGGAATTCCCTTCCAGAGGTGGGGGTCTCAGCAGGGGGGCATCGATAGTTTCAAGAAACTATTAGATAAGCACCTGAACAACGAAAACATACAGGGATATACAAGGTAGTACTGACTTATAATCACACACATAGGTTGGACTTGATGGACTTGTGTCTTTTTTCAGCCTCACCTACAATGTAACTATGTAGCTGTTCTGTGAAAACCTCAGATTTGTTAGAGAACCTTAGTGAACAAACAGCATCATAAAGGTGAAGGAACACACCAGACAGGTCAGGGATAAAGTTGTGGAGAGGTTTAAAGCAGGGTAAGGTTATAAAAAAATATCCGAAGCTTTGAACATCTCACAAAGCACTGTTCAATCCACCATCCAAAAATGGAGAGAGTCACACAAGCTGGGAAGCACGCATGGCAGGAACTGCCATGCGTGCTTCCTGGCTTGTGTGACTAAATGCCATCTACACAAGAAGTATGTGTTTTGGAGCAAACTTTTCTCTATATTTGGAACTACCCAGTGGTGAGCGCAGGATGTGTTGGTGCTAAAACTCCATGCAGCATTTCGTCTTAGCTTGGGACCTGAATGTTTCCACAGATCCACCAGCAGGATTCCCCATTCGCTATCTCATGACCCTTGTGTGACCTTTGGGTCATAGTTGGAGGTGAGCGGCCAATCTATAAATTTTACAATCGATGTAGGATTGATGCTTTGTTTTCTTTCTATCAAGCCATCATTCTACGAGACATCCATCTCTATAAAAAAACAAATTCCTACCATTGGGTTTTACTGGAACTTTTTTTGCAATTTATTTTAGTTTATTTTATTTTTGGGTTTTATGTTAATGGCACACTATATTGAATAAGCGCACCACTCCCCCTTCTTTTTGCATTTGTTTACGCAGTGATTTTGTGTACACTACTAAGTGGTTCCATCAATTCACATTCATTATACTTATTTTTTTTGAGTTCACTCTGATTCTTTATTCCACTATATTCACTGGAGTTTGATGGTTTATTTTTATTTTATAGCGCGCAAGTTTCATTCCTATAACATATTGCTGAAAGAAAGCCATAAGAAGTCCCATTTGTAGTTTGTGAGAAGCCATGAAGGGGACACAGCAAACACGTGGATGAAGGTGCTCCGGTCAGATGAGACCTAAATGGAACTTTTTGGCCTAAAAGCAAAACACTGTGTGTGGCGTATAACTAACACTGCACATCACCTTGAACACACCATCCCCACAGTGAAACAAGGTAGTGGCATCATGTTGTGGGGATGCTTTTCTCCAGCAGGGACAGGGAAGCTTGTCAGAGTTGATGGGAAGATGGAGTCAAATACAGAGCAATCTTAGAAGAAAACCTGTTGGAGTCTGCAAAAGACTTGAGACTGGGGCGGAGGTTCACCTTCCAGCAGAACAACGACCATAAACATACAACCAGAGCTACAATGGAATGGTTTAGAAAAGCATATTCATATGTTAGAATGGCCCAGTCAAAGTCCAGACCTAAATCCAATTGAGAATCTGTGGCAAGACGTGAAAATTGCTGTTCACAGACGCTCTTCATCAAATCTAACAGAGCTTGAACTATTTTGCAAAGAAGAATGGGCAACAATGTCACTCTAGATGTGCAAAGCAGGTAGAGACATACCCCAAAAGACTTGCAGCTGTAATTGCAGTGAAAGGTGGCTCTACAAAACTTGTTGACTCAGGAGGGCTGAATACAAATGCATGCCAGGCTTTTCAGATATTTATTTTTAAAATATTTTGCAAACCATTTATCAATTTCTTTCAACTTTGCAATTATTTTGTGTTGGTCTATCATATAAAATCACAATAAAATATATTTACCATTTTGGTTACCACATAACAAAATGTGGAAAATGTCAAGGGGTATGAATACTTTTTCAAGGCACTGTATATACATTTTTTGATTATTTAAATTTTAGATTGAGGTTTTTGGGGGTTGATGTGCGGACCAGCGCCATTCTTATTACAATACATGGTTTAGTTATAGGCTCTTGCAATAATTAGAGCAGACAAAAAAAGAACAAAAATAGAGATCATGTTACCTTAAAGCAGATTAAACAGCACAGTGCTTGTGCTGTGTAATCTACTCCTCTCTAAACTATAAAAAAAACCTGGCTGAACCTGCCACTTCTTGTATCCCCCTCTCTGCGCTGACCATGAAAATCAGGGCTGCTGAGCCCTGACCAGCGTGGCCAGCGTACATCCCTTCGTCATCTGCAGCCCCACTCTCAGCTCTCCTCCTCACCCAGAAGGATTGCTGTCAGCTATGTGTTCTGCGTCTCTGTCTCCACCCGCCGCTATTAGTACAAATAAAATTTTATATATGGTCACTGCCAGCACCTCTAATATAGTTAGGCATAGCACACCGTATAAGTCTTTTATAAAAACGAGGCTTGTAAATACCGATTTAGCACGATAATTAGGCCGGTCACCTGACTCTCGCCCGGTTTCCAGGGCTACTGCAGGAGGGGCCGAGCAGCCATGTGACCTCCCCGGCTGACGTCCGAGGGAGAGCTCTGCCCCTCCTGCAGTAGCCATGAATCGGAGATGTACAGCGTCCGCAAGTCACGTGACCGGCCTGAAGATTGCTCTAAATCGGTATTTACAAGCCTTGTTTTTATAAAAGATTTATACAGAGTGCTATGCCTAACTATAAGAGGGGCTGGCAGTGCTTTACATATTTGGGTTCTCAAACAGGCACTGTTATTTTTGATACATTGTTTCCATATTCTTGAAGAGCACAGTCCGTCCAAAGTATTTGGGGTTAATCCCATAAGCGCATGTAACCACTCATGTATACAGGGTAATAGAAATCTGGTAAGCAGATTTGTTGGTTGTGTATTCACTGCTGGATGCTCTCAGGACAAAATTTAGCCACTTGGATCACTACTCTTTATATTGTTACATACTGAAACTGTCAGTTTATTAAGGGTACTTATGCACATTGTAATTGATCAAGACTTGTCACATGTATGGACAATCAATACAGATTTGCAAGATATTTCACGGTCTACACAAATTTGTATGCACACTGATATTTCATGGAATGTAATGTTTATGGGTGATTGTCACTGACTGTAAAGATTTTTCACTTGCACAATATTTATGTGTGTTGTACATACTGCATAACTAGTATAATCTGTTCGCCCGAGTTTAGCACTACACCCACATATTGAGCATTTATTTAGTATCAAAAGGTTCGTGTTAGCAGCTTTACATTCTCTTTTTTAATGACTTGAGTGTGGGTTTATATATATATATATATATATATATATATATATATATATATATATATATATATATATATATATATATTCAGTGGGAAAAAAAAAAGCTCAGTGGTTGTTAATTACCACCAATAGAAATCTTTATCTCAAAAAATGGTAGAAAACTCATTTGAGTACAGTGTTGCATGACTGTCAAACCACTGTAGCACTGAAAACTCTAAACTAGTGTGAAAAGGAAGAGGGTGTTAACATTGAGGTGGTCAAGCAACCATTCCAATTTTCTTGCTGTTTGAGACCTAGGTGACTTCAACAAAGGGATCAACCCCTACCCAGCAATCAACAGATGTTGCATAAGACTGCGCTGTCCTATCACAGCTGTACAGAAGTGCCTCTCTAACCTCATCTCCCAGTACACCCTAGACAAGCTGTCTGGATGATTCCTGTGTTTTAGACTGTAGGGAGGAAGAGCTGGTCAACTTGAAAATCTTCTGTACTAATGCCTCTGGGAGGGTTCTGCCAAGTTTCCTTTCCCAATTCCTTTGATAGTATGGATTAGACTGTGATTCCTTCTCAAGGAGTATGTTAGTAGTAGAAAGTGGTCAAAGAGAGGGGTCTCTTTGCTTACATAAGGTCTCGAATGGAGTTCATGTGTTGTACAATCATCGATGAAGTAACAGCTAAGTTCCTGTAGTGTTTCAGAAGCCAAAGGGCATATGCTGGGTTTTGGCAAGCTAAAGTTTACTCTAGGGGGGCCCCATAGATTGTCATATACTCTCATATTCCAGTTATTAATTCTTGACCATATATGCATTGGACTTATAGTATAGGTAACGGTCTGGGAGGCCCAATCCCTCCTTCCTTTGCTCTCCCTAATAGGAAGTATGGGTTTAGTAGGTATAACTATGGGGGTGGGTGTTTGAATGACAAATGAAATTATGGGCAATACATTCTTTTCTATTACATGAATTCTCCGAAACCAAGAAAATTAGGTTCATCCCACACCTAGTAGTATGTTTTGCATGATCTAGATCAGTGCTGGGAAATTTGTACAAAACAGGTCACCTACTTTGGCTGTCAATTTGATACTTAAATATCTGATAGAATGGTTCTGCAACTTGAAGGTGAAGGATCTCTCCAATTGATGTCTAACTTCATCTAAGAGCGCAATTGGGAGAATCTGCGGTTTTCAAAAATCAATTTTAAAATCAGAAAGCTCTTGGAATCTGTCAAGATCCTTTAGGTGCAAAGGCCAGTTAGAAGAGAACAGTGGCATTTTGTTTGTACTGTTGAAATATTTGTGAGGGGACACACTGGACACCTTTGCTGCCTTGGTGCTATATGCTGGGTGTCCAGTGTGCCACTGTGCCTTTGAGGAGGGGTGGGCTCCCTCCAGGCTTACCTGCCCTATGCCTATCAATTACACATGTATTTTCAAATGTGTGCAAACGAAACCCCTGTGTTTAATGCATACTGTTTGACAGGATAATTTGGTTGGTTGCAGGCTGGTCGGTAACTTGACCTGGGCATTTCTTTGGTTTTATAGTACAAACAGAAGTGACTGAGACCCACTCCAGAAGACCCCATCCATACCTGCTCCCAGGGTCAGACAAATATTCAGAGGGCATAAAGGGACAGTGTTTAAGAATAAACGTAGCCACCCCTTTTGCCAGGTTAAGCTGACATTGCTGACTAGAGTGTCCTGGAGGGTTCCCAGCTGTCAGAACAAAATAAAACAGGGGAGATTGCTGTACTAACATCGGATAGTTGGTACAGCAGCTCCAACTGGAGCTGTCAAGTTTTTTTTTTTTCGTTCAGCCTGCTGGGTTGAATGAAAACAAAAACACTAGTAGTTTGTATTAGGCTTTAGGCTGGCCATAGATGGGGTTTTATTTTTTGTCTATCATCAGCCTATTATACGCTCTATACTTTGTTGCATGATTTTCTTTTAGTTAACACTTGGAGTTTCCTTTTGTTTTGATTGTGCTATTGTGCAGCAATTTTACCGTGTTTAAAGTGCGTTTTTCATAGGTCATGTGACTCAAAAACGGTATCAAAAAACGCAACACCGGTGCGTTTTTCCTGTGTTTTCAATGGGGAGGTGCGTGTTTTTTTTTTTAAACTGACCAAATACGCACCAAAAATGCGGCAAGCATGATTTTTAACACTGCAACGGAAGCGCAATGGACCAGTGTGAAGACATACTAAGAATTGAAAGGGATGCACTTTTCTTATGCTTTTTTTTTAATGCAAAAGTGCTTCAAAAACTGCTCAGTGTGAAAGCAGCCCATCAGTGCTGATAATGGCCGAAAATTCATATTCATTTAAAAAGTTAAAAATTTAACACAATTATATACTGTATAAAATAGATTTTCTTTTTTAAAAAAAAAACTATCCATTTCGGTTTTTGGCATCGGTTCAGAATTTTCATTTTGGTGCACCACTAGTTTAGGGCAGTTTTGGAAAATCTGTATAGTGTGGGGATTGGGACAGTTGGGGAGGTCGGTACTGTGAGGAATATGGGCTGGGGAGGGGGGGGGGGGGGTTTAGGTTGTATTGTTTACACTACACTAGAACGTACTACTGACCCCCCCCCATGCACCCTCTGCGTTATGCAATTCTGACCCCTGTGCGACAACCACTCCTGACTCATGCACTTGGTTAATTTGCATTCCTGACCCCTGCGCTCTCAGCATTTTGTGCAACCTGCACTTCTGGCCCCTGAACTCTGCGTTATTTACTCTTGAGCACTACACTGTGTTATGCCTTTCTTACCCCTGCATTATGCACACCTGGCCTCTGTACTGTGTGATATGTACTCCTGAGATCTGCACTCTGTGCCTTACACACTCCTGAGCCCTGCAGTTTTTGTTATGCAATCCTGGCCCCTGCATTCTCTACCATGCACACTCTTGGCCTCTGCACTTCTTATTCATTTCTGAGCTGAACACTCCTGGCCCCTATGCAGTAGACACTATAGGATTGATTTACTAAAACTGGAGAGTGCAAAATCTGGTTCAGCTGTGCATGGTAGCCAATCAGCTTCTAAATTCAGCTTGTTCAATTAGGCTTTGACAAAAAAATCCTGGAAGCGGACTGGTTTCTATGCCGAGTTGCACCAGATTTTGCACTCTCCCATTTTAGTAAATGAAGCCCTATGTTGTTCATTTCATAGAGTTGACCACTACCCTCTGTATGTTGGCCTTTATATGACATGCACCTGAACACTGCACTCTATGTACTTTATGCTCCTGACCTCTGCATTACATTTCCCTATATTGTAATTGTACTCCTGTCCCCTACACTATGTTATACTTTATACTCCTGACCCTGCACTGCTTTCACTACTTGCATATTGTGTACACTATGTTGTATATTATGCTCCTGACCCTTGCACTGTATTTGCTATGTTGTACACTATACTTCTGGAATCTGCACTATATATGTCACGTTGTATATTATACTCCTGAACCCTGCAATCTGTATGCCAGTGGCAGCTGGTGGTAATTTGGTCGGGTTGGGCGGTACACCTACCCCATCAATGGGGGCTTCCCCTGCTCTCCTCCACAGGCATCATGAGCAGCTTCTCCTTCCCCTGCTCGGTGGCGTCTGTCTCCTCCCCCCGCCTCGGCCAATCAGAACGCTTCTCCTTTTGGCCAATCAGGAAAAGTGCCTCAGACCCGCGCTTCCTAATTGGCGGAGAGGCGATTCAGTGTAAAAATAGGGAATATTCATTCGCTATTCTCACACACCTGGGTGGGCTCCTAGCGCAGTGCTCTGCGCCTGGAGCCCACCCTATTTTGAAGCCTATTAGAGCCTATGGTTCTAATCGGTGCTTCAAAAAAACACCTACCCCGCATTGGAATCCATGGTCCGGCATCCTGAAAGGGGCTGGATGCATGGATAGGGGGTGGCGGCACCCATGTGCCCTTAATGGATGGGATGCCCCTGGTGAATGCTATGCTGTAAAACCGTCAAAAATACACATAGTAAAATGGAGAATATGTATATTACTGACTCAACTTAATAAGTTGGGGTTCCCAAAGCCAAACAAAGTATACAGAAAAAAGGAAACAAACCAAGAAGGTTTGGCAAAGGGGCTTTAATATGGAACTCTCAGCGGTATAAATACAAAATGTATTTATTGAGAAAAGAAACAATTTCAATAACACGAGGCTAGTAGCCAAAAGACAGTAAAAACCTTCACCATTATTTAAAATCATGACAACGTTGTCGCAATAAAAATGGGAAAAAAAAAAGCAGCCCGGGCTTATCTGCACACACACACACACACACAAACACTCTTCACACATACGAGGGAGGGGTGGGTGTGAGACTCAATGTTTAAAGTCTAAAATCAGCCTCCAGTGACAAGGTATGGATATACAAAAAAAAAAAATCAGGTGTCCCCCGAGTATAAAGTAATAGTGTCACAGCATGAAAGATGGAAATATCAATCTGGAAAATCAGCAGTACGCTTAGGTCAGCAGTGAAGAGAATACTCCAGTGTATAGATCAAAGTTACTGACACATACACATATGTGCATATGAGCTTGAAGTGATAAACGGCATCTGTACTTGGCTATAAAGGGGCATGTAATATAGATATATTGTCCCTTGGTGCAGGAAGCTGCCACAGCCGGATGATACAGTACTTAGCATATATAATGCATAAAATGTGATTTAGATAACGGGACTGCAGCGTCCCTGAAACAACCTCACCCGCCGTGCTGCTTGCTTCCTTGATCCAATACAGATTAGCTCCTCAGATGTCCAAAAAAAGCCAGTCTCTAGGATGGTTCAGGTGGTTGAAACAGTCATCCTTTGCCTGACTAGAGATGTAAATGCACGCTGATTCTCCAAAGTTGCCCCGCTTCGTGCGGTAATGAGTGGAGCAGATGGCAGCTGAATGTGTGTGTGGCCCCAAGGCAAGGCTGCTAAACACTGTAATGTTAATGCATTTTGTTCAGCTGTGTGAGCTTCCTCAGAACGATGCAATGGACTGGTCAGTGGGCTTATAACAGGGATACTCCTCCATTTTCAAAGTTACGCCCTTAAAGGGAAATCAATGTATCAAGACAGCACAGTTACATTTAAGGAGGCTAAGAAAAATAGATTTTTACATTTTGGCCGAGTAGTTGATAAAATAAAAAAAACATTAATTCCAAAACACACTTATCATAAAATACAATGCAAGTCTGAAAATGGATGGAAATTTTTGGAAGCGAGGAGGAGAGAGAGCAGAGGGAGTAGATCATAGACATTATTTTTGAGAGCGCTCTCAGCATCCTCCTTGTTGCCCATTTTTGTTTTTATATTTTGTGATCACATTTTATTGTCAACCAGGCTTTTTAGCAATAAAAAACCCACCTTGCTCATCTGCACCATGTGGAGCCTGTTTATTTTTTCTCCACATACCATCTGAGAGAATATTCAGCCTCCACTCCAGTCTCATGCGGGAAGCATCATCTCCTCTGATCCGTACTTTGGCCATCCTTTGGGAGGACCCACCTGGCGGCCCCGGGAGATCCATACAGAGTTTGACCCAGAAGGTTTCCAGAGTTGTGATGTCCACTTCCAGGCCTTGAGAGGCAATCTGCTCGAGTGATTCCCTGTCGCTGACAAGGGAATCCAATGTATCCGGTAAGAGTTTCTTACACACCATTTGTACCAAGACACATACAGTTGTTGGATATAGTTCTTCTGGAAGATTTAAGGATCCACCTGTGTTTGAACATTTGCCGCTACACATTTACTCACTACATCTAATGGGACACCTTACACTTTATAGTTTTTTCATTCACTTTTATTCATCCATACCGAGAGACTTATAAGTTTTTTTGTGGTTGTGGACACTATTCATTTTAGTTGCTTCCTTGACTTGGGACTTCTGTTTACAGTTCATATTTATTTTCCTAGTATTTCTTGTTTGTTGTCACTTTGTATGTAGCGGCTCCTTATTTTCATTTTTAGCGCAGTGTATACAATTAATTTTACACCTATATATAGTATATAGTCAAATTATTTCTTAGTAAGGAGAGATGCCTCAAAAGCAAGCAGTCTATAGTTAAGAGCTGGGGGAGAAAGCACAAAGAGCCACTCTAAGTGCAGTAATTGAAACAATTTATTGAGACAAAGGATGCATTGTACTCACAAGAGTATGTGTAAAATAAGCATGTCAGGAAAGGTATATTAGCCGTCCAGGAGGGAGTCTATCAGGGGCAGAGCGTGGATGCCGTGGAGCGGGTTGTGCTGGTGGATGCCGGCGTTTCCTGGTCCTCAGTCACATGAGATGTCGAAGGATGACTTCACTTCCGGTCGGACGGGGTGTCAGCAGGCGACGCGTTTGCAGAGCATGCGCTCCTTCTTCAGGCCTGAAGAACGCGTTGTGTGACCGAGGACCAGGAAATGCCAGCATCCACCGGCACAACCCACTCCACGGCATCCACGCTCTGCCCCTGATGGACTCCCTCCTGGACGGCTTTATATACCTTTTCTGATAGTGGCTGAGTCTTGATGACCAAAGGACAATATATCTATATTACATGCCCCTTTATAGCCAAGTCCAGATGCCGTTTATATCTTCAAGCGCATCTACACATGTATGTGTATGTGCCAGTAACTTTGATCTATACACTGGAGTATTCTCTTCACTGCTAACCTAATCATACTGCTGATTTTCCAGGCTGACATTTCCGTCTTTCATGCTGTGACAACATTACTTTATCTATACTCAGGGGACACCTGATTTTTTTGGTATATACATACATGTTGTCACTGGAGGCTGATTTTAGACTTTCAACATTGAGTCTCACACCCACCCCTCCCCAGTATGTGTGATTTTTTTTTTGTTCCATTTTTATTGCGACAACGTTGTCATGATGTTTTAATAATGGTGAAGGTTTTTACTGTCTTTTGGCTACTAGCCACGTTATTGAAATTGTTTCTTTTCTCAATAAATAAATGTTGTACTTATACCGCTGAGAGTTCCATACTCAAGCCCCTTTGCAAACCTTCTTGGCGTGTTTTCCTTTTTCTGTATATGCTGTAAAACATACTCCTGAGCGGTGCATTGTATACAGTATGTAGTATATTATTTTATAGTGGGTGACCGATTCCGAATTATTACTAAACAGGATTTTGCCACCTAAAAAAACCTTCAATACATCAGAAGTCACAAGAGGTATTCAGCAAAGTCAGTATCAAATTATATTTTCTAAATAATTTATGTCAAATGTGTTTTGCAGTGTGCTTGATGGTCATCTTTAATAATGTGTTGCATGCATCTCAACAGTCAGCTAGCTTTCATGCAGCAGAATAACCATTAAGCACAATAAAAACCACGCCAACTTCTAGCTACAGCATGCTGCATTTTCTTTTTCTGAAGCACTTGTCAACAGGTCAACTGCAATTAGAAGACACCTCTGAGTGGTAGTGTTTTCTAGGTTTGTCTGGTAGAAAGGGGGGGGGGGGGGTTTATAAAGAGTGTAGGGTAGTCAGCAACTCTAGAGAATTTTCTCTTATAACCTTGAGCAAAAGTGTCACCAAACACTGGGACAGTTTCCCTAATATCTTCTTTTGTGAGGCAACTAAATTTGTATAGGGGAGTCTAATATGTAGAAATAATATTTCCTACAATATGAGTCATGGCTATTTTGTATGTCAGTCCCTTAAGGCACATCCTGCCATCAGGCTAATGAATGCACTTCTGATACACATCTACTGTTCATAAAAATTATTGTTACAGTTTCCATCTGTTATGAGTTTCTATTATTTCTGAGGTAGGCTCAGTTCTAATTGTAGTACCAGCAGACTGTGCCAACAGAGCCTATAGTTTACTGCCATTTCTTGTAACAAAATTAGAGCATATTTTGGGTCAAGTATACATATCGAGTTATTATTGTAATGTTCATCTGAAAGCAATCCTTGCTGTGATCATCCAGGTATTGTACGACATAGAAAGTGACAACAGACATGGCAAAAGCACTGTGCTATATCTAGTGCCTTAAAGGGACAGGAACATGCCACTGCCAAGACAGTATTTATTGCTAGCGGCCAGGGGCAGATTAATGCAAAGGCTGGTCTAGGCTGCAGCCTAGGGCCCCACGTGTGCAAGGGCCCCCGATTGGCCATGATATTTTTATTAATTTATATATATTTATGTATATGTAGAATAAAAACCATGCCTGTGTGTTATACGAATACGCCGATAAATGTTTTTTTTACCAACAGGGGGCGGGGATCGGGCGGTCCGCCCCGGGTGCCACCCATGTGGGAGGGGGGTGTCAGGCCAGCTGTACCGCCTCTCCTGGCCCTGGGACAGCGCTGCCAGCATACTTTAAAATTGAGAAAACATTACTGCCAGCCCTTTCTCATGCACAGCTCCTCGTGTGTCACTCTCAATGTAAATGGAAGTCTCTTAATACCTCAAAGCCGCTCTGTCTGGCCGCTCTCCTCCTCCACCTCCTTCCCGAGTGTAGCCTTTATTGCAGGAGAGCGGTCATGTGACCGTCAATGAAACAGCAGAGGAAAGCAGTCACATGACCGGGTCACGAAGAACGGCGTTAATTGAGGTATTTAGAAGCTTTGATTTACAATGAGTGACACAGGAGGAGCGGTATATGAGAAAGGGCTGGCAGTGATGTTTTCTCAACTTTAGAGTATTCTTTCCCAGGAGACTGGGGGTCTCCTGGAAGTGCAGGGGGGCTTTATAATGAAAGAGACCTGTGTGATATGCAGGCAAAGGGGTCTGCGTACGTGCAGATGTCTGTGTATTGTGCAGGGAAAGGGGGCTGTGTTATGTGCAGAGGGTTGTGTACTGTGCAGGGAAAGGGGGCCGTGTACTGTGCAGGGAAAGGGGGCCGTGTACTGTGCAGGGAAAGGGGGCTGTGTACTGTGCAGGGAAAGGGGGCTGTGTACTGTGCAGGGGGGCTGTGTAAAGTTTTTTTCCTGAAACTTCCCGCTTAATGTTAGGGTGCGTGCTATATGCACTCTGAAAATGAAACAAAGGCGCCACTCTAAGTGCAGTAAAAAACATGGAGTTTAATAAAACTGTAAAAAGGTACCGACAAAGGTACATAGTGAACAAGCATGTTGGCAAAAGCTTCCGGATATCCTGGGAGTGAGTCTGGTCCGTTTCCTGGATTGCAGTGGTGTCCGATGGACAGGCTGCGCCGATGGATGCTGGCACTTCCTGCCGTTGATTGTTCTGCTGTTGATTATTGCTTGCTTGCTTTTATGTGCTGCTGCTGTTTATGGTATTTGTAAGGTTTTTATTTTATTGGAATATTGCACAGCGTTTCGATTGGTCTCTGTCAGGATGTTGTGATTTAGCCTCAGTTAAACAGGAGCTGCTGCAGACGTTTTTGGCCCAACTGTTGGTTTAGAAAGGTAAAACCTGTTACCAGCTTGCAGGTGTATTTTGAATGCTTTTTTTCTGTGGCATTGCTGTTTATAGTAGGCTCATGTCTGAATGTGTTTGGGCTGTAGACCTGAGAGTTGCACTTGAGGCGTGTAATATAGGTCTACCCTTTTACACATGGCACTAAATAATTTATTTTCTGGTAAAGCATGCTTAGGAGGGGGCCTCACAAAAAGTGGTCTAGGGGCCCATGACCACCTTAATCCTCCACTGCTAGCGGCTACAGCAGCTGCTAACGATAATTGCAAGTGAATTTGACTTTCCCCACTGGGAAAAGACAATTGCTCGGCGGGAGGGATTCCCCTGTCAGCACTGCCTGTATAGATGGGGGAATCATGCAAATTTATTTCCTGTAACCTGTGATTGCAGGAAAGATATCTGCACTGTCTATGACCTGCCTAAGAATAGTTTTTAAATACTGCAGCAATAAACCTAAGTGTTCTTTTTTTACCAGATGGAGAGGGATACCATAGGTGCCATGTAGTTTTTTTTTTTTTTGTTTTTTTTTTATACTTGGCCACTGAATCACTTTCACCCTTTTTCTCTTCAGAAATGCAACAGTGGCCTTTGATCTGTGTTTTGGATCATTGTCATGTTGGAAAAGTGCACATTTGCCAAGGGCAAGGAGTGATGGTAGCATCCTCTCTTTCAATATAGAGCAGTACATCTGTGAATTCATGATGCCATCAATGAAATGCAGCTCCCCGACACCAACAGCACTCATGCAGCCCCACAGAAGGACACTGCCACCACCATGTTTCACTGTAGGCACCATGACTTTTTCTTTGTAGTCCACACCTTTGCGACACCATACAGTATTGAAGCCATCAGTTCCAAAAACATTTATCTTGGTCTCATCAATCCAGAGTACAGAGTCCCAGTAGTCGTCTTCTTTTTCAGCATGGACTCAAATTCTAGGCGGGATTTTGTTGCATGGGCTTTAGGAGAGGCTTCCTTCGTGGATGACACCCATGCATACCATTCCTCTGCAGTGTATGCCGTATTGTTTAACCAGAAACAATCACCCCAGTTTGGCTTTCTACTTCTTTAGCTAACTGCAGTAACCTTGCATGGCAATTTTCTTCAACCCTTCTCATCAGAAGACGCTCCTGTCGAGGTGTTAACTTCCGTGGATGGCCTAGGCGTCTGTGAAATGATTGCAGTTTCATCTGTTAAATGTTCGCATCACTTTTGTTACAGTATTCCGACTGATAAGTAAACCTTTGCTGATCTTCTTGTAGCCTTCACCTTTCTTGTGTAAAAAATGTTTCTTTCTCAGGCCGTGGTGCCATTGCTGACAGCATGAAATTGGAAGGGGTTTTCTTTGTTAAGCAACGCCCTTTTAAAATCAACTACTTGCTGGACACCTGTTTAATGAATAATTAGACTCATCTGTAGTTGAATTCTTGTTAATTAGGATTTTGTTGTCTAAAATTTAGCTTTGCTCCTAAGATTTTCATTGGGGTGTATTAATTTTTGAATACATTAACGCTTTTTTGTTTGTGCATTTTTATGAACAAATCTTGGTTGCAATCAATGGCCTGCATTTGCTAGAGTATTTTGTAGTATAGAGTCCCATAGAAAATTTTAATTCTGAAAGGAAAGTAATGGTTTTCTGACAATTCTGTTGGGGTGTACTTATTTATAATGAGCACTGTTTGACTTCGCACAGGACCACTGCAACACAACCGTTTTGCTGCTTTTACTGCTTCTCCCTTAGTCTGAGCTTTGCTGTACAGGGACTGCAAGTGGCTGTTCCTCCCCACCTCTAAGACCGAGAACCGAGTGATCAAAGACCGATGATCGTACAGTTCTCAGTCTTCAGTCTTGATCCCTGCTCCGTCCCTCCAGCACACACTGGAATGCCAGTCTTTGGAAGGGAAGGGAGCAGCTGTCTCAGGCATCTGAGTGGATCCAGATAGGTAAAGGGATATTACCGCCCAAGGTAGGTCAGACAAAGGTGGAAAACGTCTCCTCCAGTTTAGAAGCCCAGGTGCTGGCAATGCATATAGCAATCAACATCGGAAGAAGTTCTGGACAGCCGCACTCCAAAAAAGTTTTTGCCAGCTAGCTATGATTAAGCACTGTTCGTAGTGTGAAACGCGTAAGCTTTTTTGTCCGCTCTGCTGTGTCATGTTATTTTTGATGATATTTTTTGAATAAAAGGCAAAAACATTTTTGGAGTGCGGCTGTCCAGAACTTCGATGTTAATTGGATGGATCCAGGTTCAGAAGGCTGAACCTCTCCAGAGTCTGGACCGACTAAGTGACATCAGCCGACTGCAGACTTTTGCCCGCTGTTGGCTGAATAAGAGTCACAGGAGTGCAGAACGAAGTGCACTCCTGTGACCTACAGGAGAAGTAAGCCAGAAGAGCTTTGGCCCTACTTCTCCTTTTACGATGAGTTTATGAATGCAGAAAATCAGGTAGGATAATGTGCTAGTTCATAACACATTTGCTCTCCCTCTTCTTCTGTGACATAGGTACATACTTACTTTTTTTAACCCTGATCCTCTCCAATTACCTTTTTCCTGGTTTAACAGGTATTTGCTCAGTGAGCAAAAAGATATTTTCCAAGTTATTACATCTAAGGGTTCCAGAAAACACACTGAGGAAATGGAACCCCCCTGTTTAGAAGCAATACAGTAACATTTATCCTTAAATTGCTGTTCAGCAGTGCAAACATTGCAAAAGGTCAACACTGGGAATCGTTATCAATCAAAGAGCACAAAATTACTAACATTGGAGTTTTTTAAAAAGGGAAAACATAGTTGTAAGGTCTCCCATTTAAAAATACTAAATACTACAATGCTACCAAACATTTATTATTACTTATTCAGTATTCTGAAGCCTGGCCCATTATATGTTTTGGCTGATGCATACATGGGATATGAAAACAAACAGCACCAACAGCAGGCTGTAAACATTGCCCGACATTGTGTTACAACACCGAGACCTTTATTTATCCCCATATCCATCTACTTCTATATCTCTCCATCATTACTGGCCGGATGAAAGCAGTTTTAGTTTTCCAGCTGCTAGACCACCCTGTAAAGGACAGCAATCCTAACTGGTATGCAAATACTGTTCACTGCTGGTGCTCTTCAGGTTCCTAAGGGTCCAGTGGTTCTAACAGGTTTATGCAAGTTTAACAAGCTTTGAATAAACAGGTTGTTGAAGAAGTAACCAGTATTTTCTGCATTCACATATTTAAACTCCTGGTGACATAGTAGTATATGGAAATAAGGTAAGGAAGACTAAGTTACTTACCATTTAAAGTATTTATAGGCCAAACTTTTTTGTTAGCTATGGATAGAGTGGGGAAGCATTATAACCCCGTCTAGATTTAATTGCAATTTGTGTCCTTGCTAGGTATATTCAAGCCATTTGTACTAGTGACTACTATTGCTGAAACAGAAAGTGATGGAGAACAAAAACGGGGACACCGGTTGCTGTGACATCTAAGAGGGGAGCTCCCTTAATTTGGAGAGATTACTTCTTACTTCCTAATGTGTCTCCAGGACAGTGATTGAGGGCAAATCTCCCCAATGAAAAAAAAAGACAGTAAAACCAAAAGAAATTAGCTACTTTATCCAAAATTTCAAAAAAGTTTTTTGCCATACATACACTTTAACACAAGGCTTTGCTGTCCTTCAATATGTATGCTCTGTTCCCTGTATATTGTTATTTGTACACAAGCTGTACTAGGATGCTTTTCTAAATACTACAAAATTTATTTTCCAAAAAATACAATACACATGTAGGAAATAATCATTTTCTCCAGGTACCATAACAAATGACACAAAGCTCGGCCAGAACACAAAACATTCCTAATGAATAATTCTTCAGCCAATATAAATTAAACTAGTCTTTTTTTTTTTTTTTTGTTAATAAAGTGCTGTCTATCTCAGGTATTGAGATTATCCTCACTTCCTATCACAATGACACAACAGAAAGTCAATGTAAATCTTCAAAAATTTAGACACAAACTGAAGTAAACACCTAACAGAAGTAATAACCCTTTTCTGCTCTATAAAATAGAAAAACACTGCTTGGAGTTACACTTTAAATATTTTACTATTAACGATGCAACCAGCATTTAGTAGTACAGTAGTACATATCCACATTTACAGCTTGCATGGTTCATATATTTTCTTAGAGTTTCCTTTATCCATCACTGCCACTGTTGGCTCAAATTGACGTTTCCACACAATGCCCCCACGTGTAAAAATGATATCATAATAAATGTACTTTTTATTCATTGGAAAGGGGGTGAGAAAAAAAACATGTACAAATAGAGTAAATAGACTCAAAATTTTACCATTCAGCAAAAGAGAACAACCTGTTTATGTGCAGATGGCTGAGAAGGGGTGCCTGCCAAATGTTAGAGTACTATATTGCAGCGCCAACGTACTAAAATACTGTGTACCACTAAACATTTATGTGACCTTTTTCTTGCACTTTTTCACCTTGTTTGAGAATATACAGTACTGTGCAAAAGTTTTAGGCAAGTGTGAAAAATGCTGTAAATTAACAATGCTGTGACTACTCTTTGCCTTCAAACCAGCATCAATTCTTCTAGGTAGGCCTTCACACAGTTTTTGAAGGAACTTGTCAGGTAGGTTGTTCCAAACAGCTTGGAGAAATAACCACAGATCTTCTGTGGATATAGGCTCAAACCCTTCTGTCTCTTCATGTAATCCCAGACAGACTCAATGTGGAGATCAGGGCTCTGTGGGGGCCAAACCATCACTGCCAGGACTCCACGTTCCTCTTTACATTGAAAATAGTCCTGAATGACACTGGCTGCATGTTTGGGGTTGTTATCCTGCTGCAAAATCAATTTGGGGCCAATCACATGCCTGTATTTCTCAGCCTTTAAGACACCATTGATCCTGACCAAATCTCCAACTCCAATTGCAGAAATGCAGCCCCAAACTTACAAGGAACCTCCAACATGGTTAACCGTTGCCTGCAGACACTCATTATTGTATAGTTTTTCAGCCCTTTGGCGAACAAACTGCCTCCTGTTACAGCCAAATATTTATTCTCATCAGTCCAGAACATAGCTGCCATTTTTCTGCATCCCAGTTCCTATGTTTTCATGCAATATTGAAGTCACTTAGCCTTGTTTCAATGTCAAAGGTATGGCTTTTTGGCCACAGTTTTTCCATGCAGACCACTTCTTGCCAGACTTCTCCTGACAGTAGATGGATGTACCTGGGTCCCACTGATTTCTGCCAGTTCTATGCTGATGGCACTGTTGGACATCTTCCGATGTCGAAGGGAAGTAAGGATGATGTGTCTTTCATCTGCTGCATTAAGTTTCCTTGGCTGACCATTGCATCTACGGTCCTCAGTGTTGCCCGATCAATGGTATCCTCAATGTTGAATACAGGCAGATACTTCTCATGCCATACGAACAGGGAGGAGTGTTATTGGCCCCAAATTTATTCTGCAGCTAGACAATGACCCCAAACAAAAAGCCAATGTCAAGAACCATCTTCAGCGTAAATTAACAAGAATTTCTGGAAGTGGTGGTTTGACCCCCACAGGGCCCTGATCTCAGCATCGAGTCTGTCTGGGATTACATGAAGAGACAGAAGGATTTGAGGCAGCCTACATTCACAGAAGATCTGTGGTTCATTCTCCTTTGAAGGCAAAGGGTGGTCAAACCAAATACTGATTTGAATTTCTCTTCTGTTCATTTACCTTCTATTTTGTAAATAGATAAACTAACAACACTTCTATTTCTGAAAACATTCTTAATTTACAGCATTTTTTCACACCTACCTAAAACTTTTGTACAGTACTGTAAATCTGGGTAAGTTGGGCTGCTGTGTAAAATCTACATAAAAACAGAATACAATGATTTGCAAATCTCATAAACCCATACTGTATTCACAATAGAAAATAGATAAAACCTTTTAAAATGTTTAAACTGAGAAAATGTACCATTTTAGGAGAAAAAAAACATAATAAGCATCAACACCTCACAAAAAAAGTTGGTACAGGGCAACAAAAAGCTGGCAAAGGAAGTGGTACTAACAAGGAAGAGCTGGAAGAACACTTTGAAACTAATTAAGCTAATAGGCAACATGTCAGTAACATGACTGGGTATAAAAAGAGCATCTTAGAGTGTCTCAGAAGTAAAGATGAGCAGAGGCTGACAAATCTGTGAAAAGCTGCTTCTAAACATTGTTGCACAATTTCATAATAATGTAAAAGTGCAAAGACTTTAAATATATAATCTACAGTACATATCAAACGACTCTGAGAAAATGGAGAAATCTCTGTGCGCAAGGGACTAAGCGAAAACACAATATTGGATGCACGTAATCTTCCGACCCTCAGATGGCAGTGTATTAAAAAAAGTCATAGTACTGTGATGGACTCAGAAATACTTCCAAAAATCGCTGTCTGTGAACACAGTTCGCCGTGACATCCAAACATGCAAGAGGTAGAGATTAGGAAAGGGGGGACTTTTAAAGGTGCCTGAAACAAAGAACTAGATCATATATAGTAAAAATACCAAAGAAACTTCTCTTGGGTTAGATGCAAACATATCCGGGTCAATGGGCCGCCATTTCAAAGGATATCAGCAGGTCATAGAATGACCATAGTGCTCATAGTGTGAAATATCAAAATGTTATATATTATATACATGTCTATAGCTGTCCTTTTGTTAAGAAAGAGAAACCCACTGGGTGAGCCACACTGCTAAGTACCGTTTAGTAGTAATAATGATTACCTAATGTATATAGGAAACCAATTTCAAAAGTTTGGGAAGCTGCAATTTCGTTTTTCAACCACTGGACAGAGCCTTATAGAAGGCTGAAAAAAACAGCAGAAAAGGGATCTGTATTAAACCTTCAGTGCTTCCTAATGAGGGACTGAGCTAGAGTGAATGTATGCAGCCACAAGAAACTCTTACCTCGCTAGTAATTACAGCAAGGACAGACCAGAGTAATCAAAGGTCCAGGTGCACAATAGCATAAACTTCCAAAGATGACATACCTCCAGTTACAAACCGATCAAATCTTCAAGGCAAAATAAACATTTGCCATAGCAGAAAGAGCCCAATACAGCAGATAGAATGGGGTGAGAAAGAAAAAAAATAAATGTCACAGTATTAAGTCTAGGTTCACACATATGGGGCTGCGTTTTTAAACCAGCGTTTATGCATGCAGTTTTCATGCATTTTGTGGTTTACGTTTTTTTTTCTCTTTAAACGCACTGTAAAACACACTGTATAAAGCTGGTTGCTAAGGAGGGTGCCGGGAAGCCAGGCGTTGCATCCCTAACAACTGATGAGTCATCAGCTGTCAGCGAGGTTCCCACTGAAAGCTGAATTAAAAAAAATTAAAAATTGCCGGTGAAAAAAAACAGCTTGGGGTCCCTCCCCCCAGGTCCATACCAGGCCCTTCGGGTCTGGTATTGATTCTTAGGGGACCCCCATGACAAAAAAAAGTAAAAAAAAAGAGAGAAAAAAAAGAAAAAAAAAAACGGCATGGGTTCCCCCCAAGATCCATACCAGACCCTTATCCGAGCATGCCACCCAGCAGGTCAGGAAAGGGAGGGGACGAGCGAGCAAGGGGACCCCCAGATCCCGGCCCCCCACCCTATGTGAAGGGGTATCGGTACATCGTACCCCTACCCATTCACCAAAAAAGCAGTGAAAAGTTAAAAAAAAAACAAAAACACAAGAGCCAGTTTTTGACAATTCCTTTATTAGTAAAATAGCTCAGAGCCGCCCTCTCATCTGGTGTCGTCTCTCCCGGAGCCCTCGCCTTCTTCTGCTGCCGTTTTCTCTCCCTGCTGTCATCTCCTGGTGTCGTCTTCTTCCTCCTCCTTGCTGCTGTCTTCTTCTTCTTCCCCGCCATCGCCGGTTACCCGCTAAAAAAACAAAAAAAGCTTGTCTTGTCGCAAAGCTTTGTTCCTCCCTGTTATGTTCCCCGCTGGCCGGCGCCTCTTATATAGGCATGGGGCGTGGCCATCCAATGTCGCTGCCCAGAGAGCCCGCCTCTTCTGACATATGACATCACAAGGGGAACATAACGGAGGAACACTGCTTCGCGACAAAACCAGCTTTTTTTTTTTTTTTTTAAGGACGGCAGCGAGGAAGAAGGCAGCGGCGGCGACGATGCAAGGCAGAGGAAGAAGACATCGACACCAAGAGATGACAGCACAGGGAGCTATTTTACTAATACAGGAATTGTCAAAAACTGTCTTTTTTTTTTACTTTTCACTGCTTTTTTGGTAAATAGGTAGGGGTACGATGTACCCCGAATTTGTCTATGTTCCCCCGAATATCGAGTGATCAGTCTTACATTGGAACTTTGTGATTTTTCTTTTTTCTTATGTATTAACACCTCTCAATTTTGGGAATTCGCTCTCCGATAGGCCTTTTTCAAAGTGGTATTGCTATATCCTCGTTCCCTAAGACAACACTGCAATGCCCTAGCTTCCTTTTCAAAATCTTCTTGTTTGGAACAGTTCCTCCTCAAACGGAGATATTGACTGTATGAAATACTGGATATCAATGGACTGGGGTGCGAGCTGGTTGCATGGAGAATTGCGTTTTCCGTGGAACCTAGACTACCATCTTGATTGATATCTATTTGTATGTCCAAAAAGCTGATGCTCTTTTGGTCATGGGTCATAGTGAATTTGAGATTGAAGTTGTTGACCCCAATTTTATCAATGAAGGTTCCCAATTCCTCAGATGTCCCAGTCCAGATGATGAACATATCATTAAATCTTCTCCAGATTAGGACATTACCCAGAAGGTCCTGTAGATCATCCCTGGGGAAAAGGTCTGGTTCCCACCCCTCCAGGTACAGGTTGGCATAGGATGGGGCACATCGTGTCCCCATAGCAACCCCCTGCACCAGGAAGTAATGGGAACGGCCAAACAAAAACATATTATTCATGAGGACAAATCTGAGGAGGTCCAAAATGAACTTGTTATAGGGACCTGACGTGCTGCCACGCTCAGATAGGAAGCCCTCTACAACCCGAACCCCCTTGTCATGAGGGATGGAGTTGTAGAGGGCCTCCACATCAACCACAACCAGCCAAGCACCTTCCGCCACATGAATGTTGTCTAGGACCCGGATCAGGTCACTAGTATCCTGAATATGAGACATGAATGCAGTAACAGGAGGACGTAAGTAATCATCGACTAATTCGCTTGCTGGCTCGGTCAAACAGCCATTGCCAGAAACGATCGGTCTACCTGATAGTTGAATCAAACTTTTGTGGATTTTAGGCAAAGCGTATAGGGTGGGAGTTTTTGGTATTTTTACATTAAAAAATTCCAATGTTTTCTTATCAGATTATTTAAATGAGCTTGGGTAATGAGATTCCTAAATTTAGTCATCGTTCTGCTGAGAAAAAGTTCCTATATTGACCTGTACCATTCAACCATTTGTTCATAACGGTCAGTATCAATTACGACTATATTTCCACCTTTTGTCTGACTGTTTTATCACAAGTTGGTGATTATTTTTCAAATCTGAAATAGCCTTCTGCAAAGCTGGATCTAGATGTAAAGATTATAATCCTTGCAACTGTTTTTTTCTCTCTTTGGTCACTTGGGTGAATGCCAAAATGTTGGAGTTGGCCTGTAAGAGAGGAAATGCTCATGATCTTGGTTTATAAAGCTGAGGAGGAGGAAAGCAAATGCTCTAAGATGTTTGAGTGATGGGGGACCCACCAATCTCCTCAGATTTGTCCTCATGAATAATATGTTTTTGTTTGGCTGTTCCCATTACTTCCCAGTGCAGGGGGTTGCTATGGGGACACGATGTGCCCCATCCTATGCCAACCTGTACCTGGAGGGGTGGGGACCGAACCAGACCTTTTCTCCAGGGATGATCTACAGGACCTTCTGGGTAACGTCCTAATATGGAGAAGATTTATTGATGATATGTTCATCATCTGGACTGGGACATCTGAGGAATTGGGAACCTTCATTGATAAGATTGGGGTCAACGACTTCAATCTCAAATTCACTATGACCCATAACTAAAGAGCATCAGCTTTTTGGACATACAAATAGATATAAATCAAGATGGTAGTCTAGGTTCCACACTATACAGAAAACCATCCGTGGGAAACACAATTCTCCATGCAACCAGCTCGCACCCCAATCCACTGATATCCAGTATTCCATACAGTCAATATCTCCTTTGAGGTGGAACTGTTCCAAACAATAAAATTTTGAAAAGGAAGCTAGGGCATTGCAATTTCGTCTTAGGGAACAAGGATATAGCAATACCACTTTGAAAAAGGCCTATCAGAGATCGAACACCCAAAATAGAGAGGTGTTAATACATAAGAAAAATGTAAAAAAAAAAATCACAAAGTTCCAACGTAAGACTGATCATTCGATATTCAGGGCAGCACAGACAAGTTCGGGGTATAATGGTAAAACTCTGGCATCTGCTGCCAGCAGATGACATTGTCTCAAAGTATGTAAAAGATTATCCCGAAATCACATACAGACGATCTCAATCCCTACGCGGTCAATTGGTTCATAGTCATCACTCTGCTGAGAGGAAACCATTTAGATCCAAAACCTTTGGCACCAGCAGATGTGGCAGGTGCCATTTTTGTCAGTATATAATGGTTGCTGATCAAATCAGCTTGCCAAATGGTCAAACTTACAGACCAAAATTTTCTGCTAATTGCTAATTCATAGGAATTGTGTACTATACGAGTTGTAAATGAAAGACCAAGTGTCCATTTTTCCATCATATTAGTTACCACATCTCATTGATGCACAAGAAAAAGTTGGAAATGCCAATTAGTTGCCACTCTGGTCTCTATCACAAGTTCAATGCTCAAGCAATAACATTCTTTGCTCTAGAGCATACCCCCAACATGAGCGAGGTGGGCATAATGACAAATCTTTATTACGTGAGACCAAATGGATCTACATGTTATCGGCTACCAGATATCCTAAGCCATTAGCTATAAGCCCTTTCTCTAAAATTCCGCCCCCAAAAATTTATAGGCCATGATGACATATGGGCTGCACTATACATTAGCCTGTTTGGCTAATACCATCCATGATGATGGCACATATCTAATTAGTAAAATTTGATATAAATATAACCATTTACCTGCTTGCAATATGATATAATGCTAGGTTTTTGTTTTGTTACATACAGTCTTTTGATCTACAGAATGCACAGATCTCCTGATTATCTCTTATGGTTATGCAGGCCGTCGGGTTTTGTTGGCCCCGCCACACTGGATGGGTTGTCATACGGACGCCCAGGGCGTTGTGTTGGAGGGGATATCAATTGGCCCTTTCGGGCAGTGCCGTTTTTGAGCGCTGACCCATTCCCGTCCATTTATTTACCCATATTGAAATAGTCCTGAATATGAAGGCAAGGTGTTCTGCAATTGGCCCCCTAATACAAGGTCTTTCTGATCACAAATATGCAATTTATTTATGCGAATAAAAGGTTACTGGCCCTTTAAGGATATTATTGGTGGTATCCCACTATGGCTGGAGTCGGCTTTCAGTTATGTTGTCCCATTGGGGGCTTTACCTATAAGCTTTGATTGTTCGTTATATTTTATTCCTATTCCTTTTACTATTAGAAAGTAACTGTGGGCATTGTTGTATTGACTTCACGGTTTTGGAGTTTCCAAGATGGCTAATGGGTTCTCACGCTTGCGTATGACGTCATCATGTCCGCGCATGCGCGATCAGCATTTCCCGGTGTCCGCACTTGATTGGCAGGGATCCAGGATAGCCTGCATGTGGATGGACTCTAAATTGCCCTGCATGGCGATGGATGACCTAGACCAGTGATGGTGAACCTTGGTACCCCGATGTTTTGGAACTACATTTCCCATGATGTTCAACTACACTGCAGTGTAGTTGAGCATCATGGGAAATTTAGTTCTAAAACATCTGGGGTGCCAAGGTTCGCCATCACTGACCTAGACCATCTGCACTGCACCTGCCTGGGAGCCACACCCCTTTTCTTTACAAACCTAAGGTAAATGCTGCGACATTGTTTTGCCTTGCAGATTTGATTGGTTTGTAACTGGAAGTAATGTGATCTGTGAAAGTTTATGCTATGGTGCACCTGAACTCTGGATTACTCTGGTCTTTCCTTGCTGTGATTACTAGCGAGGTAAGAGTTTCTTGTGGCTGTATACGTTCACTTTCTAGCTCAGTCCCTCATTAGGAAGCACTGAAGGTTTAATACAGATCCCTTTTCTGTTGTATTTTCCGCCTTCTCTTGGGCTCCCTCCAGTGGTTGAAAAACGACATTGCAGCTTACCAAAATTTTGGAATTGGTTTCCTATACATTAGGTAATCATTATTACTACTAAACAGTACTTAGCAGTGTGGCTCACCCAGTGGGTTTATTTTATTTTTTATTTATTTCAGTTACTTATATAGCGCCGTCAGCAGCGCTTTACATACACATTGTACATTCACATCAGTCCCTACCCTCAAGGAGTTTACAATCTAAGGTCCCTAACTCACATTCATACATATTAGGGACAATTTAGACAGGATCTAATTAACCTACCAGCATGTCTTTGGAGTGTGGGAGGAAACCGCAGTACCTAGAGGAAACCCACGCAGGCACAGGGAGAACATGCAAACTCCAGGCAGGTAGTGTCGTGGTTGGGATTCGAACCAGGGACCCTTCTTACTGCTAGGCGAAAGTGCTATCCACTACACCACTGTGCACTCTTTCTTAACAAAAAGGACAGCTATAGACATGTATATGTTACAGCATACATTTTGATATTCCACAAAACTTTATATGGGTACTATGATCCTTCTATGACCTGCTGATATCCTTTAAAATGTCGACCCATTTGGGGTTCGTGACCGAACATGAACGAAGAAAGACGGTTGAGCTCCGCTGCCTTTGACAGTATCCACAGCCATCCTACACCAGCGCTTTAGGATTTCTCCACCAAATCCTCCATCCAGATTCCTGGACATACCCTGAGCCGACCCCCGCTTGTTTGGTGCATACCGGCTGTCCACTCGCTCTGCTATCCGGCCCGCTCCATCCATCGAGGTCCGGCCGCCTCCGGATCCCCCACGCTCAGGTGCGGCGATCGGCGGCGCGGGAGGCTACCCCTTCCGGGTGTGCTTGTGGCGGCTCCTGCGGACCGGGAGGAGGGAGCTTGGGAGACCTAGAGGCCACCAGAGATATCCCACAGAGGACGGTACTCCAGAGACAGAGGTGAGAGGCGGCCATCTTGCTGCACCCTGAACCCACCAGCTTTAGAATTTCGCCACCAAACCCCCCCTTCCAGATTCCTGGACATCCCCTGAGCCGACACCCGCTTGTTTGGCGCATTCCGACTGTCCGCTCGCTCTACTATCCGGCCCGCGGCCGGCTCCATCCACCGAGGTCCGGCCGCCATTTTGAGGCCTACGGGGCCTCCGTGTCCCCCACGCTCGGGTGCCGCAATCGGCGGGGCTGGAGGTGGCCCCTTCCGGGTAGGCTTGTGGCGGCTCCCTCAGACCGGGAGGGGAGAACTCGGGAGTCCTAGAGGCCACCGGAGATATCCCACAGAGGACAGTATTCCGCAGACAGAGGTGAGAGGCGGCCATCTTGCTACACCCTGAACCCACCAGTAGCTCCCTCGTCCCCCCTGAGCCAGACCCAAACCCCACAAAATATCCTGCTCGAGGGGGGGTTGACCCAGGCTGCACAATTGTGAGACTTACCTCCCAGAAAAGTCCCTATCCACATATCCAGGTGCAGTGGCCATCTTGCTACACCCACACAGACCAGAATTTCTCTCTGTAGAGACGCTGGAACACCCCAGCAGTTGAGACGGCCTCCTCGGGTCCCTAGCTGAGATCTCCCACACTGCCTTGGAGTGGGCTGCTCTCAGCGTTGCAGTCAGCGGCCGCCATCTTGTTACACCTCATAGACTGGTTCTACAAAAGTCCTGGGTGTTGGATCTTTACTTTAACAAGGTCCCGCGTACACCTCACCGGACAACATATAGCCCCACAATGGACTCTGAGCTAGCTGTCACCCTAGGATTAGGGTGATAAAATGAACTAAAATCATAATCACAAATAAGTGGGGGCGCATGCAAGATGTGATGCAGTTCACCATCTGTAATTAAGAATTCCATCGATTCAGCGAGGATTTAACACACACTGCAAGGATCAATTACCTTAAATTGCTATATAATTTTTTATTTTTTATTACTTACATTTTTTTTTTTTACATCCCTGCAGTTTATACTAGTGCATGCCGTCAGGCAAGAAAGCGTTCAATCGCCGTGCGCAACAGCACTCTTTAATCACTTATCCACTACGCAACAAAGAGCAGAAGAATATGGCCCATAAAAGCACTAGTTCATCGCCTGTACAGTCCCCTACAGCTACCAGTGGTCCTTCGCATAAGTCTTCTTCGACACATAATAAGAGTGATCTCCCCTCTCAGATCACAAAAGCAGACTTAGACTCCAGCTTAACCAAGATCTACGAAAAACTGGTAGACAAAATACAGTGCAAACTCCAAAAAACAACAAACACACTCACACAAGAAATAGCAACCCTGGGAGGACGCACAGGTGTTCTAGAAACCAAACATGATGAGCTATCACTTGCACACAACGATCTTAGAAGGGACTTTGAACTTTTAGCTGAAAACCACTCATACTTACAATCATAAGTGGAAGATTTGGACAATCGAAACTGTAGGAACAACCTAAGGATTTGTGGCATTCCAGAGTCTCTCACCAATCTGATGCCAGAAGTATCTAAACTGTTCCACAATCTCCTTCCTGATCTACCTCCATCCTCATTTGTATGTGACAGAATTCATAGGGCCCTGCGTCCTAAACCACCCCCAGACAAATCTTCACATGACATTATTCTATGCATGAAACACTTCATCACAAAAGAAAGCATACTAAGAGCATCCAGCAATATGCATAACATTGAATTGGATGACACAAAAATTCTAATATTTCCAGACATCTCACAAGGTACCTTGGAAAGGAGACGCATAATGAAAGATAACTTTCGGTATTACAATCAGCTCATATTAGATACCGGTGGGGTTTTCCATTTAAATTAACAGTGCCACAAAATGGCACCACCTATACAGTCTTCAACATCTCGGAAGGTAAAGATCTGCTTGTAAAGTTGGGTCTATTAGATTCGGGTGCAGTTACAAGTCCTCCTACCCCCTCATGCTTCACCTATCTGGGCCACCCCAGTCACGCGTCGTGGACAAGGAAGATGGTGTCCATCTTTTAGAAATCTGGATGTCTGAAGATAAAGCTGACGCATACCTGCGACTGAAAGTTCACCCTTTTTCTGTTTGTTTTTTCCTTCTTTTTTTCCCTCGCAAGGTTCAAAGAACAATTTTTTCAGTTCTAAAAAAGTGCAAGTTTTGAAGTTTGATTTACTGTGTTTAGTAAACAGCAGCCCTACACCATTAAAAGGTAATAGGTTGGTATATCATAGTTCCTTCTATGCGATCTTATGCGATCTTATACACTTAATTTTTTTTTTTTTAATGATATTTTTTCTACTAATTTTTTCAACATATGTCACAGCATGCCCTTATATTTTCGTTTATAGAATCCTCGCTGAGGCTGATCTGCTCCGCCTCTGCTAATTTGCCCCCCTACTCACAAAGGACTTCATAAGCATGATTCAATTATTGGATACACTTCCAAGACTGATCCTGCTATCCATTGTTTTAAATGGTGGATACTCCATTTGTGAGTAATGGACAATATTGTCCACAACAATATTATTTTTGGTCAGGTAGTGCTTCTCACCCTGACCCCCAAGCTATAAATAATATTTTTCATAATTATACTAAAATAATATATTTTTACAAAATTTTCAAAAGGTCGAACAAATACTCTCTATTTTACCTAAAGCATTATGATGGTGCGTCGTTGCGCAACATAGCACTATTATTATCTAGGAGTTTATTATTTCCAGAGTTCTACTGTTCAAGTAACCTAATCTCCAGTGTTTACATATATAAGTACAGTTTGTCATTTGATATAGATAGGTCAACAAGAAAATACTTATGCAAGATATTGATGTATATTTCGAAATATTGTATTCTTGAAGATATAGATGGCATCACAATGATCACCAGATTTTCCTCTATCTCAGGTAATTTTTCATTTTTATTGTTAATGGTGTTAACCATGTTACTAATACCACACCGACTCTGCCATATGCTCTTCCCCGGACCTTGTGATCCATTGCCACTACCTTATAACTATCAGCGCTATTTAATAACAATACAACGGGCCTTAGGGTGAATTCTCACAATGCCCGGGGCATTAATTCACCTCACAAGAGAAAGAAAGCTTTTCGCTACTACAAAAGATTAGGAGCGGATATAATATTAATGCAAGAAACTCACTTTGCAACAGATAAACACCCTAAATTTATTGACAAGAGCACCAGTCAATTTTATTGCACTACTTATAACACAAAATCTAGGGGTGCTGCTATATTTATTAGAAACTCGGTAGTATTTGAGGTTCAGAATGTCTTTAAAGACCCAGATAGTCGTTATTTGATTTTGAAAGGCTCAATTAAAGGACGTTCTATCACTATTGCCTCAATATATGCTCCAAATGACACCCATTCAAACTTTTTCAACAAATTTTCTGATACTCTAGACAGTTATCATTCCACACATCTTATAGTGGGTGGCGATTTCAATTTAGCCGCTCATTCAGCTCTAGACAGAAGCAAAGTTGTCCCATCCTCTAAAGCTTTCCCCAAATCTTTGAACAGATCACTTTATAATCATCAATTAGTTGATACTTGGAGAGACCACAACATGGGTATCAAATCCTACACATTCTATTCCCACCCGCATAATAGCTTCGCCCCACTTGATTACATCTTCTGCAACCCAATCCTACTTGCCAATTCCTCTAAGGCAGATATCCATGCATGTCCTTGGTCTGATCACCACATAGTCTCCTTTAACACTTCACGCATAGGTCTAATCAACACATCTCACTCATGGCGAATAAATGATTCCTTGCTAACAGATCCATCATGCAAACAACAAATTCTATCTCACCTTGAGCAATATTTTGCACATAACGTAACACCAGACATGTCCCCTACAAATATATGGATGGCACATAAAGCGGTAATGAGAGGCCATCTGATAAATATCGCCTCAACCAAACACAAAACCAAACTTGCAGATATTAGGTCCCTCACGAAAGATCTTGACCAATTATATCACAGAAACAGCCAAAATCCATCTAGTGACCTTCTCAAACAGATTCAAGAGAAACGCACTTCCTTAGACACAATATTAACATCGGACACCGAAAAAGCCCTCAGATGGTCCAAAGCTAGATTCTTACTCAACAGCAATTCATATTCCACCATGTTCGCTAGAAAACTAAATCAATCTACGAAACCACCCCACACCTACAAATTGAGGAACCCATCTGGAAATACAGTGTCCCATCCCAAAGAAGTCATGAAACTGTTCTTAGACTTCTATAAAAACCTTCTTTCCACGTCACAATCATCTCCCAAACAGTCCTCCCTGGACTGGCTTAACGACATTACATTACCCACTCTATCCAGGGAACAAATTGAATCCCTCAATGCCCCTTGTACAGACATAGAAATTAACAGAATCATTGGAACATTAAAGATATCCACAGCCCCAGGCCCGGACGGCTATTCCACATCTTACTATAAAAAATTTGCCTCTACCATTACCCCACACCTTACTAAAACTGTATAATAATATCTTACTAGGCGGCCATTTCCCATCTGAAATGCTTTTAGCAAACATGTCCCTTCTTCCCAAACCAATCTACTCCCCAAATATGGCATCAACAATGAATTCCTACATGGCTTTAAGGCTCTCTATCACAACCCACACACACGTATCAAACTCCCAGGCATCAATTCTGACTTCTTCCCTCTGACCAAAAGTACCAGACAGGGTTGCCCCCTCTCCCCTCTACTTTTCGCCCTCGTGATAGAGCCCCTTGCCTGCGCTATCAGAAACTACACAGACATTAAAGGATATTTTAAGGGATCCAAAGAATACAAGCTAAGCCTCTATGCAGATGATGTGCTTCTGTTTATAACTGACCCTCTTATCTCCCTACCCAATCTAACTAAAACCCTTGACATCTTCCATGACTTGACAGGACTGGGTGTAAATCTATCTAAGTGCTCTGCTTTACCTATCAATATCCCCCCAGCCTTATTATCTTTACTTAAAAACAAATTCCCATTCAACTGGAACGCGGATGCCTTTAGATATCTAGGTATTCAGATTACACCTTTGTATGAAACATTATACCAAACAAACTACCCTCCCTTATTTAACAGTATTAAAAATCTACTTAAACTTTGGTCATCATACCAGATCTCATTCTCGGGCAGAATAGTGGCCGTAAAAATGATGATATTACCCAAACTCTTGTTTTTTTTTTTTAGAGCCCTTCCTCTTATTTTACCTAAAAAACATTAGATTCTTTACAGAGAGAGATAAGCAAATTCATCTGGCTAAACAAGAAACCCAGATTTAGCTACTCCCTTATGTTTAGACCCCAAATAAAAGGAGGCCTCAGCATTCCTAACCTTTGGCTTTATTATCTATCGGCCAGATTCACCCAATTAGCCCAATGGTATGCCCCTTCACCCCAAATCCCCTGGCTCCAGTTCGAGGAAGAATCTATCCTACCATACAACCTACAAGGACTTCTCTGGTCCAAGACCATCCCACCACAAAAAATAAGACCCTTAAACCTTATCGTCACTCACACCCTTCAACTATGGAACAGACAAATCTCTAAATTTAATTTATCCTCCGACACTCCCCCCCTGGCTTCCTTTCTAGGTCACCCTCGTTTTTCCCCCCCAGATAGAGCTCAAGATCAAAACATTCTAACGAATTGGAAATCACATAACCTAACACATTTAAAATCGCTTTCCCACAACAATTCATTTATCACTTTCTCCAATCTACATACAATATATGATTTCTCACCTTCAGAATTAGAGATGTATACAAATATAAGACAATTCTATCAGAAATATTACTCACTTACACTCCACCCCCCACCCCCTATACACAATTTGAACAAATTTGTATCTCCTCCCCTCGTGATAGGGGTTTAATCTCTAGAATATATAAAAATTTAAATGAGACAAACATGCCTGAGAAATCACATCCCATGCTACAATGGGAATCAGATTTAAATACCTCATTTACTCTTGATCAATGGGATACTATTTTTACAAATCTCCATAAATGTACCAAAACAATCTCAATCAGAGAATCAGCCATTAAATTGCTATATAGATGGTATCTTACCCCTGCTAAACTTAACTCATTTTACCCCTCACTATCCCCACTCTGCTTCAGGGGTTGCCCCTCTCAGGGAACACTTCTACATATCTTTTGGGACTGTCCCCACATAAAAAACACCTGGAATAAGGCTAGCATAATCATAGAAAAAATATACGGTAGAAAGATTTCTCTTACACCCCAAATCTGTCTTCTATTTTCCCCTATACAGGATATTCCAATGACAACCACAAGACTAATTCATACATTCCTCAGCTCCATTCATTGGGCCATAGCTTTTAATTGGCTCCGCACCTCGGTACCTTGGCCACAAATTCTTAACCGCATGACGAACATCAAACTTTCCGAAGAATTCATCACACGTTATATGATTCAATGCCTCTTCATTAAAAAAAAAAATGGGTTCTTTGGGATACCACCTCTCTGATTTAAGATAAGGGAAGGGATAAAGAGAAAAAAAAAAAAGGGAGAAAGAGGGCGTTTTTCTGTTTTGTTTTTCTCATCTCCTCTTCTTAACATATATACTCAATTTTCATTATTTCTTCCCTCCACAATACTCTTGATTGGCCTGATTATAATACTATGCATTTTTTTTCACCTGACTAACCATAACCCTCTTTTTGTTTCCTGTACAACATTCACTGTTAAAAATATCTGTATACATACCTGTACCATCATTGTAATTGTTTTATACCTTGACCTTTTACATAATAAAAATTGTTTGTAAACAAACAAAAAAAATGTCGACCCATTGACCCGGATATGTTTGCATGCTAACCCAAGAGCAGTTTCTTTGGGGTAAGAGTTTTTTCAGCTGATTCTGTGCCTTCTCTTGTATAAAGATGTTTAACTGATGACATCTGTCTTTTTTGTCACTAGTATATTTTTGTTTTATATGTTCTTTTATACATTGCAGTGAAGATGCTGTACAGAAGTCTACAAATCTGCTGAAGAAGCTATACAGTCTAGCGAAACATGTCGAGAATGATGTTTATGTACAGTAGTTATACTTCCATAAATATGCAATTTTAAAATTGGAGATTGGTATTTTTACTATATATGATATAGTTCTTTGCGTCTGGCACTTTAAAAGTCCCCCCTTTCCCATTTCTACCTTTTTCTAACAATTTGGAATGTGGAGCCTAGCTCCACCTATCCTTGGCTGATTTACATATATTGATCCAAACATGCAAGTTAAAGTGCAGTTCCACCCAAAAATGGAACTTCCACTTTTTGGATTCTTTCCCCCCTCCGGTGTCACATTTGGCACCTTTCAGGTATTTGCTCCCACTTCCTGGCATAGATCACTGTGGCGCTTGCGGTGACCTACGCCACTTCCGGCGCCTATACTGTCCTCCCCCGCTGTATTCTGGGAGACACACAGGTCCCAGAACACAGCAGGGATCAGAGAGGACGAGCAGCGCGACTCGAGCATGCGCAGTAGGGAACAGAAAATGAAGCCGCACGGCTTCACTTCATTATTTCCTTACAGAAGATGGCGGCAGCAGCAGCCGAGAGACGACGGATGGATCGACATCGCGGGCTCCCTGGATAGGTAAGTGTCCACATATTAAAAGTCAGCAGCTGCAGTATTTGTAGCTGCTGGCTTTTAATATTTTTTTTTCTGTGGACCTCCGCTTTAAAGCTTTATCACGCAAAGAAGAAATTATATCTCAACATGGACACAGAAATGCTTCTATCTTCTCTCAGCTAAATGTAATTTCAAATGATCTGTTGCCTAAAAGGAAAACGGTGGTCAGACTAATCTAAATTTGACATTTTTAGCACCCATGGGTGCCGTGTCATCTAGACTAAAGAGGAGAAGACCTTCTGGCTTCTTATCACCACTCAAAAGCCTGCATCTCTGAGGGTGCATTAGTGCGTATGGAATGGACAACCGGCACATCTGAAAAGGCATAATCAATTGTGAAAGATATATCCAGGTTTTAGAGCAGCATATGCTCTCACCCAGATGATTACTTTTTCAGGGTAGGCCTTGCATATGACACCAGCATGGCATCTTAGCAGAAGAGCCCAGGTGCCTAACTGGCCTGCCTGCAGTCCAGACTTTTCACCAACTGAAAAGATTTGGATCAACTCGAAACAAAAAATACGAAAAAGACCACCCCTGGACTGTTGAGCTGTTAGAATCCTATATCAGGCCAGAATGTGAAAACATCCCACTCCTAAAAGTCCAGCAACTGGTCCCCTCAATTCAATTCCCAAACAATTACACAGTGTTGTTAAATGAAGAGGGAAACATGACCTGTCCCAACTTTTGTGAGATGCTTTGCTACCATTCATTTAAAAAAAATTTCAGTTTAAACATTTGATGTGTTTTATTTTCTATTGTGAAGAGCGAGATTTGCAAATCATTGCATTCTGTTTTCATGTAGATTTTAGACAACTTTCCAACTTTTTAGGAATTGGGGTTGTATGTATGTACAGTATGTGTGTATAATATATTATATATTATATATATATATATATATATATATATATATATATATATTTATAATGTACATATTCTCATCCTTATATATGCTCCCAAACAGGAAAACATAGCTATTGTATTTTACAATCAGAATAATAGCCATAGTAAGTCTAAAGTGGGGTACACACTATAAGAAAATCGGGCGAATGATTGTCTGATTTTCCTCGTTGTTTCACAGCAAATCGGAACAGATGAACTAAAATTCGTATGAACATTCTTGTACGACAAAGGCTTTTTTTTTGGTTTATTGTTTTTGATCATGCGCAGTCTTTTTCTGTTTTTTCTTGTATGAAAATGGTACACATTAAACGAGAATCTTTCATTCTGTTCCTGTACGAGAAAAATTTTGGAGTTTGTCTTTTGGGAATTTTCGTAAGAAAATTCAGAATCAGCTGTCGAAAGTTGTGTACACACTATATGAAAATCATATGAAAATTCTTTGGAAGAAAATGTTCACCCGATTTTCTTATAGTGTGTACGAGGCCTTTAGTCTACATTGAGAACTATACACATTACAGTTTGCTTGTATCAAGTATTCATTTACTAAAAAGCACAGCTTTAATGTATAAAATATAAACAATGTACTCACTCCATTGTTTGACAGAGGGTGTCTCCAAAGTTCAGACTGCATCTTCACAACCTATTAAAAAGTTAGGATTTTTTTAAATGGATACTGCAAAAAAATTATAACATCCAAACTGAATAGTTAACAGTGCCTTTTTTTATTTTTTTTTTTGCTACGCTCTCAGAACATGGTCATAGTCCAACCTGTATACACATAATCGTAAACTCAGCCAGTGAGGTTGTAACTCCCTGAGATTTGTAATAGGTCTTTTGGTGATCTCTCTTACTAGTCTCTTTGCACAATCACTCACTTTGTGGACAGATTTTTATAGGCAGATTTACAGCTGTCTCATAATCTATATTTCTTAGGCACCCATTCACATGTAAAGCTCAACTCCATGACAATAAAGCAATCCACCCTTGCAGCAGGGCCCCTCCATAATGCAAGGGTAAATTCTCAATTTAGTGTAGGAGTGAGGGATTAAGAAAATACTTACCTTACTCACTTCAGCTGGGTCCCTGAAGCTCCCCTGTAAGCTGAAGCAACCTGCAGTCGCACTCCAGCCTCCCAACATAAGATCCGGGGTTAATGTCCCTGTACTGTATGTGATGACGCTGAGGGTCTGTCCACAGACTGGAGCTTCATGCAGAGGAGGTGATCTTTGGAGCAGGGTATAAGGGAAGTTATACCGTTTGTTCTGAAATCCCCAGTCATCTTTTCACCTAGTTGTTGGAGCGTTCTTTTATTAAATCGTACTACTCTCACTTGAATCCCCTCTACTACATATCAGTGATTTTTATTTACCTATTTGGTTTTGGAAAAGAAACTGCTATACCAATGATGATTCATATTGAAGGGGTTGTATACGTATACAGTACAACCAATCAGTGATGCTGTGTTTTTTTTTTCCATTTTTAATTTTAATAATTTGCACTTTGACAATAAACATTTGACATTTATTTTTGTAAATCAGTGTAAAAAACAAAACAAAAATAAATCCACTGTAATCTAAAGTTCTAAAACAAGAAAGCATGAAACTTACAAGGAGTGCCAGCATGCAACCAACAGTTATTGTTCTGATCCATCAGGTAAGCACCAAGAAAAGAGGGGAAAGTGCGTGTCTTACAAATCCTCGGACTGCTGCATGGGCAGTGACAGCTGCAGTGGGGAGGGTGTAGGATGTTATTTTAAACTTTTAATTTTTTGGGGATCGGTGCATTTTTTTTTTTTTTTTTAGCACAAATCACTGTATTGGTGTCACTTGTCCCCAAAAAGTGTCCCTTAGGGTCAGATTTGTCTGCCGCAATGTTGCAGTCCCCCTAAAAATCGCAGATCGCTGCCATTACCAGTAAAAAATAAAAATAAAAACATAAAAAGTCCCTAAATCTATCCCATAGTTTGTAGACTCTATAACTTTTGCGCAAACCAATCCATATACGCTTATTGGGATTTTTTTACCAAATATATGTAGCAGAATACATACTGGCCTAAATTGGAGTAAGAATTTTTTTTTTTTTTTTGATATGTATTATAGCAGAAAGTAAAAAAAAATGTTTTTCAAAATTGTCGGTCTTTTTTTGTTTATAGCATAAAAAATAAAAACCGCAGAGGTGATCAAATACCACCAAAAGAAAGCTCTATTTATGGGAAAAAGGGACATCAATTTTTTTTGGGTATAGCCTTGCAGACCACGCAATTGTCAGTTAAAGCGACACAGTGCCATATTGCAAAAAATGGGCTGGTCAGGAAGTGGCTAAAACCATCCGGGGCTGAAGTGGTTAATTACACGACACAAGTCACTGCCAATGTAAAAGGCCCATAGCACATACAGTATGCAAAAATTGCTCTAGTCCATATACAGGTATAGGAATTGAAAAGGTTAATTAGCAATTTAGCATTAGGTGTACTCAGCTTTAAGTGGCGTGTTATACAAGGTAACCTATTGTAAAAAAAAAAAACAAAACACATTTTTCAGTACAAGTGTTCACTATTTCTACTGTAGGTTTTGGCTGCTGCATTTTTAACTTGCTACTTGTATCCAGCTTACATTGTGAAAAATTAGATAAAACTATCTTCACTGATCACTGTTCAGTGTAGATGTCCCTTTTAGGAAAACAATATTTTGTCTCTGTTACACATTTTGCTCCTTTTTTTCTTGCCAGCTATATGTCTGTATATTGATGACATAAATATGCCTCAATTCTTTGATTATATTATTTAATACAGCACCACTGGAACATATAACTTATGTAAGTTTGCAAAGCTGTCACAGATGGTTTGTTTTTTTTCCCCTCAGTGGGCTGAAAAAACAAAAAAAAAACAAACAAAAAAGATTCCTCCAGCCACACAAACTGGGTGTATGGAAGAGTCCCCTCATCTGGACATGGTATTCGCCTCCGATCAAGAAAGGTTTTTCAAAATTCTTTCAACAGAGAGTCGATCGAATGATTGACCTTTATCAAGCAGGGATGACCACACATGGATTGAAATTTGGCCAAGTTCTGCTGAACTGGCTGAGTTTTACACCATCTAGGGCCAGATTTAGACTGCTTGGAACAAGGAAAAAGGGCCAAAATAGAGGCAAAGGTGGAAGGGGTACATAGATGGGAAAAAGACAAAGGGGGAGGGTTTACTAAAACAGGCTTACACAGAATCAAGTGCAGCTGTGCATAGTTAGATGTCTGAAAGCTGATAGGTTACTATGCACAGCTGCACCAGATTCTGTGTGCCCCAGTTTTAGTAAATAATATAAAAATTTAAACTCGCGCTGAATGGTGACACACAGTAAGAAAGAAAACTAAAGCAGCTGCCACACACAAAGTGCTACTCACCAGATATGTAAAATTATAGAAATGTGGCGCTCGAAAATGTTAATAAACATGTAAGGCTAAGTGTAGATGGGTGCAGATGTGAATATACAAAGAAACATATAAATAAAGAAAATATATAAAGTCCAAATAAACGTGCTGAATGTTCTGATCCACAATGGAAAAAAACTTTAGAAGTGCAATGGCCCACAGATGCTCCAAAGCTTTTCAGGTGCAAAAAAAACCCCCACGTGTCCCCAATCACCAAATGGCGATGACCCCCAGCTTTGCAGTCTGTGAGTTCATTTCAGGCTTATATGATGGTATCCAGAGAAGTTCAGGGGTAGTGTTGTGCAAGTCAGATCAAAGGATTTTTTCTTGGAATTTTACAGCAGAATCGCCAGGCACCAAAAAATGATAAAACATAGAATAGTGAAAAGTAACATATGAAAAGGGATTTATTCCACATAAAAAATGGGTAATCACACAATAGCTGATAAAAACAAGCATGTAAAGGAATTTAAAGATGGATCTGGCTGCCGCTCACGGCGTGCGGTCCAGAAACCAGGAAGTGCGTTCCACACAGCAGGAAATGAGGTCAGTGCCACCGAAAATATGTCGACATGTTTCGCCCACCCACAGGATGTTATCAAAGACCTAATTACCGGCCCACTTGACCGTCTTAAGATAGAGGAAAGGGGGAAACCTCACCCAAACAGAGGACCAATCACCATCAACATGGGAACCATGCTAATGATGAAATGAAAAAAGGTCACTCCCACAAGCAGAGCACAGCCGCTGGGAGAGACCAAAAATGTGCAAATGGCAATCTGCAAAACGATTCCAAGGACTTGAGACGTCAGTTCCGGCCAAACCATGGAGCTCACTAGGAATACATTTACATACATACATAAAAATAAAATTAAAAGAAAAAAAAACAAGAAAAAAATTATAAAAATAAAGATAAAAAAATAAAATAAAAAAAATATATAATATAATGGATAAAAAGCACCAAATTGTTCTAAAAATTCGACAGGAAACAGTTCAGATCCAATTCAACGTTTAACCCTCGGAGACTCATCGTTTTAAAGAAGAAGAAGGGTGTGGCAATGGGGGCTAAATATGCCCCCTCAGTGGCAAATTTATTCATGAGTTTCTGGGAGAAGGATGCTATTTTTGGTGTGAACATTCCTCAGCTTAAGTTTTACAGGTGTTATATAAATGATATCATCATTATTTGGGCAGGATCAAAAGAGTCTTTCTCAGTTTTTGTCGAAAATTGGTGAGAATAGGTATGGGATATCATTCTCGACAATTTCCGACATCCATTGCATCAATTTTCTTGATTTAGTCATTTTCAAGGATAACCATACACTGTCCACTAAAACCTATTTTAAGGAGGTGGACATAAATGGTTATATATCCCCCTTGGGAGCTGCCATCACCCTCGGTGGCTTAGTTCCATTCCTAAAAGCCAATTTCTAAGAGTCTGATGCAATTGCGCAAGAATTGAGGATTTTGACCTACAAGCGCAAGTTCTGTATGAGAGGTTCTTGGAAAAAGGTTACACTCCATGTGAGTTAAACAAAACCCTATCCTTGGTAAGGGGTATGAATAGGGATGATCTGTTTAAAAAGAAGGAAGTTGCCAAAAGGAATTTTGGCATTGCCTTATGTCAGGTTTGGAACATATTGTTCGAAAGCATTAGCATTTTCTATTGAAAGATGACGATTTAGCCAGTGTTTTACCCAGTAGACCACAGTTCATTTATACCAACCTTTCTACGCTACGACTCAAGCTGACACTCAATGTTGTCAACTCCCCAAAAAAGCTATGCACTTTTTTGGATCAGGTGGGTTTTTTCAGCTGTGTTATATGTAGGACATCTAAACACAGGGTGAGGAAAACACAGCACACTCCAGTGGTCAATCCTATAAAATTAAAAAATGTATCACATGTGGCACTACCCACGTTACCTACCCGTTGTCCTGCCCATGTGGGTTACAATACGTAGGTAGGACTACTAGAGCATTGGGAGTAAGATTACGCAAGCATGTTAATAGGATCAAGAAGGTTACAAACACCACAGTTTATCCAATCATTTTAGATTGGTTCACGGTAGGGACCCCAGCGGCCTCACCTTCTGTGGCATTGACAGAGTTGAGGGGCATTAGAGAGGAGGTAACCTCAAGCGAGCTATTTCTGGTAATGAGACCCAGTGGATCCATCATTTAAAAACGATGAGTCCCCGAGGGTTAAACATTGAATTGGATCTGAACTGTTTCCTGTCGAATTTTTAGAACAATTTGGTGCTTTTTATCCATTATATTATATTTTTTATTTTATTTTACTTTATTTTTATTATATTTTTCTTTTTTTTTATTTTATTTTTTTATTTTAATTTTTATTTATTTTTTGTATTTGTATTTTAATTTTTATTTCATTTCCATTTTCAAAATTATTTTATTTTTTTTGTTTGCTTTCATCCAAGAATAATTTCATTTTTTGGCTTGTATGTATATTTATTTTATATGTAAATGTATTCCCAGTGAGCTCCATGGTTTGGCTGGAACTGATGTCTCAAGTCCTTGGAATCGTTTTTTGCAGATTGCCATTTGCACATTTTTGGTCTCTCCCAGCAGCTGTGCTCTGCTTGTGGGAGTGACCTTTTTTCATTTCATCATTAGTATGGTTCCCATGTTGATGGTGATTGGTCCTCTGTTTGGGGGAGGTTTCCCCCTTTCCTCTATTTTAAGACGGTCGAGTGGGCCAGTAATTAGGTCTTTGATAACGCCCTGTGGGTGGGCGAAACGTGTTGATGTATTTCCGGTGGCACTGATTTCCTGCTCTGTGGAATGCACTTCCTGGTTTCTGGAACGCACACCGTGCGCGACGACTGGATCCATCTTTAAATTCCTTTACATGCCTGCTTTTAACAGCTATTATGTGAGCACCCATTTTTTATGTGGAATAAATCCCTTTTCATACGGTACTTTTCACTATTCGTTCTATGTTTTATCCTTTTTTGGTGCCTGGCAATTCTGCTGTAAAATTCCAACAAGAAATCCTTTAATCTGACTTGCACAACACTACCCCTGAACTTCTCTGGATACCATCATATAAGCCTGAAGTGAACACCAGACTGCAAAGCTGGGGGTCAGCCATTTGGTGAGTGGGGATACATGTGGAGGTGTTGTTTTTGCACCTGAAAAGTTTTGGAGCATCTGTGGTCCATTGCACTGCTAAAGTTTTTTTTCCATTGTGGATCAGAACATTCAGCACGTTTATTTGGACTTTATTTATATATTTTCCAGTTTTAGTAAAGCTCCAAAGTGTACATAAAAAGGTGAAGAGGTGACAGAGGGGGAGAAAAAGGGAGACGCCAAGTTGAAAATACACAGTTATATAAAAATAAATGATTTCATACATTAAAAAAACATCAGGCTTACCTTAATAAAGTAGCGAATAAAAACAAGTAAAATGCTCAATGCGCCACAAGTCCTCCAACAAAGAAGAGAAAATAATAAAGCCTCTACGAAAACCATCTTTGTAAAATTTCTGCTTTCATTTGGAATCATTGCATCTCTAGGAAAAATAAATGGAAGAAAAATGTGTGAAAACACATTTCTACATGCCAAATTTGTACACAAAGACTAGAAACCAGTGTTGCCAACCGTCAGTATTTTTACTGGCAGCCAGTAAAAAAAAGGGCACTTTTTTCCTGCCAGTAAAAAATATGGTTGTGACACACGGTTCCGAACTGCACATGCGTACGCTTGCTACGGAGCCAGCCGAGACCATCCAAATGCCTGCTACAGTGTGTTCGGGCAGCGCCAGCAGGGGGCAGGTCTGGCAGAGGGGGTGCCTGACTGTCGTGTGAGGTCATGGTGCAAGGGCCAGAGCCTTGTGTGCGGGTCTGCGGGATGGGAGCAAGGCAAGCCGGAAGTGGGACTGTCAGTGCTCTTTGGACTGGAGTGGACCGAAGGGACTACCTGATGTGGAGAGAGACTCAGGAGGGGACATGTTGCATCGGTGAGGTGTCATCTGTGCTGCTGCACACTGCTGTCAGTGTCACTGTGAGAGTCAATTTCCTGTGTGTGTGTCCATTCAAATTACTTGCCTTCCTGAATCCTGTCCCTGCGCTACATACTTACTATAATAAAAATAAAAGAAGAAGCATGTTTTTTGCCTTAATATCTACCCTAAATCACATTGCTAATTACATATTGTACTTATCTGCAGCCTTTATACTAAAAACGTGCACTTAAAACTGTAGTTTGGAACTTTTGGAAATGCAAGTAAATTTTGGGTGTCACGTCAGTAAATTTAAAACTGGTAGGTTGGCAACACTGCTAGAAACCCAGTTGTGTCTTTAAAGGACAAGTAAACCTAAATATAGAAATTTAATATATTGCTGATTACCAGATGTGATTGTTGCATTCATTTTCATTTTTTAGGCAGAGAACATTTTCAGCAAGTGCAAAAAATGCATGTTGATCTTGCCAGAAATGTATTTTTCTTGTCACTTTCTGCGAGCTGAACAGATAGAAAAATGGTTATATTGCTTTTGTAAACTACTAATTCCATGAACCCCATGTAATAATGAATATCTTTAAAGTGAGCCTTTTGCACACCAGTTAAAATATAAAAGCAGTATGCACCTATCCTAAGGGCCGCTTTACACCAGGAATCGCACAGTAATGCGCTTGCTTTCCTGTGCAATTTGAGTGCAGTGCGTTTTCAACCCATTGATTTGAATAGACTGAAGTTGCACTGCATCGCATCAAAAGTAGTGCATGCACGACTTTTAAAAATGCACTGCAACCAAAGTACCATGCGATTCAGTGCAGGCAAACGCACTGTTACCTGCATTTGCATAACTAGCCTATAAACCTATGGTAGGCTGATGTGAGGAGGATTCGGGAAAGGAAAATTACGGCAAGTATAAAACAATTTTCTGTATTCCTGGACCTCCTCACATCAGCCTACTATAGGACGTAACAAGCAATGAAAAAGCAACACAGGAGGGAATAAACGAGACTAGAACCATAAAAGTGCTGCAAAACACCAAAGATATTTAACGATTCACAACTCAAGAAAGGATTGTGGCCCCAAAACGGCCAGAATACCTCAATGACATCCATGTGTAATGGCGCATGAAAGAATTTATTGTACTCCAACTTGCTATCCTTGCTACGCCAGACAGTTGCTTTAGGGTATACTCAAATGGCTCTGACTAGGTCCAGGCAATGTAGAGACAATTTTTTTTTAGTTGCCTAGGAGCAGAGCACAAAATGACCTTGTTGTAGAGTATGAAAAAGGGCTCCATACATGAAAGAGCCGCTGGTTCAAAAGCATGACTGACAGACATGATAGCTACCAAAAAGGCAACTTTGTCGGTAAGAATCTCCAGGGGAATATCCTTGGTAGTTTTAAAAGGGTGGTTTCTGCAAAGCAGAAAGAACACATTTTAGGTCTCAGGGAAGCATAGGATGCGATAGGGGGGCTGATACAAGAGACACTACAGGATTTTATATATATATAAAAATATAAAAGAGTGCAAAGCCGGAGGCCTTTGGAAAACAGTTAGGTACCTGGTAACTCTTTTTCTAAGAAGTCTTCCAGGGCAGCATCCAAGAAAGATAAGCTCCTCCTTCCTGCAACAGGAAACACATTAGTCCACCATTATAAATTTGTTAGTCTCACCTGTGTGCCACAGTAGTACTAAAGCACTGAAGGAACTCTCAGTAAGCCAATGCGTCCCCACAATACCTGGTATCCTCGCTTAGGGTGGGAACTAGTGCTGCCCTGGAAGACTTCTTAGAAAAAGATTTACCAGGTACCTAACTCTGTTTTCTCCAAACGTCTTCCAGGGCAGCATCCGAGAGGATGTATCAAGCAATACTTACTAGGGTGGGGATAAGGTCTGGAGCACCTTGCGACCAATGTCTGGTCTTGACAGCTGGTCGCTGTGGTAGTGTCTCGTGAAGGTATCGAAGCTCGATCATGCCCTGCAGATCTGCTCCAGAGTTGCCCCTGCCTTTTCTGTGACCGAGGTTGCCCAGGCTTTGGTCGAGTGGGCTTTGACCTTACTTGGGGGGGGGGGCAAGGTTTTGTCCCCAAATGGCCATCTGTATGGCAAGGTTTATCCATCGTGAGTCTTGATGCCTGCTTTGCCTTATTGACTTCTGCAAAGAGGACAAATGGCATGGCAGTTCTTTGTCAGCCATTTGTTCTCTTGAGATAAGCTATGAGTATTAAGTTTAGTTTGTTGTATGTGTCTCTTTTCTGCTGTCCATTGACTTAGAAAGAGATGTGGTAACCACATTCTGCATCCTGTGAAAGGTTGAAGAGACTTTTGGTAGAAAAACTTGGTTTGGTGAGAGGATTATTTTATCTGCCTGGATCAGTCAGTAGGGTTCCATCGTGTAAAAAAAACGCTGAGACTTTTCACCTACTCCCCCTGGCCGATGCTAGGGCCACTAAGAGTGCGGTTTTTAGTGTAAGATTTTTATCTGAGCACACCTCCAGTGGTTCGAATGACGGAGAGAGGAATCCTCTGAGCACCGTGGAGAGGTTCCATGTTGGAGTTCTGCCGACTTTAGCGGGTCTGGCTCTATTTAATGAGATCAGGAATAGCTTTATAAATGGGTCCTCTGCTAATCTGGTGTCCAGACAGGGGGAGAGTGCTGCCACTTGTACCTTCGGCGTGCTCCGAGAGAGGTTCAAGTCTGCTCCCTCCTGCAGGAAATCCGAATCGCTAGGATGATTCTCTGTCGGAATCCTGTTTGTTTCTGTACCAGGAGACAAACTTCCTTCTCACTCCAGTTATGGGGTTTTCTTCTGGCTAGAATAAAGTTGATCACTCTGTCCGACAGTTTTCTTTTGCAGCCTCACCCTCTCAGTAACCAAGCCGAAAGCTTCATGAGTTTGCGATTCGGGTGGTTGACTGGCCCTCGCGATAGGAGGTCCGGTAGGTCCTGCTGTATCTGGTGCGGCTGGAGTTTCTTCGAGTGACTGAACCATGTTCCCTGGGGCTAGTGAGGTGCTATGAGTATCACTGTTGCCCTTTCTTCCATGATTCTTTGGCTCACCTTTGGTATTAGGAGCGGTCAGAGGGAGTGCATAAAACGGCTGGTGTGCCCAGCTTTGATCGAACGTATCCACTCTAATGTTGCCATCTGTGGTATCCAGCGAGAAGAACCTTGGCAGTTTCGCATTTGTCCTTGAGGCAAACAGATCTACCTCGGGCACTCTCCAGGTTTGTGTGATCCACAAGAAGATTGCTTGGTTTAGAGACCACTCTGTCTGTTTTATGGTCTTTTGACTTAGAAAGTCTGCCAACGTGTTGTCTGTCCCCTTCAAGTGTATGCCCGAGGTTGATCGGATGTTTGTCTTAGCCCATGACAGAATTACTTCTGTCAGGCTCAAGCGAGATTTTGTCTCTCCTTGCCTGTCCAGGTATGCCACTGTTGTGGCGTTTGTCTGACTGAATCCGGACATCTCTCCCCTGGATAGCTGGTTTCAATGCTCTCCACGCTTCCTCTACGGCTTTTAATTCCCTCATATACTAGGAGGCTCGAGACCATCTGGAGTTACATCTCCCCTGTGTACAGAGATCCCCCATGTGTGCCCCCCATACTAGGGTACTGGCGTCTGTGGTAATCCTCACAGGGTTGGCTTGCGCCCATCTGCGTCCCTCGGCATAACAGAGCGGATTGAGCCACTACTGAAAAGATTGTTTGACCAGCCAAGGGACAGGAATGGACATTTCTAAAGGATAATGGATCACCATCCCACTGGGTCAAATGTCATTCTGTAGAGTCCTCATGTGGAGCGGTGTCCAGGTGATGGCTGGGACCAAGGACATCAGTCCTACCCTGTTTCCCCGATAATAAGACCTAGCGTGATTGTCGGTGATGGCTGCAATATAAGCCCTACCCCCCAAATAAGCCCTTCCCTGTTTCCCCAAAAATAAGCCCTACCCTGAAAAAAAGACCTACAAGGACTTTAAACTAGAGCTTATTTGGGGGGTAGGGCTTATATTGCAGCCATCACCGACAATCACGCTAGGTCTTATTTTCGGGGAAACAGGGTAGCACTGCCTCGTTCTTTTCTTCCATCTGGAGGGTTTTGGTTACTCTGGCGTCTAGCACATAATCCAAGTATACCACCTCTAGCTTGGGGTCAGCTACGATTTTTCTGTATTTACTATCCACCCCAGGTTTTGTGGATAAGAAATACCTGCGCAGAGGTTGTTTTTTAGGTTCTTTGCTGTATCTGCAAAGAACAGCAGATTGTCTAGGCATGGTATCACGCCTATACCTTGCGGTCTCAGGCCCTTTAGCGCTTCTGCTATAATCTTTGAGAAGATTCTGGGCACAGAAGAGATGCCGAAAGGCAAAAGATGTGTACTGCAGATGCAGGGTGGCCACCGGCCCCTGGATCGTGAACCTTAGGCATCTTTGATGACTTTTCTTTATGGGTACATACAAGTATGCATCTTGCAAGTCTATTGTGGCCATGCATACCCACGTTCTTCTGTTGAGCGGCTTAAATCTCCTGGAATGACAAAAGGGCGCCTTCCCCTGCTTGTTTTTTGCTTTGGGGGAGCCCTTTGTTCTTCGCTGCTGTCCTGTCCAGGACCGTTTACAGGTCTGGCCTGAACAGAAAATTTCCTGTGAATGGGATCCCACACAGCCTATTCCTAGAGGCGATGTCCCCTCCTATAACTTTCAGCCACAGGGCTCTCTTCCCTAAGGTCATGGCCCTAGAAGATATCTTCCCATTTCAGCAGATGCATCTGCTAGAAAATCTGCCACTCTGGTTAGTGTGGGAATTGTCCTCACCGATTCTTCCCTTGGCCTGTCTCCTAGCAACGCTTGCAGTTGAGACAGCCAGCTACTAGGGTGCGAGCTGTGCAGGTGGAAGCCATTGCCGGATTCAAAATCGCCGCCCCTGCTTCTCATGCTCTGCATCATCAAAAGCTAAGTTGGATTTGTTTGCAACTCTCACGAGGGAGGCATCCACTTTGGGACATTTTCACCCAAGTCTTGGTGTCTTCCTCTGCAAATGGATACCTGCGCTTGACCGCACCTGGTATAAAGAGCTTCTCCTGGGTTTTCTGGGCTGCAACCCCCTTGTATATTTTGTCGTGAAGGGAAAGCCCTGCAGCTTTTTGCTCTTTGATACCCAGTGTGTCTGCTTATAGTCTTTGGGCTAGGTTCCACAATTGCAACCTGAAGGTTGCATGATTTTTTGACACAATTTTGCCAGGGATTTTGATGCAGCTTGAAACCATGGTGTATTCTTGAGGTCTATGGACCTCAAGTCGCATCGAAGTGAGACCAAAGTTGTGCAGGGACCACTTTGAAGTCGCTGCGACCTGAAGTCGCACAGATATGAACAGTACTGTCATGCGACTCTGCAGTCCCAAGTCGCATGACAAGTTGCACCAGATGAGACCGAGCCTTGGAAGATTATCTGTGCCTTTTGAGGGAAATAGGGTACCCTCTGATGCCGAGTCATCCTCCTCGGAATCCCAGCATAAGCTGTCCTCTGAGATTTGATCGGGGTTATCCAAATTGACTAGATGGGGTGCTGGCTTGGCTAGAGCTTGCTGGCACCTCCAGCTTCTCTACTGGCCGGCCACCGGGATCCTCTGTTTAGAGATCCCTTTCTGCTTCCTGCTCCAGCCCCGCCCCCAGCTGACCCCGTGCGGGTTGGAGGACACACCTGCACCTGCCACGTCCTCTCTGGCGTACTCCTTACTGGGTTTCAAATAGGGAGGGGGCACATTAAGGGCCTTTTCCCTGGAGCCTCCAGCCTCCACCAAGATGGCCGCCGACCGGACTGCACGATCGGAAATGATGCGTCCAGCCTCTCTTGCTATACCTCTCAGGACCGCAAACGAGGGGATCTGGCAGAGAGGTTTGTGGGATGCGAGCGGAATACAATCAGTGAGCAGGAGGGTCAGCGGCAAGGTCACCTGCACAGCGAGGGTACCTCTAAAGCACCTGGAGTGTGGGGCTCAGCCGGATGGCTCTCCACCATCGAGGAGCTGTAGCTGTGGGGAAAAATGCCAGCAGCATGTAGTGCAGCTGGGGGGATAGTTGCATACCCCTCTGTAGGGGCGAAACTTCAGGCAGAGCCTTGAGGCTCAGATTGCTGCCCCTGCTTGCCCTCCCAAGGCCCCCTGGGCTGAATGGGATGCTGGTCAGGGAGTCCCCTGCAGAAAGCACAGAGACTGGATAAAATAACAAACGTTTTCAGCTCCTGTGGGTCCGGAGGAAACACAAAACAACTGAGGCACACAGGTGAGACTAACAAATTTATAATTGTGGACTAATGTGTTTCCTGTTGCAGGAAGGAGGAGCCTATCTCTCGGATGCTGCCCTGGAAGACGATTGGAGAAAAAGAGAAGGCCAATACCTGCCCTTTAAGATGCGAAGATCCTAATTCTGGTACAGACCAGTTTGTAGGAAGGCCAGAATGTGAGGCACAGAATCTCTGGGACTGAACTGACTAAATTCCCAGCAGGCAAAATAAGATTTCCAGGTATGATAACAGATCCTAATGGAAGTGGCTATTCTTGCCATCAGCAAAGTAGTAATCACAGACTCAGAAATATCTTTCTTTCGTTCAACAGCAATGCCATTAAAGACTGGATGAATAGAGAGTGTCTTGAGATAGCAGATCTGGCTTGTTAAGAAGAGACCAGGGGTTGTCTGCTAGTGAACTGAGTATGTCTGTGCACCAGCTTCTACTGGGCGAGTTTAGTGCAATTAGAATCACCGTTTTTCTCTTTTGCTTTATTTTGTGTATCAACCAAGAATATGGAGTGGAGGGAAGACATAAGTTAGCCTGAACAGCGACCAAGAGATAATTAGAATATCCAAGGCCAGGCTAGAGAATCCTTAGTTCTGGCAACAAACAAAAGTACCTTGTTGTTGAAACTGGAGACAAGGATGTCGGTTTTACTTTCTTCAAAGCAGCCAGGCTCCTTGTGCCCCTGTGATTTCTGATTTATTCCACTGTAGTGGCATTGTGACTGTACCCAGATTGGGTGTCCCTTCAGAAGGGAGGTCCAGCGCCACAGGGACAATCTGACTGCTCTGTGCTCCAAGATATCAATAGGGAGTTTGGTATCCTCTCTTGACCATGTTCCCTGCAAGAACTGAAACACAATTCCCCAGCCTGACAGATTTGCATGTGTTGTAAGGACTTTCCAGTGGTAAGGAAGGAAGGACTTCCTCACTGATAGAGCTAGTGTGATGATCCACCAAGATAAGGAAATTCTTGTCTGGCTGGATAGGAGCATGGGCAAGTTGAGAAAAAGGGCCTGCTTTTCCACTCCGCCTAAATATTTTGTTAGAGAGGCCTTCACTTGAAGTTGCCTCGAAGGAAGCAACCATTATGCCCCGTATACACGATCGGATTTTCCGACAACAAATGTTGGATGTGAGCTTGTTGACAGAAAGTCCGGCTGTGTGTATGCTCCATCGAACATTTGTTGTTGGACTTTCCTCCAACAAATGTTGGCTAGCAGGTTCTCAAATTTTCCGCCAACAAATTTTTGTTGTCGGACTCTCCGATCATGTGTACACAAGTCCGTCACACAAAAGTCCACGCATGCTCGGAATCAAGTATGAGTCGGAAGCGCTCATTCTTGTAAAACTAGCGTTTTTAATGGAGTTATCACGTACTTCTTGTACGTCACTACGTTCGTAATTGTTTCGCCAACATTTGTGTGACCGTGTGTATGCAAGACAAGTCGGAGCCAACAACCTTCGTACAAAAATCCACGGTTTTGTTGTCGGAAAGTCTGATCTTGTGTACAGAGCATAAGACCTTGAACTCTCATGGCAAATCTCACTGTGGGATTTTTCTTGGATCTTAGTTTTCGAGCATGAGCTCTTAAGAGAAAGAATTTCCTTTTCTGGAAGAAACACTCTTGGCTTAGGATGTGTCCATGATCAGACCCAGGCATTCCAGGCAAAGGTATAATGAGAAAAAATACCGCGCTATAGTGAACAAATAATTTCGTGCAAATAGTGACACAGAAAAATAAATGATGTGAAAAACCATACAAATTCTCAAATTAATGATTATAAAATTCTAAAAAAGCAGCCGCTATATGTGAGATACACACAACAACATAAATAATAACAAAGGTAGCAGCGCTGATATCCCAAGAAGTGAATAATTGGTGCTTGAATATGAGATTAACCATATGAAATTGTATATAACCATGAACTTAATAAAATAAACCAACAAGGTTTGGTAGATCATAAGCTCAATAATAGCATGCAATGCCAAGCTGCGGTTTCCAAAGCGAGCAAAGTTCTTTCTTGTATTAAGAGAGGTATGGACTCCAGAGAGAGAGATATCATTTTGCCCCTGTTCAAATCATTAGTAAGACCTCATCTGGAATATGCAGTTCAGTTTTGGACACCAGTTCTCAAAAAGGATATCGGGGAACTGGAGAAAGTGCAGAGAAGGGCAACCAAACTGATAAGAGGCATGGGGGAGATCAGCTATGAGGAAAGATTAGAGGAACTGAATTTGTTCACTCTTGAGAAGAGGAGAATAAGGGGGGATATGATCAACATGTTTAAATATATAAGGGGTCCATATAGTGAACTTGGTGTTAAGTTATTCACTTTACGGTCAACACAGAGGACAAGGGGGCACTCTTTACGACTGGAGGAAAAGAGATTTCATTTCCAAATACGGAAAGGTTTCTTCACAGTAAGAGCTGTGAAAATGTGGAATAGACTCCCTCCAGAGGTGGTTCTGGCCAGCTCAGTAGATTGCTTTAAGAAAGGCCTGGATACTTTCCTAAATGTACATAATATAACTGGGTACTGACAATTATACAGTGGCTTGCGAAAGTATTTGGCCCCTTTGAACTTTTCAACCTTTTGCCACATTTCAGGCTTCAAACATAAAGATAAAAAATTTTAATTTTTTGTGAAGAATCACCAACAAGTGGGACACAATTGTGAAGTGGAATGAAATCTTTTGGATTTTTGAAACTTTTTTAACTAATAAAAAAATGAAAAGTGGGGCGTGCAAAATTATTCGGCCCCCTTGCGTTAATACTTTGTAGAGTCACCTTTTGCTGCGATTACAGCTGCAAGTCGCTTGGGGTATGTCTCTATCAGTTTTGCACATTGAGAGACTGAAATTCTTGCCCATTCTTCCTTGCAAAACAGCTTGAGCTCAGTGAGGTTGGATGGAGAGCGTTTGTGAACAGCAGTTTTCAGCTCTTTCCACAGATTCTCGATTGGATTCAGGTCTGGACTTTGACTTGGCCATTCTAACACCTGGATACGTTTATTTGTGAACCATTCCTTTGTAGATTTTGCTGTATGTTTGGGGTCATTGTCTTGTTGGAAGATAAATCTTCGTCCCAGTTTCAGGTCTTTTGCAGACTCCAACAGGTTTTCATCCAGAATGGTCCTGTATTTGGCTGCATCCATCTTCCCCACAATTTTAACCATCTTCCCTGTCCCTGCTGAAGAAAAGCAGGCCCAAACCATGATGCTGCCACCACCATGTTTGACAGTGGGCATGGTGTGTTGAGTGTGATGAGCTGTGTTGCTTTTACGCCAAACATATCGTTTTGCATTGTGGCCAAAAAGTTTGATTTTGTTTTCATCGGACCAGAGCACCTTCTTCCACATGTATGGTGTGTCTCCCAGGTGGCTTGTGGCAAACTTTAGACAAGACTTTTTATGGATATCTTTGAGAAATGGCTTTCTTCTTGCCACTCTTCCATAAAAGCCAGATTTGTGCAGTGTACGACTGATTGTTGTCCTATGGACAGACTCTCCCACCTCAGCTGTAGTTCTCTGCAGTTCATCCAGAGTGATCATGGGCCTCTTGGCTGCATCTCTGATCAGTCTTCTCCTTGTCTGAGCTGAAAGTTTAGAGGGACAGCCAGGTCTTGGTAGATTTGCAGTGGTCTGATACTCCTTCCATTTCAAAATGATCGCTTGCACAGTGCTCCTTGGGATGTTTAAAGCTTGGGAAATCTTTTATCCAAATCCGGCTTTAAACTTCTCCACAACAGTATTAAGGACCTGCCTGGTGTGTTCCTTGGTCTTCATGATGCTCTCTGCGCTTTCAACAGAACCCTGAGACTATCACAGAGCAGGTGCATTTATACAGAGACTTGATTACACACAGGTGGATTCTATTTATCACCATCAGTCATTTAGGACAACATTGGATCATTCAGAGATCCTCGCTGAACTTCTGGAGTGAGTTTGCTGCACTGAAAGTAAAGGGGCCGAATAATTTTGCACGCACCACTTTTCAGTTTTTTAATTGCTAAAAAAGTTTAAAATATCCAATAGATTTCGTTCCACTTCACAATTGTGTCCCACTTGTTGGTGATTCTTCACAAAAAATTAAAATTTTATATCTTTATGTTTGAAGCCTGAAATGTGGCAAAAGGTTGAAAAGTTCAAGGGGGCCGAATACTTTCGCAAGCCACTGTAGGTAAAGTTGATCCAGGGAAAATCCGATTGCCTCTCTGGAATCAGGAAGGAATTTTTTCCCCTGCTGTAGCAAATTGGAGCATGCTTTGCTGGGGTTTTTTGCCTTCCTCTGGATCAACTGTGGGTATAGTATTGGGTATATTGGATTGTACGTTTTTTTTTTTTTTTTTTTTTTATGGTTGGACTGGATGGACTTGTGTCTTTTTTCAACCTGACTAACTATGTAACTATGTAACACTAAATGAATTATACAGCATTAATTAAATGAAAATTAGTCCATGAAAAGTATGTGAAAAGGCCTTAGGCCCAAATCCCGGTCTTCAAAGTGGAATGAATATAATGATTAAGTGAATAATTCCTCCACCGCACCACCGTGATAGCTCAGTAAAAAATGCGCGCTTACCGCAGGGCAAGCCCAAAGGAACTTGCGACCTTAACCCGGTCAGACAACAATACTTCACTGCCTTTATCCAGAAGGGATGATTGAAAAACAATGCTCCACCAAGCCACAAGGGATCGGTCACACCATGGAGGGATGTAAATGCAACTCCAAGATAACGGGATGGTTCCCATTCAGAAGTTCCCCAAGAAAAGAAAGGGAAACACCATAGCGTAATCCTGGTAACTGGTCGGCTCTCCCTCCAGCTCGGTGTCGGCAGTGTCTCCTCTCAGTCCTGTAGGGGGAGGAGCTCTCATTCGGGACATCCGGAAGGGGAAGGAGAAATCTTCTATCCAGGCAAAGGGAAGGCTGGGAGAGCAGAGTTGAATATGATCACCCAGCCAAAAGCCTGGAAGAGCTGAATTTTTTTGTGGACGTTTTCTGAGAGCCGAAAGGGACATGAATCCTTCAGAAAGTCGTCTAGATAGCCTGTGTGTCTTCGATGTCTTAAGCTCTGAGAAGGGCAAGCCAGAAGGATAGGCCAAAGGGCAGTGCGACAAACTGGAATTTGTTGTCTGCCACTGCAAAACAGACATCGCTGATGAGGTGGGTAAATGGAAACAGGCATCTTGTCTCAGAAAGACAATTATTGACCTTGCAGATTTCATGTGAAATTTTGAAATGTGGAAGAATTTCTTGATATGTTAAATCCAAAATATAACGAATACACCCCCCCCCCCCCGTTGGAGTTTGGAACCAAGAACAAGTTTGAGGAAAATCATTTTAAGCTAGACAATCCAGTGTTACCAAAGTTATTATATGTGCCATTTGGTATATGTTGTTACTACCAATAGGGTTCATAGTGTACTTGATACTTTGACATTACTGTTGCCTCAAAAAAGAAGAAATTTGAAAAAAAAAAAATCCCTTTAAAGCTGTCTAGTTGCAGTACTGGCATAATGACTCTCTGGGACAAGAGGTAGTTCAGGGCTTTCGGCAAATCTAACTGACCTTGAGTTGTTTTTGGCTGGATTTGAAAATGAAAGCGGTAAGGGGGATAAAGCTTTGAACTCTATCTTGTACCCATTTGAAACCTCCGGATGAACCCACAGATCTGGAATGTCTGTGACCCAGAGAGAGGCAAAATATGGCAGAAGCTCATCCCCCCCCCCCCCCCCAAATCTCATGAGTGAGGATGCGCAATAACTGTAAAGCGGGCATTGGGAAGGGCTTGGTGGCTTTTGTGCATCAGGTCTTGTGCCAAAGGAATGGCCGAACTGAAGATTTCAAAAAGGTAAAGCCTGGTTAGAGTGGACACGTGATCTGTGAAGAACTAGGAGTTACCAAGGAAAGTGGTTTTGGGACCTTCCTCTGTGGAAGTAAAACTTTTACTTGTGACCTCTTTGATGAATTGGTCAGGTGCCTCAAACAGAAGTCTTCCTTGGAAGGGCATACATGTGAGGTGCTTTTTGCAAGCAGCTTAAGCTGTCCAAGTTTTTAGCCATAAGATTCTGTGTGTGTGTGTGTGAAAGGAGATTAGAGCCATTCTGAAAATTTGTCTCATGACATGTGCTAGGGCATCCACACAAAAAAGATCAGAAGAGAATTCCTGTAACTGCTCTGAAACAGAACTACCTAAATACAGGGTCATGTTAGTTTTTCATTGGCCTAGTCAAGTTAGCTGTAGTTTGACATACTTATGTTGCAGTGAAAGTTGGTTGCAGGATAGGGCCTGCAAGATTAGAGAGTGCCTTTAGGAGCCTCTCAAATTTCTGGTGCTCCACTGAAAGAGACGTATCATCATTCTGAGGTTGAGTGTTGTGTGGACCTTAGGCAGAGCAAATGTTCGCCTGCAATTTTGAATTGGCTCCCTTTCGCCTGGTCTCCGCCATAGCTACAAGTGAGGGTATTCCCCTGTGGGGTACCCACAGAGTAGAGTGTGGGAAATAGGGAAAGCATGTCCGGAAGCAGTACGTGTTAATCCATGCGTGGACTGTCTTAACAAATCCTTGAGGAGAAAGGGCAGGCCGGGAGAAAGCGACCAAGTAACTTCTAAGGGTATGATTTAACACCTTATTCTCCACCCAAGACAAAGCCCTGAGTGGTTGAATTTTAGTGCCAGGTTTGAAAAGTTTCAATATGAAGCAAATCCATTTCAAACATAGCTTTTTTTTTTTTTTTTTTTAAACAGTAACATGCAGAAAAACAGCGTAAACCCTGTCCTACCTGTCCATGAAGGTGGACTGTGTATAATGCCCAGATTTATACGTCATGGTGGGCATACCCCCAAAGAGTTGAATCACGGCCCTGTACCTGTGTAGCACCCTGTAGCTGACTCAATGCATTAAGCCAAGTGCCAAGGCGCGCGCCCATGCAGGATCCAGTGCCTGAGGCAACGTTACAGGCCATCCCCAGAGCATGGAGTCTGGCTCGCAAGGTTTTACCGAGGTTGCACCAATCTGGGTACACTGCTTCTGTGTAGGCACCAGAAGACAGTGAGGTGCTGATTGAAGAGTTCTAAGAAAATAATAAAGAAAAAATAAACTAAACTAGTCAAGCTGATTTCTCCGTGAAAAACGGAGGACTCAGAGTGGGGTAGAGTTGCAGAAAAGATGTCCCAGGGGTGCGTGTCCTCAAACGCTTGCCAGTGTCCAATCGCCTAAAGATACATGCCTATAACCCATGGTGTATGAATATATTATCTGTATCCTGTACTTTGCAATTTAGATAACAGAGACCCCATGGATGGGGGCAGGTTTACAGGGGAATGCCTGAGAGGAATGGGGGTAATGTTCAAAATATGGATCGAATAGTTATCGGTAAGGCCGAATATTGCAGGCCGATATCAGCATTTTTTGAAACATCTGTATCGGTCACAAACTAGACCTATATATATTACCGATATTGGTGTCCGTGCACCGCAGCCATCTTTTTGGGGCCCAGAAGCCCGCAGACCCAGTGTGCAGGAACACGTGGGATACGCACACAACGTTATTATGCTTCCACGCACTGGGACTAATGTTCTGAGTCTGACAGGCCTCCCTCGCCTCATAGACGGACACGCCAGCCGCCCAGCAGCCACCCACCCACAGCAGGATGCCAGCCAGCATCCACCCACCCACAGCAGGGTGCCAGCCAGCAAGTACACCCACAGCAGGGTGCCAGCCAGCAAGACCACCCACAGCAGGGTGCCAGCCAACAAGACCACCCACAGCAGGGTGCCAGCCAGCAAGACCACCCAAAGCAGGGTGCCAGCCAGCAAGACCACCCACAGCAGGGTGCCAGCCAGCAAGACCACCCACAGCAGGGTACCTGCCATTTTTAACCTTACTCTTTCAAATTCCAATGCAAATGGATGCAGAGAGAAAAAGTAAAAGTGTGGTCTGAGACTATTTCTCGTCTCAACCATCTCCAGGAAGAGCAGCAGTGTGCAACACATGCACAAACAATGTGAGCATGGGATAAACAACTGCAAAAAACAAAAACACATCAAATCTTCATCTAAGAGTTCATCATGTTGAATTATATAATGAAGCACAGAGAAAACAAACAATCACAAAGTGAAATACCACAATCCCACCAAACAACAATAAAAGATATGTTTTCAGAAAAAAGCTAAGTGGCTAAATTCAGATGGAAAATCCCAACAGCTGGACAAAGCAATCACAGAGATGAGGGTTACGGATAACCAGCCATTTACAATGGTGTCTGACACTGAATTTCAGCGGTTGATGTCCATAGCTGAGCCAAGGTACCCACTGACGAGTGAAAAGTATTGTCGAACCGAAATGCTGGGAAACATTCACCAAAAGGTATTTGAAAAAGTAAAGGCTATGCTGCAACCAGAGCATGCTGGCAACTCACTCTCATTCATGAATGACTGATGGTCAGGACCAACAGAGTCACTAATGAGTCTTACATGCCACTTCATTGACAGCAAATGGACAAAAAGGCAATTGATGTGGACACAAAGGTGTTGCAAGGATCCCATACTGGGGAGTACATTAGAGAAATATTTCTAGGCATGCTTCAAGACTGGGGAATAAACAAAGACCGAGTGATGCTTGCGCTTCGTGACAGCGGCGCAAACATGGTGAAAGGAATGAGGCTTGCTGAAGTTTCAGACCTCAATTGCATGGCACACACCCTGAAACTGTAGTAAATAATGGTCTGTCAAGCCAGAGAGCTTTGATAGATATAATCCCCATGCTAAAGAGGTGCACAGGCCATTTCCACCATTCAGTCCTTGCCAAGCGGCGACTGAGGTGCATTCAGGCAGACCTTGGCCTACCCAAAATCAGCCTAATTCAGCCTGTTCCAACACGTTGGAATTCAACTTCACATGCTGCAAAGAATGCTGGAACAGAAGCGAGCTCTGAGCATCTATTCAGGCGAACATGGAGGATATAGTTGTCCTACTACTGATCAGTGGGACATTGTAGCCAATGTCATTGAGACCCTCCTCCCCATAGAGGAAGTGACACTAGAGGTGCGTCATTACGACTCATCTCTGTCATCTGTCATCCCATGTGTGAGAGTGCTGAAGATGCTTCTTCAAGAGAATGAAGGACCAAACACAAGTGGCATTAAAACAGTCAGGCAGGTCATGAGGGACAGCTCCAAACGCTTTGAGAAGCATGAACAGAATAAAAATGTTGTGCTGGCAAGTCTTTTGGATCCTCAATACTAGAATCATGCTTTCTCTTCTGATGATGTATTGACCAAGGCAAAACAATGGCTGACAGAAGATCAACACGAGCTGCTGGAGGTTCCTGCAGAAAGGTCAAGTTTGGAAGAGCATGTTACTAATCTGTAAGAGCAGGATTCTGCAAAAACAGACAAACCTCAAAAAAGACAACAAGCAGAAGAGAATCTTCATCGTGGTAGAATTGATGCCATCTTCAGTGTGTTATTGGGGCCTCATGTGAAGGATTCTTCTGAATGTGCATCAATAATCAACCTGGATGATGAACTTCATCTCTATTTGAAGGAACCAGTGATTGACAGAAGAAGTGGTGATCCTCTTCAGTGGTGGAAAGAAAATGAGTCACGCTACAAACGACTTGCCTCTCATGCTAGAAGATACCTCTCTGCTCTTCCTTCATCTGTACGAAGTGAGTGTGTTTTCAGTGAAGTGGCAGCAATTTATGAAAAAAAAAACAGAACCCATTTAACAGGTGAACATGCTGAAATGTTATGCTTTTTGCACTATAATATTCTACTTAACTGGGAGTATTGAAGAAAGTGTAGTGTCACTGTGTCCTATCCATTGTCTAGCTTTTTGCACTGCAGTAGTGATTTAAATTTAATCAGTGCAATGCACTAGTAACAGTTATACTTTTTCTATGTTTTGGGAAGTCATTTAAGAAGTTATTGTTCTTCAAGCACTTTATATTTCCCAGTTGTTTACTTTTAGATCTTGTTCATCCCACCATGGTGCATTGCAGACAGATTTTCAGATCTGTGTGTGTTTTTCTTCCATCAGTTTTCATGTGAACGGCAAGTCCTTAATGTTTAATTTTAACAAACATTAACATGTTCAGTTTTATACCAGATTTGTGCATAAAATTGGTGTTATTTTTGAAAAAGATTAAATGTACAAAATATCGGCAAATAATATCGGCTATCGGCAGGAGGGGTGGCCGAAATATCTGCATCGTATCGGCACCGAAAAAACTATATGGGTCGATCCCTAGTCCAAAAGCTTTGCCAGTGTCCAATCACCCTAAGGTAACAGCCTATAACCTAAGGTCTATGAATATCTGATCTGTTTCCTATACTGTATAATTAAGATAAGGGATCTATTCTCCATTTTAGGTTAGGGGTGAAGTAATGCAAAACATTCCATTTTACCCGAAGGTCAACCGTGTGTCAAAAACTGGTAGTTTCAAGCACAGATAAAACACAAAAGGAATGTGCCATTTATTCCAAATTGCATACAACGGTTTCAGGCATGTTAACCATGGCTTAAAAGAGTAGTTCCACCCAAAAGTGGAACTTCTGCTTATCTGATTCCTCACCCCCTCCAGTGCCATATTTGGCATCTTTGGGGGGGGGGGGTGCCTTTTTTTGACAGATACCCTGTCCCCACTTCCGTCGGACCTTGGCGAGGTACATCACAAGTTCCGCCCCTCCTGCTGCCGGGCCAGTGAGAGCGCAGCGCGCTTCGTGCATGTGCAGTAGGGACCCGGCTGTGAAGCCGCAAGGCTTCACTGCCGGGTTCCCTTACCGTCAACGGCGGCGGCAGCCGATGTAAACATTGGCTGGGGTGCCGACATCACTGGACTCCAGGACAGGTAACTGTCTTAATATTAAAAGTCAGCAGCTACAAATAGTGACAGCAGGTGTGTGGAGAAGCACCTGGCCCTCTGTCATGGGGGAGGGGGGGTGGTAGTTGGGGAACAGATGGAAAATGTAACATGTTACCAAAGGTGAACTTATCCTTTAAAACAGAAGGTATCTACATGTCACACGGCCATCACTAAATCACAATAATAAGAGATTTGAGTAGTTCAGTCATCACATAGCGGTCATATCAACATTTACATATTTTCTTCATTTTCTATTGAGGCATACCAAAAATAAAACTACTGCAGAATTAGGCAACTTCAGTTTTTGCAAGAAAGATATTTACAATTGTAATAGACATGGGATTTTTGACTCAAACCTTTTCAACCTTTTCCACACTGCTGCCACTATTCCAATTATGAACTTAAAAAAAAATCCACTCCAGTAGGCTACTCCAGTTCCAAACATGAATAGTAACAGAGATGCCACAGGAAATAGCAATCCTAGAGAATGTAGCTCAGATGAGTCCAACTGTGGCAACCCAATGCTGCCCCAAGTATCTTTAAACCACTCATACCTGTAAAAAATAAATAAAAAAATCAATCATCTTCACAGCATACTAAAGAAAAAACCTATTTCACTATGTAGGTATGTGCAACAACAGTATAAATCAACAGGGAAAAAAAAAAGGAACAAAAAGGATTTTTTTTTTTTTTTTTTTTTTACTGAAAAACAGCCACATCCCAAAAAAATAAGAAATGTTTTGCCTTTCATTTCTATTTTAAACTGAAAGGGTTGTTTCACAAGGTGATAATTTACAATCTCTTTAATAATGATGAATGATTGACTTTACTATAGTTACAGTGTGCCTGGAATTGACATTTAACTCCTTCAGCTCCAACCTTCAGCAAAATTATCAATGTTCCTGGCAGTGTTGGTTGCTGTACTAAACAAGCTGTTAGCTATTTTCAAAGGTTTTCAGCAAACCTCAAGAAACAATGTCAGAATCTTTCAGTTTGGTCTTATTGAGGTTTGCTGAAAACTTTTGAAAATTGCTAGCAGCTTGTTTAATACAGCAACCAACACTGCCAGGAACATCAATAATTTTGCTGAAGGTTGAGGCTGAAGGAGTTAAATGTCAATTCAAGGCAACATGTGAAACCAGTAATCTAGTAATGCCATCACACACTGCAACTACACTAAAATCAATCATTCATCATCATTAAAGAGATTGTTAATGATCACCTTGTAAAACAACCCCTTTAGTTTAAAATAGAAATTAAAGGCAATACCTTTTTTCCCTTTTTTTTTTTATAAGTGATCACATTCCCTCTGTTCTTAGCTGCATAAGATAAGAGCTGGAATGGGGGAGAGAAGAAGCAGCAGCACAATGAGATTCCCAGTGAGTGGCTGGGCAGCACGGGCATGTCAGGACAAGTCTGATCATTGGAGGAGAGCACATTGAGTTCCCAGCATAGCTAGAGAACTGACCACTGTGTGCTCTATTGCTTAGTGTGGTCAGGTTTTAATAGGAAAGCAGAGGGCCCGACAGGAACACCAGGGATTTCACATAAAGGAAGCAATACAAAGAGAATAGGACACTTAGTACATGGTACAGCAGGCACATATCAGGAATATGAAGTGTTGGGGGTAACCAACACTTTAAGTTCTTAAGTGAACCAGTCCTCAGAGTAACAAAGTGGTTGTTATTGTTGACCTTCTGTAAAAGCTAGTTGCTAGGCTGTTATGTCGATCCACTGGTTTTATAATTCGGAGTCACTGACACAGAAAAAGTAAGCAGATCAGAGAAATCAAGGGAAAGTCCTAGCCTGCATAGTTTTGTCAAGTCAGTGACACAAAGAAATAAGACCAACGATTAGCATGGCAACCAGCAAGGAGAGGTCCCCAATGGCAGTCTTTGTGCTTCTCTCTTTGCAGATTTCCTTTAACATAATGTGTATCACAAATATATGAAGCATCCCTTTCAACTACTTCACATCCTTATTAAAAGAGTGAAAAGTACCTGACTCAGTACTGATCCTTACAGTACATCAATGTCAACATTAGCCCATTTTGATTATGCAGAGAATGTTTGTACATGAACAGAAAGCACATGTACAAACATTCTTTTATAGACCTTTTTATTCTCAAGGTCTGCATTAGGCTCCTATGGAGGAGAAGTATCAAGTGGTTTTGTAGAAACCAAATATGACATCACTTGTGTTCCCAACATAGATTTCAATTTTAAACACTCCTAAGAACTGATGTCAGTTTGAGTGGGTTTATGAAAAAGATGGTATCCAATTCTCCAAAGTTAGAATATCTTCTACCACAGGGATATGCAATTAGCGGGCCTCCAGCTGTTGCAAAACTACAAGTCCCATCATGCCTCTGCCTCTTGGTGTCATGCTTGTGGCTGTCAGAGTCTTGCTTTGCCTCATGGGACTTGTAGTTCTGCAACAGCTGGAGATTCGCTAATTGCATATCCCTGTTCTACCATATATTTTTGTAAAACAACCCTTAGAATACCTTACACATCAAAATAATAGTGCCTGCCAAAAACTTTAAAATAATTTTATACAATCGATAGAGTATGGATGAGGCCTAATCCTCCAGAGTTTACACATTGGATAGCGGAAGTCAACAACACATTGCCTTACAAGAAACTGGTTTACCTACACAGAGGTTGCCCCCTCAAATATGACCAAATATGGGACAAATGGGCTCAGTCACCAGACACCTGCACATGAGGAAAAAAGGCACTGGGGTACTCCGGGGGTCAGTGCTCCCTCACACCACACATGCAGAGTCGCTGCAGTAAGGAACGGCCAATTTAATGGAACATGACTAATCAGTTTCTGTATGTATACAATGGGAAAAATGCGAAAAGACATGGGTTATAATATTGTACACGACTTTGTCTGTATATTTTGGAAACTGTTTTTGGTGTTTACCTTGTACACTAAACTTTTCCTCTTGTACAATAAACTTACGTTTAATTAAAAAAAAAAATAATTTTATACACTCAGAATGACAGACCCTGTACAATTAACATGGCCTTGCGCTCCTCAGGTGGTATTTTACTCACCTCTCAGGAAGATATACTATTTGAGTTTGCTAAATATTATACCAATCTGTATACATCTTCTCTCCCCCAGGATTTGGGTCCAGCCGTAGACCCTGCCCTTTTAGATCCTGTTGCACTGGTATGGCTCTCGGATTCAGAAGGCGAGTCCCTCATGTGTTCCACCACGTTGGAGGAGGTAGAGATGGCTATCCAGTCATTCCTCAGTGGCAAGGCTCCTGGTTCTGACAGGATTCCAACAGAGTTCTACAAAACCTATGTGGAGCTTTTGGGTCCCATCCTTACCACAGCTTACTCTACCTGTCTAGCAAACGATGCACTCCCCCCATCCATAAATGAAGTTCATATTATTCTGATACATAAGTATCCCAAAGATCTATC